>NC_044354.1:28001319-28334081 GCF_007364275.1 Archocentrus centrarchus
ATGGTATGGTATGGTATGGTATGGTATGGTATGGTATGGTAGGATTTTAAAATTGTGAAAATATTGTGCTGAAATAGTGCGAGCTCCTTTTTCTTGAGATATCCGATAAAAATTGTAAATTTTTTATTAATACTTTACCACCACAAACACCTAGATGCTGCTACAAGAAAACTATTTTCTTTGTGCAGCAAAATATAAGGCAAAATTTGGCAAAATTTGCCTATGAAACTGAAACAGGAAGCTAAAAGAAGCAAAACTGCCCCGTGGATCTGGGGGTGGCTATTTTCTTAGGGTTTATAATAATGAGTGACTCATTTAATGCTTTAATCCTTTGAACAATCATTTGAATATACTGATCATTGCAATTTAATGCTTTTCATGTTCAAAAGTGAAATATACTGTCAGAATAAGTAAGCTGTGTTAGACATTTTTATTTGATCCAGAGTACTGAAGATGACATTCCCAAATGACCCCACCTACATGGAACTCTCCCATAAATCTCCCTGAACTGATCTGGGCCTTTGAAAAACCAGCAAAAACCTATAGATCCATGAGACATACAGAAGCTGGAAAAAAAAATATATCAGTGCTATTCAGGCACCCAGTGGACAGAAGAAGCCAATGAGCCGCAAGGCTGCTTGCTGACTACATTAAGCCTCTTAGGCAACATGCTGATGAATCAACTCGTTGAAATGTGAAGGTAATAGTCTTGACATAACAAAGACATAACTCACCGGCTGTACCTGCAAAGCCCCCAAATGACAGTGATCCCAAGTAGGAGCTGGTCCAATATGAAACAGGACTTTGCTTTTATTACCATCATCATTACTGTATATCATTTCTGAATGTACAGCCATTTGCTTTCATTTAAATGTAAATCTGGCTACTGAACACATTGTCACCCACGGCAACCTGACTATGATGATTCACTCTGGGTTCGGCAGGGAAACTATAAGAGCCCCTTTTGCTTTCTCTGAGGGAAAATAACAGATTTGACCTTTGTCTGTTTTCATGAAAGCCCCGTGCAGAGCAAAATAAAAAAAAACAAAAAAAAACCTTGAGATTTTTCCTTTTTTTAAAAAAAAAAACAAAACAAAAGTAACCAGAGTTTTGTGCATCCTTTGTACTCTGCTTGCTCTCTTTCCACTTTTATTTTTTTCTAACGCCCAACCTGAAGAACAAGGACAGAAATGTACAATCTGCAGCTCAAGGTCGAGGGGAAGTAAAAGTCTTGGGAGAAATGACAAGTTTGTGTGTCAAATTAGGCTGCAGAGACAGATAACAGAGAGGCACAGCATCACGCACCATGTGGTGATGGTTATTTCAGCGAGACTTGACACAATTGTGCATCTGTGGAGCAGGGACAATTCTGTTTGCTGCTAATGTTTATCAAATGAGGTGACCACCAGGGGCCTGGGCACATGTGCATGCACGCAGAATGGAGAATCATTCCAGCAAGGCAAACATTAGCAGCCCCGTAGTCTAATCTCACAACATATTCTTGTAGTCATATAGAGCATTAGCTAAACTTACAGCAGACCATGAGGCTTTACTGACAAATGAACTGGGTGACTTGAGCAATCCTCAATCAAATATCAGATAATCCCATTGCTCATTACTTTTCTCAATACACAACCCCTCTCTCTTGTTAAAATCACACCACATAAATTAATCATCAAGTCCCAAATAGATGTGCCTGCATGTCGAGTGAAATCAACAAGAGCCTCATCAGAAGGCAGGTAAGTAATATAACATATCAGTGCACTCAGATACCCTCTTTGTATGTCTAAGCAGAGTGTCATTAGAAGATAAATACACACACACACAAAAAAACAAAACAAAAAAAAAACAGATTCCTGGTGTATAAAGAAGTCCCATCACAACTCAGGAGGCGCCTTCTCGAAATGGCCCTTATTTCACCAGAACTGTGAGACACAGTTGAAAAGCCTTTTCAAGATCCCCCACGGGCCACATCATTCTCACTCATGGCTGTGTTGCACATGGAGGACCTTCTTTCGTGACCCCTTGCGTGAGACTCGTTCAGTGCCAGTGGGGATCTGCGAACATCAGCCATTGATCTTTAAGAGCTTAAATCTTGCTGAGTTCGAACTAGGACTGCAGCGACCCGCTGAGCAGCTGGACTGCTGCTGTTTGCTACTGTTTGGTTCATGAACTCCACATGTGGGAAAATGTCCGTGTGACACCTGCCGTTACATGTATGGCATTTGAGAGTGATGTGACACGTGGAGAAATGGTAACACAGAAAGTGCAGGTGTTTTATTTGAGGTGCTGGAGACAGAAAGAAATATGACTTTGTCTCCTGTACAGTCAAGCATTTAATTGCTCTGCTGATGTTTTGATAGGCCGTTAATAATTTTGAGCATTTTTAAGCAAAAGTTGCCCAAACGGTCTCTGATTTCAGTTTTTCAAATAATATATGAAACTGAAGACCAAATACAAAATTTGTTCATCAAGAAAATAATTGTGATACTGAAAGCAATAATTTGTTGAAGCCCATTTTAATATGGTCCCACGCCCTATGAGAATGCAATTAATGTTTTTTTTTTTTTTTTTAATTATTATCAATTGTCTCTTTGAACAGAAAGTGACAAACATCCAGTTCAGGCAGGCTGTGAAGTGAAGCTGACACATGCATTGCTATCTCACAAAGGGCATTTCAGCTTTAGCCTGCCCTCAACTATTGTGAATCTGCAAGCTGCTTCACAACCCACCTCCACCCCAGCTCTTCGTTTCTGACTTAATTAACACCAAACGAGTTGCCCCAGATGACTGCTCTGTTCTGTGCTGTGTCTTGCTGCTGCTTTCCTTGCCTCCATAAGCAGAAGGAATCACATATAAATCACTGCAAACAGAAATATCAAGCCTCTTTTGAATATGGCATTCCTGACTGAAGTTTGAATTCAGTCAAAATCCAATCTGTGTTCTACCAGCAGTGAACAAATACTGTGTCCAAGGAATGCCAGATGCTGGATGAATGCTGAAGAGTTTTTAGATCTTTTGCTTCTGTCAGCTTTTTGATGGTGACTTTGGCAAATAGCAACTCAGAATGATAAGAAATCTGTGCACAGTTTATTGACTTGTTTACCTCGCAGAGCTTCCGGGCACCTGCAAATTGCATTAATTCTGCCAAACAAATTTTGAAGAAAAACAGCAGAGAAATGCATATTTGTATGGAGATAAATGGCACATAGCTTTGCATCATCAGGGTTTTTTTTTTTGTAAAATTTGTGTACCTTTGCATACTCTTATAAGAGTCTGACTCTCTAAATCACTGGTTCCTAAACTAAGGGTTGGAGCCCCTTAAGGAGTCACAAGGGAAAATTAAGGAGTCACACAACAATAAAGATTAAAGCATTCTATATTTTCCTTGATTAAGGCACTACAGAATTTGTAGGATCCATTCAATTTCTGGATCTTTTGGGCTATTACATGCTATCACCAAATATCATACAATCTAACCCTCTTTTCTAGCCAGTACAGTAATGACTTGCTGGAGCGCCCCTTTCTGTATGTCTGCAACTGAGAAACCAAAACTGGAAAGGATAAAATGATTTGTTATTTAATACACACATACACAAGAAATGCATAACAGCTTTGAAACTGCTTTGAATTGCTTTGAAACTTTCCTTTTTCTTTTTTTTTCTCAATATTACACAAATGGAAAATGTCTCAGTTTAAAGCAAAAAAGTTTTTTGATTTGTTAAAAAAAAAAATATGTATATATATGAAAATTTTGATATATATATATATATATATCAAAATTTTCATTTCTATGTTTTGAGCATTTGGTTGTGCTGCACTATTTGCACCTGATTGAGTCCATAGCTAGAATAGGCTGCAGTTGCACATTACGCATTACACAGCACATTTGACAGTAGTAATCGATTAGCTACAAAGTGTGTTTGCCATTAATAAAAGTTTATCACAATCATAGACACAATACTCTCTTTACTTTAACTGTTTTATGTTAATGAACACATCCAGTTATCTATTCACACATTAAAATGTTATGGAACAAAAAAATCGCAAAAAACATGGGCCACAGACAGCATTTGATTATGAAATATAATCTGTCTGATCTACATGACCAGAAAGTTGCCTTCTTTCAGTTTTGTACTACCTCAAACCAAATAGATTGGTGCAGTTGTGCAACCTAAAGTAATGCAATGAATGGAGCTTCAGTTTTTTGTTCGTTTTTGGTTTTTGATTTTATAAAATATTTTTGGAAAATGTCATTTTATTAGACAGCAAGCTGTGACCTTCTGTTAGTCGTCTGCTTCCACAGTTCCTTTTTCGTTGAGCCACTCAACGTACTCAACACTGTTCCAGGTTTACTTCCTATTCCTTTTCCTAAACAAAGTCATTCACATATTTTGCGTGATTGATATTGTCATATTAGAACATTGTTAGGTGTTCACGCAGATACTCCGTCTCCTCTTCAGGCATGGTAGAATTTGACTGACTAAATCTGAGGAGACAAGTTACAACTCAAGGGAGGTGAGACCTGATCAGTGTGCTTACTGTTTATATCAAGTGATGATGATGATTATTAGTATTGTGAATAGGTTACAGGTGCAGTAGGCAACATGTTTTTGTTATCGCTGATCAAAATCAAATCTAACAACCTTTCAACACACAATTCACGATGCCCGCTGGTGAGTTTGGACTGATGAAAATTTGTGTTTGATGAACAGGCATACACATCTGCATTAACTGAACACATTTCAGCTGTGAAAGTTTAGTTGACACTGTGTCACCTAGCCTATCCTGTGGATTCTCTCAATGCCGCCAACAATCAGAAATGGTTATATCTGGACAGCTGTATGACTCAACTTCACTTTTACATAAAGAACTAAAAGCATGTGAAATCAACAACTTCCTTGTAAGTTCAGAAAATACATAACTGTCATTTATTTTGGGGCAGCACAGCAGTGCGGTGGTTAGTAGCCTTATAGCAAGAAGGTCCTGGGTCTGGCCGGGACCTTTCTGTGTGGAGTTTTCATGTTCTTCCCGTGTTTGTGTGGCTTTCCTCCAGGTTCCTCCCACAGTCCAAAGACATGCAGTTAGTGGAGTTAGGTTAATTGGTGGTCCTAAATTGGCCGTAAGTGTAAAAGTGAGTGTGAATGGTTGTCTGTCTCCCTCTGTTAGCCCTGTGACAGGGTGGAGACCTCTCTAGGGTGTACCCTGCCTCTTGCCCTGTGAGCAGGTGGGATAGGCTCCAGCCCCCCCATCACCCTGAAAAAGGGTAAGTGGAAGAAAAGGGATGGATGTCATTTATTTTCAGCTATTCATTTTATTATGGAAGGAAGTAGTTCTTGGCTGTTAGGGTGAAAATTTGTGGGTTGTGAAAATTTGTAGGTGGGAAAAACACTCAAGAAAATCTGTTCAAGTAATTAACACAAGGCAAAATTGTGCTTGTGTTTGATTTGAACTAAGGTGGGGAACAGAATCCTGCACCTCCTCTGGGTTTCATTCTCAGGATTTAGAGAAGGTAGCTGATAACGGGAGACTTTGGCTAATCAAAAATCTCTTCAGATGAGAAATGGGTTAAGCATAACACTTTAAAGTTTCTGTAATTTTGTCTTGTTTAACATAAAACAAAACCCCACCCTAACCCTAGATGACCTGGTGGGAAGGGCCCTCTTTTCTTATCGCATTGTTTTTTTGTGTATTGCTTTTCTGGATTTTTGCCCAGCTTCAGAGCCTTTCGGTTGAGGTTCTAATCACGAATGATGGTTTGAAAGGGATGCATCATAAATAAAGCATGCTGGTTCCATAAGATCATATTTGCTCAATATTTAAAGTTACCTTCAAGAATAAACGGGACCCCAAGTTCAACTACTTTTCTGTTTGTGACTGATCAATGGAGCCGGACCTCAGATGAGAACAGACCTACATGCTTACCTATGTTTCTATTTTGGTCAAGATTAAACAGCCATCATCAGAGGATCCAGATGCATACTTGCATTCCTTATCCTAATGTCCTGATAATGACAAGGTAATGCACAACAGATTAATGATAGCTGTCTCTACATCTAGTCGTTCCCAATAGAAGAGAACACAAAAATGTAAAGAAACAGAAATTTAACACAGTGTTGATGTTGCTGCCAGACTACCTCACCGAATCCAGGACAATTGCTTTTGTTCATTTACTTGTAAGAGTTTGCGCTCCGATCCATTTTTTAATTTCCTATTTTTGACTTTAGCATAAAATAGAAAGTACAATTCTGTTATTTGTCCGGTGGTTGTGTGCAGGATTCATAAAAGAATAATGGAAAAACAAATCACTTTTTTCATTTTGCAATTTTCTATTCTCTATAGAATATGATGAGAAAGAATGATGCAGATTTTGCAAGATAATATATACCTGAGTTATTCTGAATGAATGGCCGATACAGCTTGAGGATACTTTTTACATTTGTGCACGATCGCAGCTTCTTCACTACAAACAAAAGATTAAAAAGCTGTAGTTTCCCTCTTCACAGTGAAAATAAATAAACAAATAAGAAGAAGACTTTGGACATTCATGATCAGTAAAGTCTTGTGACCTTAATCTATTAAAGAACTCAGTCCAGCTCCACGGGCTGCCCTACACTGAGCTGAACCTGTGTGGCTCCACGAGGAGAACCACTAAAATCATCTAATACCATCTCACCTATTAACTATGAATCTAGACACTCTGCTCTGTGCTGCAGCCATTTAAGTGCATGAAATACGGAGATGTGAGAGTCACAAGATCAACACAGACACAACCAGATGTCTGCGGGGCACGTTCTGGTGGAGTTGTGTGCTTATTTTTTACCATCTGATTCAAACGGGTGATGTGCTTCTGTGCAACAGCTTAAAAATCTCTAAAACCAATATAGGCTACAGAAAAACTCTGCAGCGTAATTGAATAAAGACTTTTATTGTGTGTGGATTATTTTTTCTGTTTGCGTTTATTTAGTTCTATGTGAGTCCTAAAGCTCTTTTTTTTTCTCTCTCTCTAGAAAAAGAAAAAAAATACAATCAAGCACGGGCAGATTTCCAACACTCAACAGGACCCCCCCACTTGACGCAGCTACCTCACATTCAAACGTATTTTTATCATGTAAATGCGAAGAAGTTTCATTATGTTATTCTGTAGAACAGGCAGCTTCTAAAAAGAAATGAAAACCTTGCTTAAAAGTACCTGCTGGAATCCATCTCTTCTCCCCTTTTAAATAAAATGGTTTAGATGCGTCTGTGGCAGAATGCTTTTCTTAGTTTGAGCTTGAATGTCCCTGCGTCCTGCACATACCCCTATTCTACATCTCCCTGACACTGTATTCACTTCATGATATCAGGAAGCGGATCGTTTCAAAAGGAGGATCAGCACTATAACTCTCGGATAAAATGGCATGCCTGTTGCACAGGCGTGCCTGCATTTAAGCCAGTAGTGCTGACTGCAGCGCGTTCACGGTGATAGATTCATTAAAGACTAAAAACTTTGTGAAATGGGACAATTGGCATCGATTTGAGGGGAGATACTGTATGAAATGGATAAACAGTGTAGGAACTTGACAGTGTGAGCTGTGGCTTGATGAATCAATATCAGAAGCTTCGGTGCGTGTTGGAGGGGAGAAGGCTCAAACAGTGGAAATCCTAAGTCCGAGCATCAATCAAAATCACCTGCTGAAAACTGTGAGAGGGGTCTGCAAACCTTAAACATTAACCGAAACCGCGACAGGTGGTGCGTAACCCCGGGGATGGCACCCAAGATTTTTCTCTCATCTTTTACCAAGCCGGTGTAAAGCATTTACGGCGCAGTGAACACCCAAAGTAGGCATGCATGCACACGGACACAGCTCTTACCTTTGGAGATCACTGATGCTGTGCAATAAATAAGGAGCAGGAGGCCCCTCACAAAGAAGTAACGTCCTTTCCTCAGCGCACCCATACCGACGCGTAGCTCTCCACAGATACGCTATAGAGGTGACGGTGCTCTGGGTCTCTGATGCCTGCTCTTGCCTCCTCCTCCGAGCTGGATGAGCCCCGGCTGCGCAAGTTCCTCTTGTAAACCAGGCAAGGGGACAGTTTGACGCTCTGTTGGTAGAAGGACGAGCAGCAGCGGAAGAAGAAGTGAGCGGCTCGCGGGCTGGACTGTTTGTCGAAAGGGAAAAAGCATCTTCACTTCACTTTTGCTGTGCGTGTGTGCGCAGCAGGGGAGACGTGCGCTCCGAGTTTACCCCCCTTTCCAGGCATCATCATCCCGGAGCCTGCCCCGTGCTAACCAATGGCAGAGTGAGGAAGGCGGAGAGGAGGAGACCGAGTGGTAGGATACTCGTAGGCTTAATCACTCAAATTTTTCTTCTTACTGTAATGCAGCAAGCAGCATAGCAAGGCTTGATGGACGTTGAAACAGTATAGATTTGGGCAAATTGCTCAAAGTAGAAAAATGGGAAGCAAATTGTTTAATTTCAAACATACACAAAAGCTGTATCTCATACAATTTCCAGGATAATCTGATCAATTATAGCCAAAGTATAGAATACTGATTAACAAATATGTGCCAGTGTGATTTCCTCTGTAAGCTTACTTATCGCAGACAGAGCAGACCCACTCTTAACGTGCCCTTCAGCTCCAAGTTGTTTGTTGGAATTATTGCTTGTGAATAATTTATTTTTTTAAATGCCTTATTGCTAAAATGGGCAAAATAGGTAACTGACTGAAGGCTACTACTCTTTTGTGTCCAAAAGACTTCATGTTAAAAGCATAAGAACCCACAGTGGCACCAGTGTTGTAGTTAAAAAGGTTTTTGAAATACTTTATAAATTTTTCTCGAAAGAGAAATGTGTGTGGGCTCTTATAAAAAGTCCAGTTTTGATTAAGCTTGGAAGCAACTTCCACCCTGCAGATTTTTGTAGTTTTCATGAAATACAGTGTAGCTTTAAGACCTGTAGAATGGTCTGAAGTTACAAATCCCTCTCCATTTATTAAAAAAAAAAAAAATCTATCTATCAATACACACACACACACAGACACACACACACACACACAGGAGACGAGAAGTTCCAGTGACAAGAGGTAGGGTACACCCTACACAGGTCACCAGTCTATCATAGGGCTAATACAGAGAGATAGACAACCATTCATGCTCTCATTCACACCTATGGCCTTTTTTAAAATCACCAATTAACCTAACAGCACGTGGACGATGGGAGAAAGAGCACTCAGAGAGAACCCGCGCAGGCGCAGGGACGACATGCAATCGCCACACAGAAAAGCTCAAACTGGCTGTGGCTGAACATGGGTTCTTCCTAATTTAAGGTGATAGTGCGAACCACTGTGCCACTCTGCTATTTTAGAAAATTCAATATATTATATTCACTAATAATTATACCTCACGCTGTTCTTTCAAGGTCTAGTTATTCTTAGACTGACAGTTGGAGCAAAGTGTTTTCACCGACCTTGTGTTTGGGTCAAATTTGACTTGAATTTCTAGCACTGATGAATTATTTACTTTTAAAATTTTTCCTCTGTGGTATTAAGGGTCATATTTATTGGCTGTTTATGCAGAGAAAGCTGAATATGTCCAACAGATCAGTAAGCATTTTGAATTGAATTTAGTCATAGAGTCAAACATACTGTAGAAAATATGCACTGCAGACTTGCCTGAACACAACATAAGTAACAGTAACAGCTCATTTCACTCTATAAGAAAATAAACAAAATGCTGGTTAAAACTTGAGGAAAAAACAGAAAACAGTGTTTTTTGGGTTTTTTTTTAATTTGTGACTGGATCGAACGCAAATTAGATGAAAATATTCTACAAAGATTGTTGATGTGTTTTGTAGGAATGCACAGAATTTGCCATCTGTTTTTGAATGTTTTTTTAAACAGTTTGTTGGCATTTTAAATATTGTTATTTGCAAATGTGTGGCTGAATGAGAAAAGAGTTTGTGGAGTTTGGAATATGTGGTCACTCGATGTATTTTGTGTGAAACCAGTGGAAAATTGTTCACAGTTTTGTCTACATACACTTCTGTTTCACTTGCTGTAATAGCAGTTTTGACAATGTGACTTCAGTTTTGACCCATGCAAATGAGCAAACACAGGTGGGTCCCCCAGCAGGAAGGTCAGGGCCAACTCTGTTGCCATCCAAAAACAGTTAAAAACCCATCATTGAGTTACACTGTTGCACTGTGACAAATACAGGCATTTCACAGGTGAGTAGGAAAAGGGGAAAAAAAACAACACAACAAATCACATTTTTAATGCACATTGGCACCGATTCCACAAATTGCAAGAGCTCTACCGGATGGACTGAACACCATTCTTCTAAAAGAAATTTGCTGTATCCTTCCAAAACTGATTATCCAACACTTTTTTTTTTCCTTCCACTAATGTCAGCAGCACTTTTCTTGTGCCAAAAATAGGAAAAGAAAAACAAAACAGTGCAACGCCACCAATGTCTCCCTAGATAGTCGATCTGAAAATAAGTGCCTGTTTTTAACCATAGTCCAATCCCTTGTATGACAGTAAGCTTTTCATCCTGCCTTCCAACTTTAAAGACTCTTTCTCATGTGATTTCTCATGTGATTGGACAGCACATCTTAAAGGCAAAAAGGGTCCCACAAGGTACTTTTGTCTGTATTTGCTATTGATCAGAATTTAAAATGATTTACCAAAGAAATCCAAATTTTTACAAAGCTACAATCAGCCAGCATGTTTAGGGAAGCAAAAGTAAAAAAACAAAACAAAAAAAAAACCCAAAACAAAAGCAAAAAACACCTAGTTCTGACTGATCATTTCCATCTTTTTGACACTACAGGAAAATACATGACTCATCAGTGCAAGTGTACTGAAAGTCGAGTGTCCAACCCTGGGATGCCAAACTCATTTAGGGCCACTTAATAGGGGGCTACTATGTATACAAGTCGAAACTCCCCTTTCTGACAGTGTTTAAAAAAAGAAGCTTAGTAACAGATTTCATTCTTTAGATATCTTAATATAAAAAAAAATCATTTCACTTTCAACAGTATGTTTCAGTTTTTCTAGATGATGAAGAGATGCTGCTATAGTGACACTTTGCTGTTTTTAAAGTGGTTTATAAATAAAGTTGGCTTCACTTGGCTAAATTTTAAGAAATCAATTTGTAAGATAACAGAGTTCTGGCAGCTCATTGGCCAGATTGTCCTGTAATTATAAAACAGGAAGTGTTTGTTTATTCACAGAAAATGTCACTTTATTTTATTTTATTTATTCATTTTTACTCCATTGAGCCCAAATTTGCAAACTTCAAGGAATCCCAACACAAACTCTGGCTTTATTGTTCAAACCAAAGTGCACTGTTACACACAGCCTGCATGAAAGTCCTCAGTTTAACAGCAAGGATTCATAAAGATGTCCCTTTCTTTGATTTCTTCTACTCTTTGCTTTTCAGTCAAATTTTCAGCAACTCTGCTGCTGATGTTGGGAATATTTCTGGCAAGCTTCCATCAAGCAAAGAGTGTTTTGTCAGAAAGTTCTTGACCTGATTCTGTGCTGCATTCAATTATGTTTTCACTCTAATCTGATGCAGAAGTGATGTTCTGTGATCAGTGTGGAACATGGAAAACTGTACAAAGAATGGCTTTAAATTTGATTGGATATAAAGAAAAGCACTTTAGCTGAATAATGAAATTAAATTATCTCTCATTAATAGAGCTTGAGTAAGATAGCCATTGATTGGTAGTAAATTATAGGAATTTGGTAGAAATCCAACCCTCAAATACCAAATCTCAAGATTTTCCTAATATTTCTTTTTGAGGGGAGTGCACATTCATGTTCTAGGAGGATGCATTGCTTTTTCAGGTTTGCTAAAGCCATGCATGGGGCACAAATGAGACCTACACCCAGAATTAAAGAGTAAGGAGGAAGTTATGTATTTTAGCTTTTACAAAAGTAGGCACCAAATAGGTACGTATGTTCCCAAACAATAAAACATGCATACTTGGAGTGTTTTTTCTAGATTTTAAGGAGCAATATCAGGAGACAGTAAGTATTTATTTGAATACAAAAGAAATAACATGAAATATTAATGTCACCACAAGATTTTAAGGTTTTATCCATCCATCCAATCTTCCATTTTATTCGCTACTGAACTAATTCAAGGTTGACAGAGGGCTGGAGCCTATCCCAGCTATAATAGGGCAAGAGTTGGGGCATACCCTTGACAGGTTGCCAGTCAATCACAGGGAGATTATGCTGTCCTTACTTATTCAAGTTAAAAGAAAACATGCACTACAGTCTGGCAAGTTTCATTCTATCACTGTCCTGTGTGAACTTTTCACATGGTGGTCAGAAATGTTGCCTTGCAGCAAGAACATGTTCTTTTTTTCCCCCCTCCCTGTTCCTCGTGGGCCTTCTCCAGGTGTTTCAGTTTTCTCCCACACAGTTCTAGGTATACAAAAATTGATAATTACCTATTTTTTTTTTAAAAGGTCAGTTGTTACATTAAGGTACCAAAACTGTACCATAAGGTACAAACCACAAGGGTACAAATAAGTATCCCCTTTCTAGGATGGAACTGTAGTAACTTAGGATAATGCCATATTCTACCCCTAAAGTAACTATAAAGTGCTTGAGTTTTGAAAAGCTTTATTTCTAATGGCAGCTGGTGCATGTGATTTATAACCACACCACCACCTACATTTTATGGGGCTGGGTTAGGTTAGAAAATTAATACTAAAGACCCATGAGATGTTATTAGTTGATAGACAAGTCTCTTGTCTGCTTGTTATTTCAGCAGGTCTAACTAAATAGTATTATGCTAGTCACAGTGTTTGTTCAAATTCTCAAATCTTTGCTCATGTTTCTGTAATCTTTTCCTTATTTAACAGGCAAACCGGTTTGATTTATCCAGCACTATATTACGAGGACTGTTTAACTCTATACTCCATCAGTGGTGTCGCATATCTTTTCTGCATAGCTCATTAGTTGATGGGAACGTTGACCTCAGATAAATCAGGTATTATAAGATGTATCTTTCTGAAAGCCTTTCTAAGGATTGCCGTTTTAAGACATTAAATATTAAATGTAAGTTGGTAAGAACAAAAATCTGCTGGATTGATCATTATTTCAAATCCACCGTCAACATGCAGACAAATGCAGACCCTTCTTTTGTTTAAATCTATGTGAAACTCTAGTGAAACCAAGTGGTTACTAAGAAATCCAAGTTGTAAATCTGCTACCTCCTTTTTTAAGCTTTTGAGCATCTGTTCTAATGTTCAGAAATGTATCCATTATTAAATGTATTACCAGTATGGTGCTCAGTACAAAAAAAAAAAAATCAAAGTCTATGAGCAACATTCACAAGCACAAAGGAACTGAGAACTTCATCTAACAACCTCTGCCTCTGCTGACCACTTTCATAACATCCTGTTGTGGACTGGACTCTTGTGACAGAGCTGCAAGAGATGTGAAAGGTGCACTTCAGGGCAGCTCTTGAAATGATTCACCTCATGTAGCTTTTTATTTAAAATGATGGGGAGAGCAATCAGTTTAAGTACGGCCAGCCATGCAGGTAAAACAAAGTAGGCAGCCCTTTGTTTTCATGGATGGTGAGAGCTGAAAGAATAGTACACAAATAGTTCAACTATACTTGACTGGAGAGCAGCAGTGGGATTACAGTGCATAATAGTTTTAGTTCCACTTTAAGTACACCTCTGTAAGGCCAACTGTCCCCCAAAAATTATGGTTGTGTACAACTAATCCAAAATGTTTATTAGGGTGTTGAACATTATGAAAAATTGTTACAGACAAATACCTTCCACTGCTGCAGTGCTCGTGGGAACTACAGTATGACGATATGGCCATGTTAAAGCACATAACATGAGGAAAGTTAAATTTAAAGAAACAGTTTAATTTTGATGCATTGTTAACCTTTTATAGAGCAAGTGACTTTTTTTTAGGAATTTCCACACACTTCATATATGACGCCAATCCCAGACCTCAGTGAGGTTAACAAGCATCAGGTCTTGAAGAATGTGGTTAATGGCCTAATCTTACTTAAATTTATAATGTGTACGGTGGCACAGTGGTTAGCACTGTTGCCTCATAGTTAGAATAACATCTAGAAGGCCTGGGTTTGATTCTACCTTGGCCAAGACCTCTCTTACTCTCTGTGTGGAGTTTGTATGTTCTCCCTGTGCCTGCGTGGGTTTCCTCTGGGTACTCTGGTTTCCTCCCACAGTCCAAAGACATGCACTTACTGGGGTTAGGTTAATTGGCCACTCTAAATTGTCCATAGGTGTGAGTGTGAAAGGTTGTTTGTCTCTCTGTGTTAGCCCTGTGACAGACTGGTGACCTGTTCAGGGTGTACCCTGCCTCTTGCCCTATGACAGCTGGGATAGGCTGTCATAGAGCAACATAAGTTCTTTCCAGATTAACTGACCTTCATTTCTTTAAGTAATGATGGACAGTTGTTTTTTTTTTGTTTTTTTTTTACTTAGTTGAGTAGTTCTTGCCATAATATGGATTAGAACATTTCTCAAATAGGGCTATTTATTATATACCAACTTTACCTTTTCACAACACAACTGATGCTCTCAAACACTGTAAGAGGGCAAGAAATTCAAGAAATTAACTCTTGACAGGCACAGCTGTTAACTGAAAGCCATTCAAAGTGACTGCCTCAAAAAAATGACTGAGAAAACACCAAGATATGCAAAGCTGTCATCTAAGGAAGAGGTGCCTACTTTGAAGAATCTAAAATATAAAATATATTCTGGTTTGTTTAACACTTTTTAGTTTACTAAATAATTCCATATGTATTTTTTCATAGTTTCGATGACTTTACTATTAATCTACAATGCGGACAATTTTTAAATAATGACAAACCACTGAATTAGAAAGTGTGTCCAAACTTTTGACTGGTACTGTATACACAAGGTAATGAGGGAGGTGGGAACAGCTGGGAAGGTTGAGACACAGGAAGCAAAACTAAAAGCACACCACAAGGAACAACAACTCACAAAATAAAACAGTAAGTCTTAAGAAACAGGGAATAAACACAGACACATGAATGAACTTAACAGAGACGTCTAGATACATGAGGAAGGAACACTGAAGGAAGAACTAAGCTAAAGCACAAGGACCAAGGAACCAGACTAAATATACAAGAAACCAGGCAAACCAAGGAACTTGTAGAATAATTAAAAAACCAAAATGAGTGCCCTTTAAAGGGTTAAAGCCAAATGTCTTTCAAAGTGTCACAAAATAAAGTTATCTATTCTACTCTTAAATGAATTCTGTACAAAGCCGCCCATAATTCTACTCTACTAGGCTCATCTTGTTAGTCTCTCATTTGTTTATTTATTTATGTATTTATTGACATTGGTATGATATAGCTTTATTATGCCAGAGCTGAGCAGGGAGGTGCAGATTAATGAAAGGAAAGAAGTCCTAAAGAGAGGAAGAAGTTGTGTGTGTGTGTGTGTGTGTGTGTGTCGGGGGGGGGGGGGGGGGGGGGGGAGGGTACAGAAAGTGAATGGAAAAGAAAAGGGGGTGAGCAGGAGAAGAGAAGAGAAGACACAAGTAATGGGTCACCAACTGCTATAACACACACATACACACACACACAGAAGAATTATACAGCACACGAAAGAGCCCCCAAGAGCCAGAGGCAGACAGAGAAGGACCCACAATAACCAGTGGGGAGGCCCACCATGGCCCAGAACCAGCCACACACACATATACAGACACATACTGGCCACATACACAAAAATACAGACACAGACCATTCACACACACACACACACACACACACACACACCAAGATGAAAATAAATGTACAAAGACATACACCCATCCATCATCAACCCCCCCCCCCCCCCCCCCCCCCCCCCCCCCCTCAGAGTGTGGGCAAATGGATGCCCTCCAGAGCCAGCACTGACCTCGGGGCTCAGCCAGCCCAGCCCTCAAACCACCAGCCAGGCCCCCCCCCCCAGCAAGGTGCGGGACCCCTCTCGTCAGTGTTAAAGATGATATTCTGGGTACTGGTGTTGGTGTATGTGAGTGTATGTGAGGTTTAAAGGATGAGTATGACTGCGTAAAAACTAGAGTGCTATTAAATTTGAGGGGACAGATGTGACATGAACACCTGACTGATGGTCAACAATGCTCATCCACACCGCACCCCAAAAACCCTCAATGTCTATGGTGCTGATAAAACTGAGGGGCAGACAGCAGTGAAGACGTGAGTGGGGCCCCCTCTGCAGCCCCACCACCAGCATCTGGGTAGCACACCTGCCTCTATGTGGCCCTCTGTGTATACTGATGTGTCATGATCCGCAATGACTATAGTGTAATTAAAAAGGAGGGGTGTGCAGTCATGTGGCACAGTGAGCAACACCACGTGAATGGGGGTAGGGATAGTGTGTGTGTGTGTGTGTATGTGTGTGTGTGTGGGGTGGGGGGTGGCGATACATAAGACTGGGAGGTACAGTAGAAGGCTACCCCCAAAATGAGAGCACCTGCTAATCAACTAGATCGCAGGGTGGGGAAGCGTTCTCAACACCCTTAAGCACCAGCACCCCAGGGCAGCACCCATCGCTCCCAAAGAGCAGTTTGGAGTGTGCATATGGGCTCCAGTCTGGAGCCCATGTTTCATTCATTTTATTCACTTGCATTCATACCTTTGTGGAGCACATTATGATCTCCTCTGAACAACCACAAAATACACACTTGGAATGACACCCCCCCACCCCACCCCACCCCACCCCCCAGTTTGCTATGAAATACAGGCAGTGGAACTTATTATCAGTGAATTGTCCAGCTATTTTGAAGCCCTTGATAATGAAGGGGCTGTGTCATTACTAAACAGTTAATGCAGAATTGTTAAACCCCTTGACACAAAGCTGAAAGTCTCACTTGAATCTTAATTACTTAATTTCTATTGGAGTATAGAATCATGTTACTGTCTAAATACTTATGAGCCTGAATGGCCCAGACAAGGTTGCTTAAGTAGTGGTTTGTTAATAAGCAAAGGTTTTTAGAGGTTATTTTTTTCTTTCTGCACATAATACACAGAAGCGAAGACGTCATTGTTCGTTTTTGTTTGCCCAAGGGAACTGTCCTGAGCCAGACTGAAAAGCTGGGAGGAGTATCGGCTCAGCTCTGCTACAGGTCTGCACTGCATTGAGATAATTATCAAGCCATTATAAGCTTTCTGGTGCTGCTTATATCCTTTTCACTCATTTTTCTAACAAAATATCTTTGTAATGGTTGAATCTTTCTGGGGTAAACATTTTCTTCTGTGGTGTAGAGTCAGCATTTTATTAGTTTGAAAAGTCTTAATTTACTTGGACAACTTTACAGTTTAGTCCAGTTCAATGCAACTTAAAACAACCCTGTTTTTCTCCACAGATATATTTAAGCATAATAATTTTTCAAGTAATAATTTAAGTAAAATTGTTGCTAGACTACAGTTAAAGGTCTGTTGCACCTACACAGGACTGCAGTGCTGTTTTTAACCTGGCATTTAAATGAATTCAAAATTAATTCACAATTAATATTTTAATAATAGCTTGTAATAGCACAGTTACAGGTGCAGTTTCCATCACGCTTTTCTAGCTGGATTCAGTTCAGCTGAAATGGGTTGTAAATAAACTTAAGTGTACAAAAGTTATTTTTATTTCATTATTGTGTATAGTGATGTCAGTTTGCAACAATTTCATACTCTGAAATAACATTGCTCTTTCAGTCTTGTTAAAAATGTATACTGTTTGTTCATGTGTCAAAAAGAAATAGCCACATAATTATGTGGCTGCAGTTCATTCAAGAATTGTCCAAATTATATTAGCAGCTTCCTGTCCTTGTTTTCTATATAACACACAGCTTAAGAAATGCATTACTTTAACATCATTCATTATTAACACTTACAAAATATTTAGAGCAATGAATGGAATCATTTCTGTCTCAAAAGGATCATATTATACACTGCTCAAAAAAATAAAGGGAACACTTAAACAACACAATATAACTCCTAGTAAATCAAAATGGAATTGACAACAGGTGGAAATTATTGGAAATTAGCAAGACACACTCAGTAAAGGAGTGGTACTGCAGTTGGGGACCACAGACCACTTCTCAGTACCTATGCTTTCTGGCTGATGTTTTGGTCACTTTTGAATGTTGGTGGTGCTTTCACACTCGTGGTAGCATGAGATGGACTCTACAACCCACACAAGTGGCTTAGGTAGTGCAGCTCATCCAGGATGGCACATCAATGCAAGCTGTGGCAAGAAGGTTTGCTGTGTCTGTCATCGTAGTGTCCAGGGTGGAGGCGCTACCAGGAGACAGGCCAGTACACCAGGAGACGTGGAGGAGGCCGTAGGAGGGCAACAACCCAGCAGCAGGACCGCTACCTCCGCCTTTGTGCAAGGAGGAACAGGAGGAACACTGCCAGAGTCCTGCAAAATGACCTCCAGCAGGCCATAAATTCTCATGTGTCTGCACAAACGTTTAGAAACCGACTCCATGAGGATGGTATGAGGGCCCGACATCCACAGATGGGGGTTGTGCTCACAGCCCAACACCGTGCAGGACGCTTGGTATTTGCCAGAGAACACCAGGATTGGCAAATTCACCACTGGCGCCCTGTGCTCTTCACAGATGAAAGCAGGTTCACACTGAACACATGTGACAGACATGACAGAGTCTGGAGATGCCGTGGAGAGCGATCTGCTGCCTGCAACATCCTTCAGCATGACCGGTTTGGCAGTGAGTCAGTAATGGTGTGGGGCAGGGTTATTATAGTTAACGAAAACGAACGAAATAACGAAAACTGAAATTGAAAAAACATTGTCGTTAACTGAAATAAATAAAAACTAAAATTAAAAGGAAGAAACGACAACTAACTAAAACTGAATTGTGAGTTTACAAAACTAACTAAAACTAACTGAAATTATAGATATTGTTATTTTTTCAAAAGTCTTGTGGATTGATATGAAATCATTTTTTTCCTCTCTCCGAGTTTAAGCTCGGAACGCCGTCGGGCAAATGGGTGCGCATGTGCGTGCGGGCGCACACCGCGCTGCTCCTCAGAGAGTCCCATGTGGTGTTTTTTTTTTTTTTTACTATGATAGCACAGATAGCAGCGAGTGTCTTGTTGTGGATGATGTTGTGGATGATGTACAGAACACTTCTTAGTCAGGAAAAAAAACACCAACATCAAAGTAGACCTGAGAAGCGCACACAAGGCAGCTACGGAAACCGCTCTCATCCTACAAGGCAACCCGGCCTGCACCTCCAGAGAAACGTGACTACTCGTCGGGTCAACACAGCCCACAGCGTTGTGTTTAGTCCTTGTGCGTTTCCGGCTACTTTATCAGTCAGATAATAACAATCAGGACTAATAATCAAAGCATCAATATAAGGACTCACAAGTGTCAGCAAATTCCTGGAGGCAGCTGCTGAAACTATGGGAATGGACGTGAAGAAATGAAGAAAGTGAAAAAACAGGGACAAATATGTTTGCACCCTAAAAACTGAGCACAAAGAGCAAGGACCAAAGAACCCCCAGCACACAACCACAAGGTAATTAACACACGCAATCCAGCTATACATGCATAAATGCGGACATGAGGTCGGACACTTCCGTAGGCTACATAGGCCGCAAAGACCCTGCAAGTCTAATCAGCGAGCATCTAACCAAGCTAGCTCCAAAACAGAAGCAGCATCAGGTGGAGAGAACATCAGGATGCAGCTGGATTTGAGCTTTGACTCCTTCAAGGAGTTTGTTTTTGTCAAACACCACATGTAGCTGTTATTAATCTGCTGCACTGAGGCTGAACTTTATTGGGAGTTTATTGTAGAATTTATCGAGTTTTGGAGTTCATATTGTTAGCAGTTTCTCCCTGTTGATGTTCATGTGTGTCGTTAATATTACACACATTTAGCATGTAGTTCTGCTGTCTGTGAACAGTTGGTTGCTGAATTTATTTCTTTAAAGGGTATCTTTAAAGCGTACCTGATTAAGTATGAAAATACTAAAACTAATACTGAAACTAACTAAAACTAAGCATAAAACCAAAAATAAAAACTAATAAAAACGAGCAAAACCACTCTGAAAACTAATTAAAACTAACTGAATTAGAGAAAAAAAAGTAAAAACTAACTAAAACTAAACTATAATGTAAAATCCAAAACTATTATAACCCTGGTGTGGGGTGGTCAGTAATGGTGTGGGGTGGCATTTCTTTGGACCGAGTACAGAGATCCTCAGACCCCTTGTGAGACCCCTTGTGGGTTTCTCCTAATGCAGGACAATGCTATAGACCTCATGCGGCTGGAGTGTGTCAGCAGTTCCTGCAAGATGAAGGCATTGAAGCTACGGACTGGCCCGCCCGTTCCCCAGACCTGAATCCGATTGAGCACATCTGGGACATTCAATTCAATTTTATTTATATAGCGCCAAATCACAACAAACTGTCGCCTCAAGACGCTTTGTATTGCGAGACATGATGTCAAAACGACATCATGTCTCGCTCCATCCACCAACGTCACAGTGCACCACAGACTGTCCAGGAGTTGGCGGATGCTTTAGTCCAGGTCTGGGAGGAGATCCCTCAGGAGACCATCCACCACCTCATCAGGAGCATGCCCAGGCGTTGTAGGGAGGTCATACAGGCACGTGGAGGCCACACACAATACTGAGCCTCATTTTGACTTGTTTTAAGAACATTACATCAAAGTTGGATCAGCCTGTAGTGTGTTTTTCCACTTTAATTTTGTGTGTGACACCAAATCCAGGCCTCCATTGGTTAATAAATTTGATTTCCATTGATGATTTTTGTGTGATTTTGTTGTCAGCACATTCAGCTTTGTACAGAACAAAGTATTCAATGAGAATATTTCATTCATTCAGATCTAGGATGTGTTATTTCAGTATTCCCTTTATTTTTTTGAGCAGTGTATTTTTTGTAGTCCTAGCAGGCCTTCTGTGTGTGCTGTGTGGCTATATCCTGTTTTCCCTCTCCCTTACTTGGGTGCGACCTCCTTTTTCCCTGTGGAACCAGTGCACAGCTGTTTCCAATCACCAATCAATCAACTCTGCAGTATAAAAGCTGGAGACAAGCGCTTCAGTCTCAGTGTGTGCCAGCTTCAGTACTGTTGTAAGCTTAAGCTGTTTGTTTTCAACTAATAGTGAGTAGTTTCTTTTCTTCTTTGAGTGATTCTTTGACCTTTTCCTTTTGATTGAAGTTGTTTCTTGGACATGTTGAGCCTTTTAATAAAATCCAGATTTATTTGATAATCTGTCCTGTTTTACACTTAGGCAATAATATACTATAGGTATAGAAGGAAAATCAGGAATGCCTAGGCACCAAATAAAATCTGCGCTATGAAGCTGAGACAATGGCTACATTTAATTTACCTGAAAACTAGTACATTGTTGGTAATGTGATGAGTCCCTGGTCATCCATAGAGTTAATGGTTTGTTTGTGGAGCAGGCTAGGACAGTGAAACAAATCCAGGAAGAGACTCACGTGAAATGAACACTAACTTACGTGTCAACAGTCTCATCAGACTCATTGGAGGCTCTGATTTTTGCAAAAACTGGAGTAGGTTATGTTGAAAGATATTGTGGAATCACAACACTATCATGAAAATTACATCATATTGTACTTGAACTGTGGTAACACTGTAACAAGAAAATATGAATCATTGTGTTGATTTTATCTGATTCTGATTCTGATTCAACTTTATTGTCATTGTGCAGAGTAAACAAATACAGAGCCAACGAAATGCAGTAGCATCTAACCAGAAATGCAAGATAGGGATTATATACATATAATACACAGTTAAAATACAGAAGTGACCAGATAGGTGAAATAAGGAGACATATAAGAATATTAAGACTATTAAACAGATAATGTTGATTATACAAAATAGACTAACATATATTTACAGAGAAATAAAAGTGACTAAAATAACTACATGAATGGGTAATGAATGAGAATAAATAAGGTGAAGTATATAAGTATGGTAAGTATATATCTATCTATAAGCTTTATCTTTCCTTTATGATAAAGCTTATAGTTAGGGCTGGATCAGGTGACCCTGAACCATCCCTTAGTTATGCTGCTATAGGCCTAGTCTGCTGGGGGGTTCACATAATGCACTGTTTCTCATTCACCTTATTTACTTTGTTATACTCCACTCTGCATTTAATCATAAATTATTTTTAATCTCTGGCTCTCTTCCACAGCATGTCTTTTTTCTCTCCCCTCAGCCCAACCGGTCGCGGCAGATGACTGCCCCTCCCTGAGCCTGGTTCTGCTGGAGGTTTCTTCCTGTTAAAAGGGAGTTTTTCCTTTCCACTGTCGCCAAGTGCTTGCTCATAGGGGGTCGTTTTGACTGTTGGGTTTTCTCTGTATTATTGTAGGGTCTTTACCCACAATACAAAGCGTCTTGAGGCGACAGTTTGTTGTGATTTGGCGCTATATAAATAAAATTGAATTGAATTGAATTGAATTGAATTGAATTGAATTATATACAGTATATGCATTATTGTTGTGCTGGTATAAGTAGTGCAATAGTGCCATGTGCAAATTTGCAAATACTGATTGTACTGATTGTATATACAGTCAAAATGAAACATTTGTATAAAGTACAGAGTTAAATGTGGTACAAAGTGCAATGATATTTTTACAGTGGTGTGCTGGAGTTTAGCAGGGTTACAGCCTCAGGAAAAAAGCTCTTCCCGAGCCTGCTGGTACGAGAGCGGAGGCACCTGTAACGCCTGCCAGACGGAAGTAGGGTGAAAAGTCCATGGTTGGAATGAGAGACATCCTTGATAATGTTCCTCACTTTGCCCACGCACCGTTTATTGTAAATGTCCTGTATGGTGGTTATTCACTTGCATTCAAAGTAGCAGCTGGATGGAAAAAGAAATCTGAATTTTGATACAGTCACAGATTAACAAAATTCTCAATTGCCCAACACAGACTGATTAAAATGAACAGGAACACCATCACTTCCAGAATTGCTGCTGTTATTATTACTACTGTTGTTACATTTTTGTTCTGTTTCATTATTTTCTTTTTTAATAACTGTTGGTTGAGTTAATTTAAAAAAAGCAATTTCGCTATAGGGAGTCATTTATTTTTCTGATTCTGCTGTACCATGGGCCTCTGTGACCTTATTCTGCATTCCCATCACATGACATGAATGGCAACAAGAAAAACATTTCCATGTTTACAGCAATCATCCATCATCTCATGTTTATACCACTGCAGGGTTAGAAATACTGTAAATTAACAGTGTAGCAACATGATGATAAATTTGGACTCAATTAACCTTTAAAAGTAAATATTTTAACAACCCTGAAATAGCTTTTATTTTAACAGATGATAAAATTTAAAGTTTTTAATCATTCTCCTAATTTGAGTGAGAAAAACAGTTCTGTCATATGGAAAAGTAACTACACTCCTACATTTATCATATCTTCAATGCCATAAAATTAACACACCGCCAGATCAGGTACCAGTTTTTAGAAATGCTTCAGGGCATATGTAGTGGGCCTCAGTTACTAACAATGCATGTCCACAAATCAGTGTGTAAATAATGCAAAGAAGAATTTTACTCACAAATCAGTGATTTAAGTGTACAAACAAACGATGAACACAAGTCTTTAAAATGAAAACTGCTATTGCTCATCCATCCATCCATCCATCCATCCATCCATGCAAATTCAAAGACAGATATACAGGGACTTAATTGCTCATATCAACAGGCCAGATACTGCATACTCCCGCAGCACCCCCACAGGGGTCAAATGCCTTCCTCAGATCTACAAAACACATGGAGGGCCAAACTCCCACACACACTCGAATATCCTTAAGAGGATAAACACCTGGTCCAGCTTTCCTCAACCAGGATGAAAACTGCATTGTTCCTCTTGAATCTTAGTTTGGACTAACAGATGAATTCTCCTTTCCAGCACCCTGGCATAGACCTTCGAGGGGAGTCTGAGGAATGTGATTCCTCGATAGCTGGAGCACACCATCTGGTCCCCTTTCTTAAAGATGGGAACCACCACCCCAGTCAGCCAGTCCAGTGGTACCACCCCAGATCTCTGTGTGATGTTGGAGAGGTGTGTTAACCAAGAAAACGGTACAACATCTAGAGCCTTCAGAGTCAACCCCCCCCCCCCCCCCCCTCCCCCCAGAGTCTTCTTCCTCTACAGAAGATGAGTCAATATGATTAAGGAAGCCACTGAAATATTCCCTCCTTCCTTCTGAATACATCTTCAGTTGAATTCAGCAGCTCCCTACCCACACTATACCGCATGTCAGTAGAGCACTGCTTTCCCCAACTGCCTGACAGTTTGCCAGAAAAACTTCTAGGCAGTCCAAAAGTCTTGTTCCATGGCCTCAACGAACCTCTCCCACACACAAGGTTTTGCTTCACTACTGCCAGAGGTGTACTCCACTTGGCCTGCCGGTACCTGTAAGCTGGCTCCAGAGTCCCACAACTAACCAAGCCTCATAGGACACTCTTTCAGACTGAGAGCTCCCTTCACCTTCAGTGTCCACCATCTGGTTTGGGGATAACCCCATAACAGGCACCAACTACATTGCAGCCAGCCACAGTCACCTCAACAATGGAGGTGTTGAACGTAGTCCACATCCCTCAACTTAGTCCATTCAGACTTAATGTCCTGTATCTCCCTCAGAAGTTCTTGTGGACTGGGGCATCTGCCAGGTGTTCCCAGCACACCCTCACAATATCTTTACAGTAGGTGCACCAGGTCTGTCTAGCATCCTGCCCCGCCACCTGATCCAACTCACCACCAGGTGGTCAGTTGACAGCTCAGCTCCTCTCTTTATTTGAGTGTCCAGAACATATGATCATAGTCCTGATCACATGATTAGAAAATTGATCATCGACCTGCAGCCTAGGTTGTCCGTTCAGGTTCAGATCAAGGAGGCCGTTCCTCCCAATTTCTACAAGTCTCACTGTTATTGCCGTTATGGGTGTTGAAGTCTCCCGATGGGATGACAGAGTCTCCGGATTGAGCATGCTTTAGCACCCCACCAAGTGACTCTAAGAAGGCTGGGTACTCTGAACTGTCGTATGGTGAATAAGCAAAAACAACAGTCAGTACTTGTTCTCTGGCTCAAAGGTGCAGGGAAGCAACCCCCTCATCCCCCAGTGAAAACTCTGACATACAGGCAGCAAGTCGAGGGGATACAAGGATACCCACCCCAGCCCACTGCCTTTCACCGAGGGCAACTCCAAACTGGAACAGAGTCCACAGTCCTCTCCAGCAGACCGGTTCCAGAGCCCAGGCTACGTATTGAGGTAAGCCCAATTATACTATATTTAGCTGGTATCTCACAACCTCACACACTAGCTCCTTTAGTCTCCTTCCCCACCAGAGTGGTGACATTCCAAGTCCTAATAGCCTCGATAACTGGGGAACAGTCTGCCAGGCCCTCCACTCAACACAATTCACCCTACCCTTACAATGGCTTCTGTGGGTCAATGTTAATTTTGTTGACAAAATATTTTCATCATAGTTTTCGTCAACGACCCTTTTTTTATGATGATGATGAGACAATAAATAAATCAAAACTACCTAAAATGATAAAAATGATGATGAAATTGACACTTTCGTCAACGAATGAAAACAAGATGAAAATGCTTGGTGGGGACGACATCCAATAAGAACTTATTTAATTTTTGTGAAAGGGCGGGACAAGTTAGGGAAACATCCAATAAACGCACAGTTGCGCAAATTTGCTCTAAACCCAGGAAGGACAAACTAGCCTGTGATTTGTCTTTACTTCTGATAGAACTAAGTTATGTAAACAGTGTCAGCAGGGAGAAAGAGAAGAGCTGATGTATGGACACATTTGTCCTTTGAATGCCGTGACAAACAAAACCATGTGTAAACCATGTGGGGCGACTATCTTGGGTAAAAACATGACAAATCTTAAACATCTGCAAACCAGTCACCCAGGTCTCCATGCAAAGGTGAGCATTTTAATGTCATGCAGGGTAAAGTGTTTTTCCCAGTTTAGCGTTTGTGTTTAGAGAAAATCTCCACACCGCGGTGGATTAGCCTTTCCTAATCTTAGTCCTGAACACTGCCCTGTACCTTTCAGAGCATGTCCTGCTGTAAGACACTCATATTATCTCAGTAAGGTGGTGTTAATGATCAGGTGTGTGGGAAGGTGAAATGCTAATGTTAATATTATTAATAATATTCCATAACTTTTAATAAATGTTTAATTTTGTGTAAGTGTGTATGACTAATTCAAGGGAACTGAAGTAAAAACATTTACATTTTACACCCTTTATATTTTAGTCGACTAAATCAACTGTAGATTTAATCGACTATATTCTTATGATAATTTTTTTGACTAATACTAGATTAAAACTAAAATGATTCAGATGACTAAAATATGACTAAAACTAAATTACATTTTCGTTAAAAGACTATGACTAAAACTAAATCAATATTTGTTGTCAAAATTAACACTGCTGTGGGTGGTAGACCTACAGTAGGGTGGGCCCATGTCTACTCTTTGGACTACACCCAGCCAGGCCCCATGGTCTAAGACACGGCTATCAGGCGCTCTCCCTCAAGCACCCTCCCCAGGCCTAGCTCCAGGGTGGGGCCCCGATAGCCCTATCCCAGGCAGGGAGAAACTGTTCTTGTGATCTTTCTGTCACAAGGGTCTGCTGATTCGGTCTTTGTCTGGCATCTCACCCAGGACCAATTTTCCTTAGAAGACCCTATCAGGGGACAAAACTGGGAGACAGAAAAGGTGGCGATAACATAACTTTAAAGAACATGTATTTTAGACAGTATGTATAGTTTTATTACACCCTCCAGCTCCAGACAGAAGAGTTGCTCTGCTCTCATGTCCTCCCAAATATATGACTCATTCTGTTTTGCACCATTCAATATCATCACTTCATCACAATTTTAATTATTATAATTAGACGCAACACATCCATCAGACTGAAGTCTAACAGCTGCATAAACAAGCAAAATATAGGAATGCTATAATGAAACCATAGTATAGTGACAGTATAGTGTGGTGACTGTAGTTGTTATTTCTGCTGCCTGTCTGCAGTCTTCCTTCACCTTCAGCTCTCCTTCCTGTATTGATTGCAAAGAAAAAAGTTACCTTTAAAAGTACATATCTCTTGTTTCCCTTTGTCATAACATTTTCCAAGTTAATGGTCATATACCAGTACGTGACATGATACAGGGAGGTCATGTCCAAAAATATCAGCCATCGACATTTGTCACAGAATGTCATGGTTGAAATGATTCTGATTCCCTCCAGAGCTTTTGATGTACATAAGAAAAGCTTAAGCTTTGTCTTAAAGAGAATCCAAAACACAGTTCTTGAGTTTCATCAGCTAATCCTCCCTGCTTACCAGACCTGTCTCCCCTCAGCTTATCTGATCTCATCTGTCTGCCACTATGTGATTGCATTAGACCATGAAACTGAGAGCTATGTAGAAAATACAGAGCTTATAATGTGGAGAAACCAGATTTAAAGTTACTATAGGTGTAAATTATCTTTAGGTATATCTTGGTAGCACATTTAGATCACACTGCTCAAGGTGAGATCAAAAGTTTTGTAACTTTTCCCATACAAATCATACGAGGGGATCCCCCAGGACACACATTAGGATTATGCCCCGCCTGTTGTCAGGCATGCATACATGCACACTGGGGTCAGACTAACTACTGAGTTGCTTCAATAAAAGTTTGGTAAAATAGACGAGTCTGCTACATCATTTTTTTTACTTTGATTTTTTTGGTGTCTTTGAATTTAGCCATCTGTAGGTTGATAATTTTCATATTCATCAAATGATGTGGTATTCTTTAGTTCCTAACATATTACCCAGCCCATCTGAGTATAGATCTCCAGCATGATTTTTTTTCCACATTGGAATCTGATGTGTTTTCAAAGTGTTCCTTTAATTTTTTTTATTTGAGTAATGCACATATTCATAAGGAGGGCACCTGATGAAGCCAATAGAACCACATCATCCACAAAAAGCAGAGACAAGATCTTGTGATCACCAAACTGGGAGATTTCTGTTACTTGACTCTTTAAAAAAATCACTTCTATCATTGCTGGTTATGACTTACAGTCTAATTTCTTGGCAATATCCCACAGATGCTTGAGAATCTGGCGTTTGTTTGTTTGTTTGCTTGTTTGTTGATCCCATTGCTGTGAGTTTCTCAACTGGGACTGGCTGATCATATGCCCCTTGTCCTCTACCTGCTTTCTTGTTTTTATTGTAGTCTGTTAGTGTTTAGTTTTTTGTTTTCTTTATCATAACAACTTTGATTTCAAAGTTTGTTTTTTTTTTTTTTACTTTAGTCACAGTGAATGGGAAATGAGGGGAATACTATTCAGCACCCCCATTATTTAGGCCATTGTGTCAATTTTTATTTTTTTTTATTTATTTGTTTCCTTATATAGAGAACTGACTGTATGCAGGTCGATAGTATGTAGATTGCATGCAGCAACCACGAGCCTGTTGATTTAGAATAAGTATGATTTACTAACAGATGCATGGTGGTAAGAACAAAATTGGCTGGTGCACAAGTGTCATAAATCTGATGGTGAAAATCTTTCAGCTGATCCAAAATGCTGCCACAAGAGTACTGATATGGACTAGGAAGAGAGAGAGCATACTTCTCCATACTGGCTTCTCTTCACTGGCTCCCTGTTAAATCTTGAATCAAATTTAAAATCCTTCTCCTCACATGCAAGTTATTGATAATCAGGCTCCATCTTATCTTTAAGATCTCATAACACCATGTCATGCCAACAGAGCATTGTGCTCTCAGACTACTGACTTACTTGTGGTTCCTAGGGTATTTAACAGTAGCTTTCAGGTCCCTCTACTGTGGAACCAGCTCCCAGTTTGGATTCAGGAAACAGACACTCTCTCTATTTTTAGGATTATACTTAAAACTTTTTTTGATAAAGCTTATAGTTAGGGCTCTATCAGGATACCCTGAACCCTCCCTTAGTTATGCTGCAATTGGCCTAGGCTGCGAGGAGCTTCCCATGATGCTCCCATGTGTTTTTTCTTTACTCACCTCTTTTCAATGTGTTTATACACCACCTGCATTTAATTACCAGTTATTAATAATCCCTGGCTCTCTTCCACAGTGTGTCTTTTGTCCTCTCTCCCTTCCCTCACCCCAAACTGGTCATGGCAGATGGCTGTTTCTCCCTGAGCCTGGTTCTGCCAGAGGTTTCTTCCTGTTAAAAGGAAGTTTTTCCTTCTCACTGTGGCCAAATGCTTTCTCATGGGGGTCATCTGATTGTTGGGGTTTTCTCTCTACTCATTCCTTATCAAACCTTACCTTACCATGTGGCTGGCTGGCTGGCTGGATAGATGGTTGGATGGATGGATTAATTTTGCATGCAAAATTCATTTTTGTGCAGGGTAAGAATGTTTCCACATACACATTAGAAATGAGGCCCATTGTTCCTCCTGAATTTTAAGTTTGATTAATGGAGAAACTCTCCTCTCTAGCACCCTGGCATAGACCTTCCCACAGAGGCTGAGTAGTGTGATTCCTTTGTAACTGTAACAGCACTACAATATCCAGGGGCTTAAGGAACTAAGGATGAATCTCATCCATGCCAGGGGCCCTGCCACCAAGGAGTTGTTTAACTACCTCAGTGACCTCGCACTTCTCTTAGTAATGCGTGAGTTATCAGATTGTGCTCCCTGTATAGAAAGCATGTCATTGGGATTAACGAGATCTCTGAAGTATTCCTTCCACTGCCCAACTATAACCTTAGTTGAAGTCAGCAGCACCCCATCTGCACACATGTGAGTAGAGCCTTGCCTCTTGAGTCACCTGACAGTTTGCCAGAATCATTTCAAGGCCAACACAAAGTCTTGCTCCATGATCTCAATGAACTCCTCCCACACCCTACTTTTTGCTTCAGCTACTGCCAGAGCAACTACTGTCAGAGCTGCTGGTACCTGTAGGCTGGCTCCAGAGTCCCATAGCTAACCAACCCCGATAGGACTCTTTTTCAGGGTGACAACTCCCTTCATTTCTGGTTTCCACCATCTGGTTTGGGGATTATCACCACAACAGGCACCAACTACATTGCAGCTGCAGTCACTTCAACAATGGCGGTGCTGAACATAGACCATTCAGACGCAATGTCCTCAGCCTATTTCAGAATGCTGTCGAAGTTCTGCTGAAGGCTGGGGACTCTGGTCTATCATTCATAAACACAAGCAACAGGCAGTACCCATTCCTTGACCTGAAGACACAGGAAAGTAACTGTCTTTTCCATTGGGAAAACCCCAATGTACAGGCAGCAAGCCACGGTGACAAGAATGCCCACTCTTGCCAGCTGCCTCTGTCCAAGGGCAATTACCAACTTGAACAGAATCCAGCCCCTTTCCAGAAGATTGGTCTCTGGGCTGCCTCCAGCATGGGGCCCTGATAACTCTATCCCAGGTCGCTGGATTTTTTGTTTTTCATAGTGGTCATCTGAGTCAATCGTCAGCTGGCACCTCATGCAGGTGATAAATTTCCAAATTTCCTTGGGAGACCCTATCAGGGGCAAAAACCACTAACTACACAGCTCCTGGGATCACTGGGACACACAAACCCCTCCATCAAGATTCACAGACGGGTGGGCAAGACACTGAAGTCAAAATTGCCCTTAATGCATCCACTGCAGTGCGTGCGTGCGTGCGTGCGTGCTAGCGTGCGTGCGTGTGTGTGTGTGTGTGAAAGTTAGAAAGTCCTTAAAGCTCTGTATGAATACGGCATGTAGTCAAAAGCCCTATGAGTGCTCAGTTTGAACAGAAAAGTGTTATGCAAGTACCAGAACAGCCCATTCTTTTACATCTAAAGCAACTGCATCAAACTCCACTTAAACATTGCTGGATTGTCACAATTTTTGACTCAAGATCAGACCAATATCTGATTCAAATATCATATTGTTGCATCTCTACACTGCACATTACAGTACCTAACATCAGGAAAACTGACAACCTCCAATATCATTTCTGTGAGAGTCTATTTTAGCATAGTTTGAGCACCAATCCAGAAAGCAGGGGACCTTTCCAAGCGCAATTTACATAAAGAAAGAATTAGTTCAGATTCTTCAAATTCTTTCAGAGTAATGGACATGCACCTTTGCATCAGCAGAACTTGCATACTAAGGACCAGAGTGGCAAGTCTGAACCAAGACTACTGCTTCCTGTGCAATATTGTCAGGTTCTGAGTTTAGCTGAGATTATTTAGTTCAGTTTCCTGCACTGGCTTCATAAGAAATCCTAATATGGTAATAAGCCAGAGTACTAACTAGTATTCTGTCTGCATGATTAGCTCAGAAATCCCAGCAGTCTGTTACTGGGGGATTTGGTGTGGGCAGAAAAGCAACAGATTTCATTCTTTTACTGCTCTATGTAACAGTTTATCTAATTTATCTAATTCAAAAAAATAATTACAAATAGTTGACTGAGAAGTATGCTACTAATGCTAAGATGTTACTTAAAATGTTGGCTATTTGTGGATACACCTGTAGTTGTAGTTATATGATCACTTTTGAAAATGTGTTATAGTGAAATTTTCTACACTTCTCAAAAATAGATAGATAAATAAATAAAGGAACACTTTGAAAACACATTAGTAGGAAAAAAAATCATGCTGATATCTATACTGATATTGACTAAGTAATGTGTTAAGAACAAAAGGATGCCACATTGTTAAATGAAAATGAAAATTATCAACCTACAATGGGCTGAATTCAAAGACACCCCAAAAATCAAAGTGCAAAAATGATCTGGCAAGGTAGTCCCTTTTGCAGAAATTTCATTGCAGCACCTCAAAATGGTACTCAGTAGTTTGTATTGCCCCCACATGCTTGCATGCATGCTTGACATCATTGGGGCATACTCCTAATGAGATGATGGATTGTATCCTGGGCAATCTCCTCCCAGATCTCGACCAAGGCATCACTGAGCTCATGGACAGTCTGAGGTGCAACTCTCATGAAGTGTGTATTTGGTCAGAGACTTTCACATGTTGGGTCACAATTTTAGGGGTTCCATGTTTCTTTTGGCCAAAAATTCAAACTCAATTAAAAGCAAAGTTTCCCAAAAATCACTGGAATGAGCAGGTTCTGGTGCAGGCTGTTTATTAGACATCTTGGTTACACTAAACACAGACAAAAACTGGAACATGGACAGTAACATAGTTAAGAGTAAGACAGAAGAGAAGAGAAGAGAAGAGAAGAGAAGAGAAGAGAAGAGAAGAGAAGAGAAGAGAAGAGAAGAGAAGAGAAGAGAAGAGAAGAGAAGAGAGAAACAAAGAGACAGAGAAAGATGATGCAGACAGGAAGAGAAGAAGAAGAGGACAGAAAAGGGAACAGCAAAATGTAAGAGAGCAAGATAAAGAGAGGGCCAACATTTATATCTTAAAGATATAAAGCCTTTGACCCTTCCTAATTTACATAAAGTCTCAGCCCCTGAAACTTGAATCCCAACCAATCACCTTTTGAGGCTCTGCCAACTTTCGTCCCATGTGTACTGGGTTTACAACAGCTCTGGAAGATGTCACAATGAAGGATCTTCTTTCAATTAAAACCTCTGCTATGAAAACGCCTCTTAGACAATCACCACTTAGCTAGAATTTATCCCCTCGCTAATTCACGTCACAAAAACACAGGTGGGTCTGCAGAACTCTACTTTTGGAGCCTACTTGTCATAAGACTTCCTAAAATAAAACATGAGGTGACAATGTCATGTGAACCTAAGATGTACCTGAATCCCACCAAGGTCTAAGCACATATAAGTAATAGACATAACAGGCCTTACCTTTACCCCAGTAACCTTAACACATACAATGTTCATGAACCCAGTGTGTGTATGACTAATATACTTCAATGTGTGATATAAAAATAATAACAGTAAATACCAACATAAAAGTGATTAAAAAAAACACACACTACTGGCCTGCTGGAAGTCATTTTGTAGGGCTCTGGTAGTGCTCATCCTGTTCCTCCTTGCAGAAAGGAGCAGATACCGGTCATGCTGATGTGTTTAAGGACTTTCTATGGCCCTGTCCAGCTCTCCTAGAGTAACTGCCTGTTACCTGGAATCTCCTCCATGCTTTTGAGAATGTGCTGGGTGACATAGCAAACCTGGCAATAGCATGTATTGATGTGCCACCCTGTAGGTTGATAATTTTCATTTTGGTGGAGTTGGACTACTTGTGCAACCTCTGTAGGGTCTAGGTATTGTCTCTAGCTACCAGTAGTGGCACTGACCCTAGCCAAATGAAAGCAAGAAAATATGGGGAGGGAAAAACTGTAAGTTGCCTACACCTGTAAAACTATATATGTTTTGGGGGTTGTCTCATTGTTGCCTCACTAGTAGTACTCTGACTGCATTAACACCAAAGCAACTGAAACTGATTAACAATCTTCTCTGCTAGTTAACTGACTAGATCAATATCCCAGAAGTTTACTTTATTTGACGCTATGCTCTGATTAAAAAGTGTCCCTATAATTTCTTTGAGCAGTGTGTATAAAAAGGTTTTTCATCCCACCTGAACACTTCACAAGCTACTCTTTAAAATCACTAAGGAGGCTGTTAAAGTGTGAGATTGTCTTTACAGCTTTAATTACAGCCCCCAAACCCCACCTGTTATAAAATCCTCAACTGATTTTTGGTACCTCCTCCTCTGTGGTGATACTGTACTGCAGTTTGTTTCCAAAATTTCTACATGATGCATATATCAGTATGTGTTTAAGATGCATTTTCATAATATTCTTTTTTAATTTTTGTTCCTACATGACAGTGTTTGAAATCAAAATCACTGAGCTCATTAATACACTTAACTGTTGTCCAGTTTTAACATAGGGTTCGTGCTTTAAAAAGGGGAAGCAAAATCCAATCAAACCATTAGACATTACTACTGCAATAAGTTTCTGAAACTGCAAATTGTGCTAATAGGAATGTTTAAACCACATTGTTGAACCACCACCAAGACAATTTACTGTATTTGGGCCAGTGGCCAGCACATCAGCAAGCCCCAAGGGTCTAAGGAGGGCAGCTTTTCCAAAACTGTATCTTTTATATTCATTAGGATTCCCACCAAGCATGCACAGCACACCCTGGGTAGAAAGCAAGTGAGCTGTAACAGAGAAGGAGCACAGCCAGATGCAAAAAGTAACAATGAAACATTTTAATTTCAGATATACTGGACTAAAAATATATACACCAAACAAAAGCTGCTGTAGCTTTATAAGTGCCATCACCTTAAGGACTGTACTTATGTAGTTTTACGTTTATTAGGCTGTCACTGTCGCAATCACTGTCCAACATGTAAAACCATTTTGAAAATTATATTGTTGGGTTTGAAAAAATATTGATGTATTTTGATTGCAAAACATCATATTCCATTCACTTTGGGATTTTATTTATTTATTTTTTTGTGGAGTTACAGCATGTAACAATTTATTTAAGCACAATGTTTTTTCCAGTCACAAACTGCAGACAGCTTGTTGCTAGTTGTGAACACAGGGATCTATTAAGAGCTTAAGAACCAGATATTTTCCTCAGGGTCTGGTAGAGACCAAAAAGTGACCCGAATCTTAGTTTGCTACTCCATATAAACTCAATGATAATTGCTTCTTAATGGATGGAAATAAGAAACAACTTGCTGACTTCTGTTTACCATGTCTGCCTATTGCACCTTCATTTCACCTTCATGAGAAAATGTTATGTCAACAGCTGGTTTCAGCTGACTACAAGTGACCCCAAACATATCAGTGGAAACCAAAAGTACTGAAAATGGACTACAGAAATACACCAATGAAACACAACATCATGACTTTTGCCATATCATAAATCTTGCTGAGCTTTTAAAAAATGGTGCAAGTTTTTCAGGCTGGCATTAAGAGACAGCCAAATTGTTAAGAGTATAGGTCGAATCTGGGTGTGCCCTGTCAGCAATGGTACCATCAGCAGTCAGGCAGATGTTAAGGAATTTTAAAGACTGTATATGAAAGGCGGATGGGTAGTGACCTCACCCGTTGTTTAGTGAACTCCAATTATGAAGCCTTGAGCTAAACATTTTTGTTGTTGCCATCTTAATGCTTTTCCATCACATGTGACAAGAAAAGGATGGATGTGTTTCTGCAACTGAGGGACATTGTTTTTTGATTTATTATGATTTATTGGCTAACAATTTTGACTGGCAAGTTGTTAGCCATATTTTACAAACTGAACACCATGCTGTATTCGATAAGACTTGAAACTGTTGATTGATTCCATTAGTATTTGGAGAGGTCACAAGAGCAAGGGAGCCGAGGGCAATTTTCCCATCAACTACAAGATGAAGGACAAGGATTCGCCACCTGCTGGCCATTAGAAAGAATATCCGTTTAAGTCACTTAGATTCCCAACCTTAAAAGTGAAGCCAACATTTTTTAAACAGTCTGGTGTCTATAAATGCTGCTTCACATCTCAGACCAACACATTACATTCACTTTCAAATGCCCAGCTGAATACTTAACCATAGAGTTTTACTATTTTTAATTTTGAATTTTGAATTTTGGGCCCAAAAATGATAGTAAAGGTTGTTGAACCCTGGTGTAGAGGGAATCCAGGACCTTTCTTTCAGAGGCCTTTATGATGTTTGAAGTCCTCAAAAAAGGTCTGCAGTTGTTGGTCCACTGAGATGGTAAATGGACTGGTACTTAAATAGCGCTTTTCACTACAAGTCTCATTTACCCATTTACACAAGCATTCATACAAATGCTTTGTTCTATACCAAAGCATCTTTTCTAACATTCACACACTCACAGTCCGATGGATGTGTCGGGGGCAACTCAAGGTTCAGTATCTTGCCAAAGCATACTTTAACACACAGTCTGGAATAGCCAGGGATCAAACCACTGACCTTCTGATTGGTAGGCAACCAGCTCAATCTCCCCCTAAGGCAGGGATCCTCACATCCAGGCCTCGAGAGTCGGTGCCCTGCTGGTTTTAGATGTGTCTCTGCTTCGACACACCTGAGTCAAATATAAAAATCATGAGCAGGACTCTGAAGAACTTTACTGCACACTGAGGAGGTAATTCAGCCATTTGACTCAGGTGTGTCGGATCAGGGATGCATCTAAAACCTGCAGGACAGCAGCTCTCGAGGCCTGGATGTGAGGATCCCTGCCCTAAGGGATAGGCCTTCTTTGATATAGGAACCACAAATCAACACAAGCTTTTCTCAGTTTTTCAAAATATATTTTCCTTTGAATTGAAAGAGTTAGCAGTATCCACTATGAGAACTCAAACATGAATTGTTAAGTGAATTTAAGTCTGTCAGTTATTCGTTGAATACAAAATTCCTCTCCTTCACTGCATCTTTTCTTTTCTTTTTTTTAAAGCACATCGTCGCTGTTTTTTGATTGAATAACACTTAGACTGACATGAATACTCGATGCTTGTGGACTCTGTCAGAATGCTTAAACATTTCCTATATAAAATAGAAATAAAGGAAAATGCATGAAGAAACAGCATAATGTAACTCCATGGGTCTTTGCTTCTCTGTTTGCCCCCACTCAACAACATCTAAAAAAGAAGACAATTCTATTACCTTGAATGCAGGGACCTTTCAATTATTTGTGGAAGGTGAACTCCATTTGTAGAATACTGCTACTCTTGGCATGTAGCGCTTGAAGTGTGCGCTTCCAAGCACAGGATGAATGGCACTACTTACTGTATTCTTATTACCACTTGCTGCCTTTTCGGCAGAGGGTATATGGAGTGATGCCATTTATCATGCAAGACATGAGGCTGGGGTTTTACAAAACACATTTTCACCTACAGGGAGTTCACAGTGCCCATCTTTGATGCGTTTTCATATTTATTGGGTATCTTTATTTATATATTTTTGCTTTCAGTGAGCAAGCTAGCCAGCATACTCTGAGCACAGGAGGCACGGTCCTCATGACATAGGCGTCAGAAAGTATTGAGTAATTATAATGTTGAACATCCTGTGGGGATAAACCTTAATTTCTTCAAGAGAACACACTGAAAATCCATAAACAAACTGGCAAACTGTTGATAGCTGGACTGCCTGAAGGTTTTGTCTAAGATTACTGTAAGTAGCCCCAGGAGGTCCTATAACAGATGATGTGACTCTTGCATGCATGCAGATGTGACAGGTGCTATGCTTATGGATTGTCAATGAGAGATACACTGTACAAATTCCAGGTTTAGGAGCTATAGTACATTTACAGGGAACTGTATCCCTTTATTGTCAGGCTTTTTAACAATCATGTTGTTCTCTCAAGTTCATTCAGGATTAACTCTAAAAATGCAAAAAGAAAGGATCCCCACGGGTTTGAGATTAATTTTGTAAAGCAAATATTATCATGGAAGACACTGGTCTTTGTTGCCAAATATTCTTTATGCATCATTTGCTTGGTAGAGTGCATTTTGATATGTAATATCTTGTATAAATATAACTCTTGAATAACTTTCCTGCATTCATATTCTGTTATTCAGCATGTTGCTTTACTCACCACCTTTGGTTAGAAGAAATCTCTCTTACTTTATGATGAAGATGAACTCCTGGTACTCTGATTTATCCCCTAGCACTGAGACATTCACATAACATTTGAAAATGCATCCATGTCCACCATAGAAGTATGCGCCATAATTTAATTGATGAACTCTTAAACCAGCTGTTATTTTTTCTTTCTCTCTTTATTTTTTGCAATTCACACAGTGAATGTGAGTGACAAATAAAAGGTCACTCATGGTGATCATGCACTGCATGACTGTAACTGTGACGTTACCCAGAAGCTGGTAAAGTCTGGAGTTTTTTCAAAACAAGCAGCAAGAAGTAGAACTGAGGGTCACTGCACACTCATTAAGGTCTTGCTGATGGATGATGAACTCTAGGATCAACAATGGCCACAGTGATATTTAGATAGTCTTGTCAATAATGCATTCAATCAATATTATTATTGTTAGATTTGTGTTATTACTTTGCTATAGCTATGTCATCATCCCCTCTAATCAATGTGCATGTGGAGAGAAGCTACAATGATCATCATCATCTCTAAACAAGAGCAAGCCAAAGGAGGGTGTTTATGTCTGTTGGCCTCATTTGCACTAACAGCTAAATGTAACTAAGTAATTCTAGGTTTGCAAAGACACTGATTTATCCCCTCAACCTTTTGTTCACCAGTGTTTGTCAGTGAACGGCGACTGTGTGTTTGGGCAGGGCACAGTTGAGTGTGAAGGAGAGACAGGTAAGTGATTTTACACATAAAAAACACAAATATGTAGTATGTTTGTCACTCTCTCACAGCACTGTTTTGTTTTTGTAACTGGGACACATATGGTGGGTGGACAGTGTTCCCTTAACGAGCGCACGTTAAGCCTCCTTTGCCACTCCTTCCCGGCAGCGATACTATCAGTTACTGGCAATCTGGCAGGACAATGATCTGACTGTGAAGAAAACTGCTGAACCCAATCATACAGTAATGAGTTGTTAATCACAAGGTAGAGCTTCCCTAGAGCATACTGTGCTTTGTCGTCCTTCTGGAATTGATCAGAATGTACAAAATAAACATTAAAATGTGTTCAGGAAGACTCAAAACTAGTGTCAGAGCTCATCAACTCATCAGGAGAGTCTTTTTTCAGCGTATAGATCAAGAGAGCTGACGCTTCTATAGGACTGCATGTCTTTTTGTAACCAGAGAAGTCACAGAGAATGCAGGTTTAAGGCACTTCGGCATTGGCTTCACGTTTCCAGACCTACGTGCACAGTTTATGGTTGTGATCAGTGTCACAGAAAAACAACAGACAAAAACAAAACACAAATCTAGAAACATTTTGAGCAGATTTAACAATAAGAAATTCAGCAGTCATAGAGAAGTATTCATGACAGGGCATTATATTATTTTCAAATAGTTGTAATGTTCATGTTTATTAAAAACAAAAACAACAAAACAAGACAAAAAATGACAAAGACACATCTAAAGACTGGAGCTGAATACTCCTGTTTGTTCCTGTCTGGTTGGTCTCAGTCACTCTCTAAAAAACAATTTGGCCTTGCTCACACGCTTTGTGGCCTTTGAACCATAGGTGCTCATCCTTGAGGTCTGCTGCATTCGTCGGCACATTATTCTTCCTTAAAGATACAACAACACTCAGGTGGTAAGACAGAAAAATGAGAAGAATGGGGAATGTCATTTGTCATGATCAGGGATGCAGCTTTGACTAGCGCCATGTGGAGGCAGAGGTGTTATACAGCAGACATTTTTCACAGAAGAGGTTATATGCAGTGTTGAGATGGGCATTGGTAAAGGTGATGGTTGTGTTTTTGACTTTCAGATTAGGTTGCACTAGTTTTAGGGTGAGCATAGTGGTGCTGTCTGTGTAGCTGATCTGAAAGTGCAACAAGGACCCAATGAAAGGGGCAAGTCTGAGTTTTATGGCTCCTGCATTAAAAAGTCAATAAAAATGTTACTTTACTGTTTGTGCTAACTCCAAGCCGCTGTAATTTAAAGGGCTCTGAGTTGTATTGATTTGTTTCACAGTCCTAATGGTCCCACTGACACCCTTGGATATGGATAGAAGTGACAGAGTTGTTGCCATAATGTATTTTTTAAATAAAACGCTGGTTCACAAAACATGACTGCACCACTGGTTTTTATGGTGGCAAATATTTTAGCTTAAGTAAATCCTGTGAGCTTTGCGAAAATGTAGCCCAACCAATATATGGAACTGGTCCTTCAGTAGCAGCAGGACACCACCTACCATTACATTAGATACTAAGGTTTTCAGTACATTTTCAGTCTGTGGGGTGTCCCATCCTTTACTGCATACTGTAACTTTTATATGTAAACCTATAATATGGCTGATTCAGGATTTCTGTATAGTATAGAAGCTGCAGAGAAGCTGCATCATATAAATATTTTAGGTCAGTTTTTACATAATTTCTCTCACTGCCTTTTTTGTTTTCCACAGAACTTCCAATGCTAAGGACCGTGCCAAAACAGGGTTTTTTTCCCCCTAAAAATCAAAATTAATAATCATACTTAGTTACTGATATCATAGTTCTATTCTGTACTGGGTTTTTCTTTCAAGTATATGAAAATGCATCAAATACCACTGACATAATGAAAAGTTTAGAGTAGCTTTTAAATGCATCATATTCACAAACCATCCATACATCTTCTTCCACATATTCATTGTCACAATGGGGGCTGGGGAGGCTGGAACCTATCCCAGCTGCCATTGGACAAGAGGCAGGGTACACCCTGGACAGGTCACCAATCTGTCACAAGGACAACACATACAGTAGAGGTAGACAACCATTTACACCCACAGTCAGTTTATAATCACCAATTAACCTAACCCCATGCATGTTTTTGGACTGTGGAAACAAGCCGTTTGCCCTTTGTCAGAAGTTAACTGGTGGAGACCCTCATTTGTGTTACACAAAGAAAGTGTTTCTATATTGCAGAAACACTTCCTGTTTAAACATTATGACAGAAAATACTGATTATGCAAACAAAAACAAATGGCCCTTTGTCACTTAAACACATGAAATATGTCAGTCCCATCTGTGCTCCCAGATTTCAAACAGCAGATGCTGCTGGACAGTTAGTGTCTGTCAGTTACAATCTAACTACTACAATAAACACTCTGAGGCAGATCGACAAGTTCTTCTGATGGTGTTTGAGCTCAACTCAGATGTAAGATGACAATTTGGAGGGAATTTTCTGGTAAAATGTTAGGTATTTATTCAGAATTGACCAACACATTTATGCAGCTTACCACAACATTTTGTAAAGACACTTGGTATAAACTTAGTTGAACAGGACAATGAACAAACACATCTGAACGTTCCATAAGGACTGTTTCATCAAGAAGCAGCGTTAGAGTGATGGAAAATGGAGAGAAGAGTCCCCACAATCACTAGACCTAAACCCAGCTGAAAAGGTCTGGTAGAAATTGGACTGCAGAATGAAGGAACAGCAGCCAACAAGCACAAGACTGTTGGAAAAAACCCAGGTGACAAAACATATATATTGAAAATACCTTCAATGAGTAGGTGGAAGAAGACAGACAGACAGACAGACAGAAAGACATAACCTGAAAACCTCCAAGTGAGGTTTTTCAGGCATATCCTACTAGTAATGTGTCCAGGGTAGAACCCACAAAATACTAAAGACAACAAAGTCTACAGGCAGAAAAAGGAACGAGTACATTCAGACTACATTCACTTAACATGACAATGCCCCATAGGTCCACAGGTAGGCCTACAGCATAGGTCCTTCAAAAACCTATTCCACTCACCCAGCCCTGCATATAGCACTGCTCATGAGCTCCATATAAAATTTTAACAGGACTTTAATCCTCTTTGACAGCTGGCTTGATACTTCCATGTCAGACTGAAAGAAAAAGAGGGTAATGCATCTCAGTAACAGATACAAGCAATGCCTCGCTGTCAGAAAGAACTCACACAACTAATTTGTTTGTCTGATGTTGAAAGCCAAAATGGATTGGGATGACAGGCTTTCACTGGATTAACAGTGACAGCAGTCACTTTAACTTTCCTTCCATGAGGTGGAATAAACAATTAGATAGTGAAGCTATGTGGTTTCATTTCTTATGTAGAACCACAACAAGACACTTGAATCCTCAGTTGCTTCACAGAAATCCATCTAAGGATATTTTTATATTTTTATATTATTTTTGTATTTTTATATGCTTAGAACAAAACCTCAAATTGCAAAACAATCCAACCAACGCATAACTGAAGACAAACTAGTGTGTCTCTAATCCTACTCCAGCACCTGCACATGCATACACAAACACGCCAATGATTTGGAAGTTAAACCTAACGGCTCACTCACCCATCTAGTCTTAAGCTTACTTCTATTTCATCTACTAATTATATAAAGCTAGGACAACAGCTCCTTTCCTACAGCTCCCTCTTGGCTTAAAGGCTAGCCAAGTGTCACTTCTGCTTTCTCACATGATGCAGGATCCCACTATTAACCAACACACTCTTTATCAAGGTAATATTATTAGGGATACAATATTCTTGTATCAAGCTGGAAATAAAGAGGTGATAATACTGTAGTAAGAAGAAAAGGTCCCAAGTGTCAGATCCGTAGAAGCAGAGTCTACCACAGCTGACAAAACTCAAGCTATAGGAGGTGCCAGTCCAGCAGATGGTGGCAGGATGTAAGACGTAAGCTTGGATAATGTATACTGAGAGGCCCAACCAAGTGGCTGGGATAGTGTACAGGAACAGCTATACCATATACAGGATGGATTACTAGAAGTCCCCAAGTCCTAATGGGAGACATCTACAAAGGTGGTTGAGAACAACAGGGCAAACGTTTAATAGACATTAAACTAGCCAACAGTGTATAAAAGCAGAAAAACAAAACAGCATATTCATCACAAACTTTATAAAATAGATGCATAGATACACACAGTACATCTGGATCACTTCTCTTCCTGCGGCCTTTAAACTTACCGTACACAGAGCACTACCATGATCCTCTATGTCAAGGTGACTCAACTTTCATTCACAAGAGAATCTGGCCACACCCATATGTACAATCTTTGCTGACCACCTGCCCTCCTTTTCAGATTTGGTTATCTGTGACTTCAACCTCTTCCCTAAACTGGAATGGTCTTCGTTTCAGTTTTCTCTTTTATCCAACAAGTCGCAGCAGATGGCCTGATGTCCCTGATTGCTCTGCTGGTGGTCGCGTTCTGTTAAAAGAGAATTCGCCCATGCCACTGTTCAAAAGTGCTCATAAGGGCTTGTTGGATCATTGGGGTCCTCTGTCTCATATTGTAAGATAAAGACCTCACGATATAACGTACTTTGAGATGAAGGTTGTTATGGATTTATGCTACAGTATGCTTTATTAAAAAATAAAAAATAAATAATCAGAAAATTGACTTTCCAGGTCTTTGTAATCTGAATAATTTATATGTAAATGGATATGATATCACAAAAACAATCTATGATATACAGAAGACAATTACAAGCTTGTCCTAAGCCAAAGTGAAATTTTACCCCAATATTTCAGTTTGTAAGAGATGAACACTTTTCCTAGGCTGTCTCTGCTGATCTGTGTTACACCACTTGAACTCTGCCAGCAATTCTTCAAGGAGATAAATTGCCTTTGCCTCTTTTTGTAAAGAGATAAGAAAGCTTGAATTTGTCTTAAAAATTAGCTATGCCTAGAAATAGGGGAGGAAAGGGCCTGGCTGATGTGTATCTTTAATATTTCTCTTATAGCAGTATAAACCCATAGTAGTCACATGAAAAACAACAGAAGGTAAAGGTGGGAATGACTAATGGAAGATGTTCTCTAAAAACACACTGCAAAATATTTATAAAGCTTGTGGTGGCCTTCTAAGATCTGGAAGACAGACAAACAACAAAACTGACTTTAATTAATGCACTTAATTTGCTATTAATGGCCCTCTTTGCCCAAGGAATCTCCCATTATATACAAGCTGTGGGTAAATCTTTTCTAAAGGTGCCTGACAACAACAGAGCCCAGAGCTGAAGGCATATTGAAAGAAATGGAGATATCACTGTGGTTATTGAGCATAATACTCCGAGCTGAGTGATTAAACATTTTAGTAGTATTTACAGCTGAAAAGTGATGCTGATGCATGACGCTGTGAGGACATCGAATTGAGATAAGAATCCAGAAATAGCCATGGCAGCAATTTGGGGAATGGTCTGAGCTAGTAGAGGCATTTGAGCATACAGTATTCATCTCTGGAGAGACTTCAAGCATTAAAGAACAGTGAGATGCAGATTTATCTGACCACAGATCAATGGCATATATGACAGTGCAAAGTATTTGTCAAACTGAGGGCAATATGAAGTTGTGCAGACACTGCATTCAGAGTCTATATTTGCTGATGTCCTGTGACTGCTTATTTCTTCACTCCTTGATGTTGGATCACATTTTTTTAGCACATCATACGAGATTTCAACATATGTGAGAGTAATTTTTTATTCATTGTTGTGTCTCTGACGTTTGACATTCACTGTACAAACTGTTGTATGTTCAGAGTATAGCTGTTATGATTAGCTGTATCGTAGATCAATGATTTTTGATATGTGATAGATGATCAAGGTGGGTGCAGGGGGTGGTGGTAGTGGTTTCAATCTGTATAACTAATGACCACCATGTGTATAAAGGGCATTAAAACCAAAAAATGTCACTAATAGTATTTAGTTTGTCTACAAAATACTGTGATGCCACTATGGACTGAAACAGTAATCCAGGCAATTTTGGAGCAATCCCATGTTAATTTGTAGCTAACTCTATGTTCCATTTCTCTTACTGGGCAGCTAAAATTGAGCCCAGAAGTATGGTGGCCCAATCAGGCTAGCCACAAACTGTAGCCACACTTGTGAGTAAAGGCACAGGGTACAGTACCAAATTTTAACAGAACAACTACAGTAATCTTAGCTCAGGGCACTTGGAAAGCTGAGGAAAATGGATGAGAAGCATCAAGACAAAACAAGAAAGCAGTGATTAAATTAAGGGCTAAGTCCTCAATATTTTGCACATTTCCAGAGCTTCATTCAACAGCGTAACAACAGTTTAACTGCATCTATGTGAGTGACTCAGTCTAACCTAGCGTTCAGCTTTCTCTGGCTGCAGCTACTTACCTCTCTCTGAGGAAGTGATTCACTTCACAAAACAAAGCTGCTGTTAGCAGTACTCACTTTACTTCAGTCACCCATAGTGTATAGATAAGCTGAGGCTGCAGGAAAGTAACAACTCAAAAGACTGTTTCTGAATGTGATGACAGCTGTGAGAAACTAGGAAGCGAATCTAATCAAGTACTCACTCACCCATCCAAATCATTGATTCAGGTGTTCCAATCACTTCCATGGACATAGGTGTAAAAAATCAAGTACCTAGGCATGCAGACTGCTTCTACAAACATTTATGAAAGAATGGGTTGCTCTCAAGAGCTCAGTGAATTCCAGCATGGTACCGTGATAGGATGCCACCTGTGCAACAAGTCCAGTGGTGAAATGTCCTCACTACTAAATATTCCACATTTAACTGTTAGTGATATTCTAAAAAAGTGGAAACAATTGGGAATGACAACAACTCACCCACTAAGTGGTAGGCCACGTAAAATCACAGAGCAGGATCAGCAGATGCTGAGGCACATAGTGAACAGAGGTCACCAAGTTTCTGCAGTCAATCGCTATAGAGCTCTAATCTTCGTGTGGCCTTCAGATTAGCTCAAGAACAGTGTGTAGAGAGCTAAAAGGGGATCCACAGGTGCCTGGGTGGCTCAGTGGTGGAGCAGGTGACCACATGTATATGTCGCTTTGCGGTGCGTTGCGGAGCAGGTTTAACCCCTTAACTGGCAGCAAAAAAATCACCTGACAAAAACTACATAACGCCTTCTGGTCATTATTGGCTCTGAAAAACCCATTTCATAGCCTATTAACTGGCCGCGTCTGGTCCGCCGGCTGAATGAAGTGCATTTTATATGGAAGGCTAGACCCTCCCATTTTGATTGACACCTCATTCGGCCAATCATGTTAAGAAATGGGTTTGCTAGAGCCAGTGATACTCAGAGGGCGTCACGTAGCTTTGTCAGGTGATTTGGTGCAGCCAGTTAGATGATTGGCCGAATGAGGTGTCAGTAAAAATGGGAGGGTCTAGCCTGCCATATAAAAGGGACTACAAACGGCCCGTCAGCGGGCCCTTGCCAGTTAAGGGGCTACGTCCCGGCCTGTCACCAGTTTGCCTGCGTGTCTTCCCCTGTATCTCTTCCCATTTCCTGTCTCCCTCTACAGCCAATGAAAAGCTGCTATGGCCAAAAAAGTAAAAAAAAAAAAAAACAAAAAAAAGGGGGATGTAGACACAGCGGGCAGGATAAACAGAGTGATGCAACCAGTATGGATGCTGCTTTTTTGAATTTCAAGGACTTTCAGACTCAGCACCTCATTTCCTGGGGCCACTGGATTTTGTATTTTGGACATTGTCCAAGAGTTTCAGCAATAAAGCTGCCTTGAAGTCTAGTTTTGTGTCATGCGTTCTGCATTTGGGTCCACCACTGCCAGTCACACAGCATAACTGTGACAGCATCATGCCAAGTGTAAAATTTGGTGGTGGTGGGGATTATGGTGTTGGTTTGTTTTTCAGGAGCTGGGCTTGGTACCTTAGTTCTGGTGAAAGGAACTCTTGCTTCAGCATACCAAGACATTTTGGACAATTTCATGCTCCCAACTTTGTTGGAACATCTTGGGGATGAGGACCCCCTTCCTGTTCCAACAAGACTGTGCACCAGTGCATAAAGCAAGGTCCATAAAGACATAGATGAACAACTTTGGTTTGGAAGAACTTGACTGTCTGCACAAAGTTCTGACGTCTCTGACAAATGCACAAATGCACTTCTGGAAGAACAATCAAAAATTCCCATTAACACACATCTAAACCTTGTCAAATGCCTTCCTAAAAGCTGCAAAGGGTGGGTGTACATCATATTACACCCTGTGGATTAAGAATGGTATATCACTTAAGTTCATATGTATGTGAAGACAGAGGAGTGAATACTTTTCGCAATATAGAGAACCAGTCAAGCATAACATTATGATCAGCTGCCTGATAATGTGTTGACCCCCATTTTGCTCCAAACAGCCCTGACCCATCGAGGCATGGACTCCATGAGAACCTGAAGAGGTTCATTAAGTCCTGTAAAGTGTGAGGTGGGGCCTTCATGGATTGGACATGTTTGTCCAGTAAATCCCACAGGACTGAGGCCTGTGGGATTTGGAGGCCATGTCAACATCTCAAACTAATTGCTGTGCCCCTCAAACCATTCCTGAGCCATTTTTGCTTTATGACAGGGTGATTATCCTGCTGAAAGAGGCCACAGACATCAGGGAATACCGTTTCCATGAAAGGGTGTACATGGTCTGCAGCAGTGCGTAGGTAGGTGGTACTCTACATGTCAAAGTATCATTCACATGGATAGCAGGACCCAAGGTTTCCCAGCAGAACAAGCATCACACTGTGTCTGCCAGCTTGCCTTCTTCCACAGTGAATCCTGGTGCCAGGTTTTCCCCGGGATAAGCAAAACACACGCACCTGGCCATCATCAAAAAGGCAGACATCCAACAATGAGTCTCTGGAATGAAGAACTGGACAACACCAGTACCTGACATGATGACCTGGCAGCACAAATAAGGGGGGGCTGCTAACAGCAGGTACTCATCCTGACTGGCTAACACAGGGCAGAACAATCCTGATCATGAAGGATCCCCACAAGCGTACAACACCATCAAACTACTAGCCAATTGCCTGCCTACAAAAGTGATCCTCAGCTCTGATCATGACAAAGCCTTAAGCACCAGATCCACAGAGGCAGGAGTACAGTCAACAGAACCTAAGCTGCAGATTGTGCAAAGGTGCCCCAAAGACTATCCAACACAAAGTAGCAGGATGAAGATGCAAGCTGGGACCACGTACACTGAGAGGTATATCCTGGTGGCTGGAATAGTGTACAGGAACATCTGTGCCATATACTGTATAGAGAAGTCCCCAAGCCCTGATGAGAAACACCACCAAAGCTGGTTGAGAACAACAGGACTAGGGTCCTGAGGTACTTCAAGTTCCAGATGGACAAGCAGCTGCTGGCCAAACAACCAGATGCTGTGGTGATATATATATATATATATATAATATATATATATATATATATATATTAGGGGTGGGACTCGATTAAAAAAATTAATCGAATTAATTACAAGCTTTGTAATTAATTAATCGAAATTAATCGCATTTTAATCGCATTTCAATATTTGACATGAGAAATATTAATTTAAGTTTAGTTGATGAATGAATCAATATACATAAGCTTAAACTTCAAAATTTTGTTTATTTTCCCACCAGTCTACTACACAGACCAACGAAGGGCAGAAGTGCTCCTGTGATAAGCAAACTCCTGAAATTAAAGTTAAGCATCATAACTGGATAGTTTTATTCAACATTAATGTCTCACTTGTTATAGTTGGAAATTAATCATTCGCTCAGCTGTATTCCTTGATGTTGAAATGTGTTATGCTTGTTTTAACAGCTTATTTTGAATTAAAGACTTAAAATTAAACCACAAAAAGGAGAAAAAGTTCGTTCTCCGTTTAACAGCTGCTTTTACACAGCTGTGCTTCGCACTCACGGTTGCTAGGCGACATGAGCTACGCAGAGGTGACGGCAGCTGATATGAAGGCTAGCCGCTCACTTCCGGCCTTTGTGGTGTTCGTGGGCTGCGAAAGACGTGGGCCGGGTCCTTCGCAGGATGCGGCCCCTAATTTGGACATTGTGCGTCGATATAATCTGTATGCCGGGAACTCGTGCACTGAGAAACGTTCCACGGTGCAAAGTGCGATTAAAATGCGTTAAAATTTTTAAGGCGTTAATTTCCCCATAATTAATTAATCGAAATTAACGAGTTAAAGTCCCACCCCTAGTATATATATATAAAGAAGCAAAAAAACTAGAGGGATAAATGTGTTTGCACCTTTAAAAAAATCTAACCATAGCAAAGAGTAGGACCCAAGAGGGAAAAAGTCCCAGCATTTTATATTTCTGTCGGCCGGCACTACATGTTAAACACCGCAATGTACCTGCACAAGCATAAACAGCAACAACATCGGCCACCTATGTAGGTTACATCGTAGCTCTACAAAGAGCCAGTGCCAAAGTTTGAATCAGGTGTAAGCTGGAGGGAGAGAGGGAGGTCTGGGTTTCACTGCTCAGGCTGCAGCCCCGCAACCCGGCCCCAGATAAGTGGAAGAAAATGGATGGATGGATGTTTGTATTGTATTGTTTTATTATTTTTTTAGATTTGAACTTTTATTGAGATGCGTGTCATGAATTGTAGAAGCATTGTTCATAAAATGCAGCACAATGCACCATGCTTTTAAGTCACAGTTTATTTTATTTTCTAATGTTGTTTTCTCAAATTTTAATGATGCGTAAACATCGTTTGCAGTAACTCATTTTCATATATTTTTCCTTCTTTGTCTGTTTGGACTATAGCATGCAGTTTAAAGCAGCATTTAAAGCATGAATATTGAAGAATGTTATAAATGGTTTCAAATTCCATTGTTTAGACAGTCTTTGACATTGTCCATTAAACATTCCTAAAATTTAACTTGATACCTGACAGCTTCTTAGTTTTAGACTAGTTGGTTAGTCTAATTGTTTTTCCTCCTTTTGTTGACAAAGAAATTACTCACCAGGAACATCCCTAATTTGACTATTATACTCCAATGGACCATCATGGCAGAATGGAATCCCACTGGTGATAGGAATTAGGGCTGGACCCCCTGGAGTCTAAAGGCAGGCAATGGTGAAGATAAAGATGTGGAGGCTTGGATGGAGCACCGAGTGACTGGATGAGGTGGTGACGGGAAGTAGGTGGGTTGTACAGAGGGGTGGGCTGGTGTTGAAATTCAGCCCAGGAGCTTGGTTTGGAGAGGCCTTTTATCTGATTGTACAGTACAATGGACAAACCATAATTTTAAAACAGGAGAACTTTACTTGCAATATAAGAACACCATGTTCTTTCAGCAGCATTAAAACAACTGTGTGTGTGTATGTAATGACAAAGCAAAAAATAAAAATCAGTCAACAAAACTTTATCAAACAAGCAGCTTATAAAATACAAAGCAAATATTTGGGAACCAAAAACCTCCAAAGCAATACTGACCTATTATGTTATGAAACCCTCCAACAAAAGGAAACTGTCATAACTTACATCATTAACAAGCCCTTGAGCAATACACTGGTCTCTGAGACTCTGTCTATGACTGCATCGTTGTCTAAAGTCATGAGGGTCTCTTTCTCTGTCAACATTAGCATAAATGCCTCAAGATGATCCTGTGTCAGTGTGGTCCTCAGTCTGTTTTTCACAAAATTGAGTGTAGAGAAAGTCCTCTCACAGGCCACTTGACAAAAAGATTTGGTTAGCAGGAACTTACAGGCTAGTCCAATGACATGATAGGCATCAGTCAGTAGGTTGTATTTGGACAGTATGTGATAAACACAAACTGCACAGTTTTTACAGGAGATGCAACTGATGTTTGTTGGCTCTATGTTTTCCACATTTTTGTCTCTTCTGTCATGACTGTGTATGACTCCAAATGGGGCAACTTAAGTCTCTTCCATTGGCTGGCAAGAACACAGAGCTCCGCCTTCAGCCTTCCAGGTATGACTCTGTCATCAAACCTAAGGAGGCACTTACTGAGCTGTTGGAGTGATTCAGATGGAACACCCCCCCCCCCCCCCCCGCCATCTCTTATTGCCCCAAAGTTTCTTGGATCGAGGCATGCAAAATCATCATAAAGGGCTTAACTTGGCAAATATGAATGTTTTGTAAGATAAATCCTTTTGCATTCAGTGTTCCCTTTATGAGAAGCCTAATACTTTTATGTACAGGGGTTGGACAATGAAACTGAAACACCTGGTTTTAGACCACAATAATTTATTAGTATGACGCGCCCATCCTAACATATGGCATAGAAACTGAAGACTTAACAGTATTCCCTGAAAGCCCCCTCCTGTCTGATCATTTCTTAGTAACATTTACATTTACTTTAATGGATTACACAGCAGTGGGGAATAAGTTTTATTACAGTAGAAGTCTTTCTGAAAGTGCTGTAACTAAGTTTAAGGATCTAATTCCTTCATTGTTATGCTCTTCAGTGCCATGTGCCAACACAGTGCAGAGCAGCTACCTAAACTCTGCTCCCAGTGAGGTCGATTATCTCGTCAATAGTTTTACATCCTCACTGCGTATAACTTTGGATACTGTGGCTCTTCTGAAAAGGAAAGCTTCAAATCAGAAGTGCCTGACTCCGTGGTATAATTCAAAAATGCACAGCTTAAAGCAGATAACCCGAAAGCTGGAGAGGGAATGGCGTCTCACTAAATTAGAAGATGCTCATTTAGCCTGGAAAAAGAGTTTGTTGCTCTATAAAAAAGCCCTCCGTAAAGCTAGGACATCTTACTATTCATCATTAATTGAAGAAAATAAGAACAACCCCAGGTTTCTTTTCAGCACTGTAGCCAGGCTGACAAAGAGTCAGAGCTCTGTAGAGCCGAGTATTCCTTTCACGTTAACTAGTAGTGACTTCATGGATTTCTTTACAAATAAAATTAGAGAAAAAATTATTCATAACCATCTTAAAGATTATTCTTCATGTTTGGCTGCTTTCAGCACTGCTGGTATTTGTTTAGACTCTTTTGCTCCAGTTGATCTTTCAGAGTTAACTTCAATAGTTACTTCCTCCAAACCAGCAACATGTTTATTAGATCCCATTCCTACTAGACTGTTCAAAGAAGTCTTTCCAATTATTGATGCTTCAATCTTAAAAATGATCAATCAGTCTTTATTAGTTGGCTATGTACCACAGACCTTCAAGGTGGCTGTAATTAAACCTCTACTTAAAAAGCCATCACTTGACCCAGCTGCCTTAGCTAATTATAGGCCAATCTCCAACCTTCCTTTTCTCTCAAAGATTCTTGAAAGAGTAGTTGTAAAACAGCTAACTGATCATCTGCAGAGGAACGGTTTATTTGAAGAGTTTCAGTCAGGTTTCAGAATTCATCACAGTACAGAAACAGCATTAGTGAAGGTTACAAATGATCTTCTTACAGCCTCTGACAGTGGACTCATCTCTGTGCTTGTCCTGTTGGACCTCAGTGCAGCTTTTGATACTGTTGACCATAACATTTTATTACAGAGATTAGAGCTTGCTATAGGTATTAAAGGTACTGCACTGCAGTGGTTTGAATCATATTTATCTCATAGACTCCAATTTGTTCATGTAAATGGGGAGTCTTCTTCACACACTAAGGTTAATTATGGAGTTCCACAGGGTGCTGTGCTAGGACCAATTTTATTTACATTATACATGCTTCCCTTAGGCAGTATTATTAGAAAGCACTGCATCAATTTTCATTGTTATGCAGACGATACTCAGCTTTACCTATCAATGAAGCCAGATGACACACATCAATTAGTCAAACTGCAGGAATGTCTTAAAGATATTAAGGCCTGGATGACCTTTAATTTCCTGCTTCTAAATTCAGATAAAACTGAAATTCTTGTTCTCGGCCCCACAAATCTTAGAAACATGGTGTCTAACCAGATACTTACTCTGGATGGCATTACTTTGGCCTCCAGTAACACTGTGAGAAATCTTGGAGTCATTTTTGACCAGGATATGTCCTTCAATGCACATATTAAACAAATATGTAGGACCGCTTTTTTGCATTTGCGCAATATTTCTAAAATTAGAAACATCCTTTCTCAGAGTGATGCTGAAAAGCTAATTCATGCATTTATTACTTCTAGGGTGGACTATTGTAATTCATTATTATCAGGCTGTCCTAAAAGCTCCCTGAAAAGCCTTCAGCTGATCCAAAATGCTGCGGCTAGAGTACTGACAGGGACTAGAAAGAGAGAGCATATTTCTCCCATATTGGCTTCTCTTCATTGGCTCCCTGTTAAATCTAGAATAGAATTTAAAATTCTTCTCCTCACATACAAGGTCTTGAATAATCAGGCACCATCTTATCTCAAAGACCTCATAGTACCATATCACCCCAATAGAGCACTTCACTCTCAGACTGCTGGCTTACTTGTGGTTCCTAGGATACTTAAGAGTAGAATGGGAGGCAGAGCCTTCAGCTTTCAGGCCCCTCTTCTGTGGAACCAGCTTCCAGCTTGGATTCGGGAGACAGACACCCTCTCTATTTTTAAGATTAGGCTTAAAACTTTCCTTTATGATAAAGCTTATAATTAGGGCTGGATCAGGTGACCCTGAACCATCCCTTAGTTATGCTGCTATAGGCCTAGTCTGCTGGGGGGTTCACATAATGCACTGTTTCTTTTCATTCACCTTATTTACTTTGTTTATACTCCACTCTGCATTTAATCATTAATTGATATTAATCTCTGGCTCTCTTCCACAACATGTCTTTCTCTCCCCTCAGCCCAACCGGTCGCGGCAGATGACTGCCCCTCCCTGAGCCTGGTTCTGCTGGAGGTTTCTTCCTGTTAAAAGGGAGTTTTTCCTTTCCACTGTCGCCAAGTGCTTGCTCATAGTGGGTCGTTTTGACTGTTGGGTTTTCTCTGTATTACTGTAGGGTCTTTACCCACAATACAAAGCGCCTTGAGGCGACAGTTTGTTGTGATTTGGCGCTATATAAATAAAATTGAATTGAATTGAATTGAATTATGGTGTAGGGCCTCCTTTTGCAGCGTCAATTCGTCTTGGGATAGACATATACAAGTCCTGCACAGTGGTCAGAGGGATTTTAAGCCATTCTTCTTGCAGGATAGTGGTCAGGTCACAACGTGATGCTGGTGGAGGAAAATGTTTCCTGATTCGCTCCTCCAAAACACCCCAAAGTGGCTGAATAATATTTAGATCTGGTGACTGTGCGGGCCATGGGAGATGTTCAACTTCACTTACATGTTCATCAAACCAATCTTTCACCAGTCTTGCTGTGTGTATTGGTGCATTGTCATCCTAATAAATGGCACTGCCTTCAGGATACAATGTTTGAACCACTGGATGCACATGGTCCTCCAGAATGGTTCAGTAGTCCTTGGCAGTGACGAGCCCATCTAGCACAAGTATTGGGCCAAGGGAATGCCATGATATGTCAGCCCAAACCATCACTGATCCACCCCCATGCTTCACTCTGGGCATGCAACAGTCTGGGTGGTACGCTTCTTTGGGGCTTCTCCACACCGTAACTCTCCCAGATGTGGGGAAAACAGTAAAGGTGGACTCATCAGAGAACAATACATGTTTCACATTGTCCAAAGCCCAAGATTTGCGCTCCTTGCACCATTGAAACCAATGTTTGGCATTGGCACGAGTGACCAAAGGTTTGGCTATAGCAGCCCGGCCGTTTATATTGACCCTGTGGAGCTCTCGACGGACAGTTTTGGTGGAAACAGGAGAGGTGAGGTGCACATTTAATTCTGCCGTGATTTGGGCAACCGTGGGTTTATGTTTTTTGGATACAATCCGGGTTAGCACCCGAACATCCCTTTCAGACAGCTTCCTCTTGCGTCCACAGTTAATCCTGTTGGATGTGGTTCGTCCTTCTTGGTGGTATGCTGACATTACCCTGGATACCGTGGCTCTTGATACATCACAAAGACTTGCTGTCTTGGTCACAGATGCGCCAGCAAGACGTGCACCAACAATTTGTCCTCTTTTGAACTCTGGTATGTCACCCATAATGTTGTGTGCATTGCAATATTTTGAGCAAAACTCTGCTCTTACTCTGCTAATTGAACCTTCACACTCTGCTATTACTGGTGCAATGTGCAATTAATGAAGATTGGCCACCAGGCTGGTCCAATTTAGCCATGAAACCTCCCACACTAAAATGACAGGTGTTTCAGTTTCATTGTCCAACCCCTGTATTTGTTCTGTTATGAAAGCAGGCATTCTTACTTTTGTATAATATTTTAATCAAACTTTAAATTTTTATTTCACACAAAAACATATGAACAAAACCCTGCAAACAAATCTACCAAACAGACCCATAATAATAGTTTATTATTTTTAAGTTACAGCAGGATGCAGAGTGGAGCCACTGAAAGTAAAAGCTGAGCAGCAAAGGGGGGAAAAAAAAGATCGTTCCCCCCTTAGCTGGTGTCTCACCTTTCACTTCTGCTATGGTGTGCTGGCTGAGCTGTTGTGTTTGTAGCCCCTTCTGATGAAAAATGGTTCTCAGTGAAGAGCCAGCTCCTGTCATTCACTTCAAAGAGCCAGCTCTTAGAGCCGAAACGTTCGCGACCGACCATCAGTGTCTGCACCTGTGGCCACGAGAGCTGCAGCGCGAGCGCTGCTGTGCTTAATTGGGTAAAAAAAACAAATAAATTAAAAAAAAAAGTTCTCATCATCGGCCGGTCCGGCCTGGAAATGACCGGCCGTTCGGGAAACCTCCCGAACCTCCTGATGGCCACCACGCCCCTTATTATACAAATGAGTCTGCAAGGGAGAATGATAGGTAATGGAGATGCTTGCTCATTAATAAGAAAATAGTGACATCCTGCAGTCTGGTTACACCCTCAACACATCTTTTTTTTTCTCATTCCTGTTTATTAATTAGGGACATGATTCCTCATGTCTAGTGGCCACGGATTAAGACTTTGCATTAAAATGGTAATAAGTTGCTGTTTCTATTAGTCTGTGTTGGACACTATAACCTGGTTTTGATTTACCAAAAAATGTTAAAGATGTCATAATTTTCTGAAAAATATGTCTGTCATAGATTTTGTTGTTAATGAAAAGCTGTTGCTTGGGACAGTTAAAGTCAATACAGACATCAACAAACAAACATCAACATTAACAAACATCAATTAATTACCCTCAAATCAACTAAGCCTGGCGGGGGCAGGGTTTGTGGTGCACAGAACCACTTGTTTCCTCTAGGGTAAAGTTATGAAGTTCAAAGACATCTCACTCAAGATAGTATTTGTTTCTGGAAGTTACTAACAGCTGCTGCACTATTTTGGCAAGCTTTAGTCGACTTACTACTGATGTTTTTTTCTGAAGCAAACCAAAGATTTGAGTTTGCTGAATGCATTTTTCATGAAGAAATGAATTTCCATTTGTTCCTTTTGTAGTATGAAAATCAACTTACTGAGAGGTCTGAGATATAGCAAGTAATCCATCACAGGTAACAGCAGGCTTGGCTGAATTTTTGTCAAAGTTACCTTATTGTTGTATGGTAATACAATAGCAACTATTCAAATCTGTGCTCACTTAGAACAGCAAAAAAATATAACTTTGACAGAATAAAAGCAGACATTGTGTTCACTGTGATGGATTTCTTAAGTCATGAAAGTCTCAAATATCAAATCTCAATCTGTGGTGGGATTTTCATACTGTAGGGAATGAATGGAAAACAGTTGTTGCAGAGGTAGGAGAGACACATTCACCATCTTAAAAATGATTTTCACTGAAAACCAGTGAGCACTGACAGCCAGACAAGGACTTATTGACAAGAGCAACCCACTCAATCATCTTGAAGAAATCAATTTCCAAGAACATTGTAGCATGTACAAAGAGACCAAATTCACTGAAGGCAGCATCGCTGTGGGAGGTCAGACTTTCATGGTTGTAGCATAGAAGGAAAAACTGCAGATTCTCTTTTCTCCAAAGATAAACACTTTAAACACTTTAGTGCTGTTTGAATTATGTCTTATGCCAGGGTGTTAGACAATGAATTTTCCATGTCTGTACTTAATATTTGAAAAACGCTCACTATTGCAAATTATTTACATAAAAGCACACGTGCGCGTATTTCAAAGCAGGCAGGACTGACCGATCGCTTTGAGGCTTTTGGTTTTATTTAAGTCATTTTTACTCAAACCTTAGTTTTGTTTTCTTGATTCCACCAAATGATGGAGTTGCTGTTGCAGCTTTTATGAGCAGCCTCGGGCCTCTTCTGTATGCACGAGCTGCCTAATTAGAGCTAACAAAGGTATATGCTTGAAGTGCTTGAAATTATTTTTTTTTAAGTCAGCCCAGAATTTCACAGTAAAGGATAAACCAATGCAAAAACTGGCTCTGGTAAAAACTGTTATTTTTTTTTGTTTGTTTGTTTTGTTTTAAATTTTGAGAATAAGACTGAGATGCCTGTCAGGGTAAATGCTTTGATTTTAAGTTGGGCTTTGATTTGCTTTGTCTCAGCAGCCTTTAAACCTTTACCTTCATTCCAAATCAATTAGTCTCGGAATTGATTTGGACTCCATAAAAATGATCTTCAGTGCAGCCTGAATAGCAGACTGGTTGCCCAGGGGAGCTCAGATATGTGGCATGGTGTTTTTAAACACACTGTGTGTGGATAGATTATTGGGCAAACCTGTGTGTAATGATTTTTTTCACCACTTGGGCTCAACACAACAAACTTTAATCATTCAGATGGAGGCAAAAGTTAAGATATTTCAGGTGAAAAGCTTTAGCTTGTGTTTCTTAAAGTAGTTGGTGGTTGAATTTAAGGCCTGCTTTTAGAAGCCAGCCTATTTACTTTTTCACTTTCATGACTGACTACATGACAAGACACTCCTAAGAGGAGTTTGTGGTTTTCTAATATTACTAAGTGGAATCAGTTCTCTCTCTGCGTGAAGTGTTTCCTGTGCCTCTGGCTATCACATGTCTCTCAAGCAGAATACCACCCTATCTGCAATAGTTGACAAGATACTTTTCGTGAATGTGGCCAGACCTTCCTTTCACCTTCATTGGTCCAGGGCACTCTATATATTGATTTGCAACATACTTTCCAATTTTAGCAGTCTTGGTATTGCAAGCCACGCTGTGCAACATGAATCTAACAAACCGGGCTGGGATATCAAGTCTGTTGCATGTCGATTGTATGATAATACTATCTAACTAAATTGGACTGGAGTCAGCTGGCGTATAAACAGACAAGCTTTTGCCAAAACTCAGACTAGATACAATTCCATCCTCATGGTCTCACAAGCTAGTGTACCCCTAGTGCTGGTTACAAGCCTGCATAAATGGGAGAGTTGCATCAGGAGGGGCATCTGGCGTAAAGTCTATGCCAAACCAAATATGCACCTCGATCCGCTGTGATGACGCCTTGGGAAATAAAGGAGGAGGCAAAAGTACCTATACTTAAAGTGAAAAGGTTTAAATACTGATTGTGGACTAGATTAGAACTGTATTGATCCTTTGCAGGAAATTGCTTTGTTACAGAAGCAGTTGCAGTTAACACTAATACAACATAAAATGCTCAAGAACGCAATATAAATACTATATACACAATATAAGAGAAAAGCTATATGCACAATATAAATATAAACACTATATATAAATGTGGATTATGGTTAGTGGTTTGCATTAAAGAGTCTGATTCCTCCTCTCAGGAAGAACTTCCTGCTGCGTTCTGTCCTGTGCCGAGGTGGTACAGTATCAGTCTGAGTCTGAAGGTGCTTTCCTGAAGCACCTCCAGGTCATGCGGTGGGTGTGAGCTGTTGTTCAGTTTCCTTAATATTCTCACCACAGCCATCTTCTGAACAGAGCCCAGCTCGGCCCCGATTGTGGAGCTCCCCTCTTTATGACTTTGTCCAGTCTGAGCCTGTCTCTAGAGTGAGCCCCCTGCCCCCAGCACACCACACCAAAGAGCAGCGCACTAGCCACCACATTCTGGCAGGAGGTAAGAAAGAGAGGTCTGCAGATGCTGAAGGATTTTAACCTTCTCAGGAAGTATAATCTGCTTTGCCCCTTTTTTGTACACTGTCTCCGTGTGGCTGGACCAGTCCAGCTTGTCATCCAGCTGCACATCCAGGTACCTCTAGCTGGACACAACCTCCACCTCCGGGCTTTGAATGGTGACTGGAGCCAGTGTGGGTCTCTTCCTCCTAAAGTCAATCACCATCTCCTTGGTTTTATTAATATTTAGATTATTATTGTGATAAGGTGGCTTGTAAACTAATTAAATACAAAAGGCTCATACCTAGTGCCCAATTATTGAGGGTATTTTTGAAAAGTGGTACTACACAAATAGTTTTGTATTGAAATACTATTTTACAAAGTAATGAAACAAGGATTTATATTCACATACAAGTCACAGTTTTACTTAAGCAGCCTAATAGTATAAATGTTTAAGTATCAAAATCTCCTTAAAGCACATTATGCAGACTCAAATACATACAATGTTGCAGCTGGTTATGGATTTAATTACTTACTGCAGAGAAGCTTGTATTACTTATAATAATACAGCATTACAAAGTAGTAGACCTATATTTTAATATCTGCAATATAAAATGTAACTAAAGGTTTAAAATAAATGGTGCAAAGTACAAAGTACTTTGGCTTCCCAAATATGAGGGAATGGAAGTAGAAAGCAGCATAGATCATAAAAAAGCACAAGTAAATTACTAGTGTACTGCAGCTCCTTTGCATTCATATACCCTGATGACATGTAATGAGGTTGCATTTTGAATCTTGATTTCCATGGTTCAGTTTGGTGTCATTTTCACTAAAATTTGCAAGATGCATTTTTTTCCAAGTTTGCTAAAACAAGCCAGTGGTAATTCAGTGTCACCACAAGGTTTGGAATTCCTAATGACAACTTTTGTATCGGCTTACAAGTAACCAAAAGGCAATCAAGGCCTTAAAGTTCATGAAAAGGCCAAACCATCATAAAGTAAGGGGAATGTAGAGTTCATTTGGGATAATAATTGTCTGAGGGAGCTTTATCCCTCTCAGCCTATGACAGCTGGAACAGGCTGCAAACCCTTTGTGACCCTGAATTGGATAAGATGCTAAGAATATGGATGGATGAATGGATGGATGGATGGTCGGTCTCTGGGTTCATCAGTACTAGCTACTAAAATGATTTTAAAAAATATTCCTTCATATTTCCTTCACTTTGGTCCATCCAGTTTCACCATTTTCTTCCTATTATAATAATCACTGTGTATTAAATCCAATTAAACTGAAAAGAAGTGATCACTATTGAATTTGAACAAAAAGCTCTGAATTACCATGTGCAGCACATTTTCACACTTCAAAATGTACCTCATGCTGCTACAGAGAAAAATTTATTGTGCAGATGATGTGGTTTACATTGAGGGTTTTTTATTGAACAGGTGTCAAGTGTGAAAAGGCCTGATGAAACACTCTTTGTGACTGAGTACCTCCATAACTACAAAGCAATTCTCCTGTCTGGTGCTTTTTTATTCTCAAATGGAGCTGAATCATAGTTTGGGCTGCAGTATAAACGTGCTTCATTTTTGTTTGTATACCTGTTCTTAGAGATTTTATAATTACACCTATTAATACATTTATTATATCACGCTAAGATCAATAACTGATTTGGTATTGCACAGAAAGAACTCAGTTGACAACTGATGTGTGAAATAGTGAGATGATTGTGCCAATCAGCAGAAAGTTAAGAGAAGAAAGAAAGAAATGGTACAGTGGTTTCCTTAAAACACGAGCCCATCCACAAACACACAGTGCCTTTTATCTGTTGCAGTTGGCAATCGCAGAGGATGCTTTTTCCTCCAAGGTAGATCTTTATGAGATAAATGGGAAGTATGAATTCCATTACCAAACACAGCTCACAATTAAAGCAGTAATTTACCTCAAGTTTGTTCCACTCAGAAATAAAGGCTCCACCTGCAAGATGAGCCAAGATTCAGAAACAGAGCATTCTGTTATTTTCAGTTTTCTTTTGATTCCTTTCAGAACGGATTCATAACCAAATACAGGCAGGTTTTGATCAGAAACTAAGATCTGTGTATGGCAGTAGCTCATTATTGCATCATATTGATATAATGATACAGTAATGAGTTTTAATTACAGATTATGTGGCAGTGTTCTAAAACAGAGGTTACAAAATGATTTAAAAGGTACCTACTTTAAATTCCTGCATGTAGTTTAACACTTTCTAATATTACCTAAAGCTATGGACACAAAATTCATAATAAAAACATCTGCGTCATGGTTTTTGTCATTGAAGTGTCTGTTATTGTTTATGTTTCTCTGTGTGTTGTGTATCTTGGCTTGCTGTTGCCTTAGTTTATTGTAGGCCTGCAGTTTGTATTTTCAGGTCTTACTTTTGTTATTTGAGTCATTCAAGATTCAAGAAGTTTATTGTCATGTACACCGCAAAACACTGTGGTTATGCTGAGCAATGAAATTCTTACTTGCGACTGCTTTACAAACAATTGAAATAAGCAACTAAGTTAAAATAAAATTTAAGAACTAGTATATTAGGAAAGTAAAAGTAGAAAATAAAAATAAATAAATAATAAAGCAAGTCCAATATATACAGATATATACAGATGAAAGAAAGGCAGGTAATCACAGTTTGGTAATCAGTCAGTGGTTCAGTAGTCTGATGGCCTGTGGATAGAAACTGTTTTTTAGTCTGGTTGTTCTTGCTTTTACACTCCTGTAACGTCTGCCAGACGGCAGGAGTGTGAACAGTGTGTGCTGTGGGTGGGTACGGTCCTTGATGATGTTGTGTGCCCTCTTTATTACCCGGGTATTATAAGTGTCCTGTAGTGATGGGAAGGCAGCTCCACAGATGAATTGTGCTGTTTTGATGACACGCTGGAGAGCCTTCCTGTCCTGACTGGTGCAGTTTCCATACCACACCGTGATGGAGTTTGTCAGGATGCTCTCCACAGTGCATCTGTAAAAGTTGCTGAGGAGCTTGGGGGATAATCCGAATTTCCTCAGTTTCCTTAAGAAGAAGAGTCTCTGCTGAGCTTTCTTGACAGTCTGTGTTGTGTTGTAGGTCCAGGTGAGGTCTTCACTGATGTGGGTGCCAAGGAATTTGAAAGTCTTCACTCTCTCCACCTGAGTCCCGTTGATGAATAATGGAGCATGCTGGTCTCTTCTCTTCCTCGGGTCAATAATCATCTCCTTAGTCTTCTCTGTATTTAAGGAGAGATTATTTTCCTGGCACCAGGACACCAGCTGGGCCACCTCTTCCCTGTAAGCTGCTTCCTCTCCCCCAGTAATCAGCCCAATGACGGTGGTGTCGTCAGCAAACTTGACGATGGAGGTGTTGCTTTGGGAGGGGATGCAGTCGTAGGTGAAGAGGGTGTACAGGAGAGGACTGAGCACACAGCCTTGTGGGGTCCCAGTGCTCACTGTCTTTGTTTCTGATGTCCTGGTACCAACTCTGACTGCCTGAGGTCTGTCTGTAAGGAAGTCCAAGACCCAGCGGCAGAGGGAGGGTGGTATTCCGAGGGTGAACAGCTTTTCAACCAGCCTGCTTGGGATGACAGTGTTGAAAGCTGAACTGTAGTCTATAAACAGCATTCGAACATAAGTGTCCTTATTTTCAAGGTGTGAGAGGGCTGTATGGATGGCTGCATTAACAGCATCATCAGTTGAACGGTTCTGACGGTATGCAAATTGCAGGGGATCTAATGTGTCCGGAATGGATCCTTTAATATGGGACATGACCATCCTCTCAAAGCACTTCATTACAAGTGAAGTGAGTGCAATGGGACGATAGTCATTCAAAGAGGTTGTGTTGGTTTTCTTGGGGAGGGGCACTATAGTGGTGGACTTGAAGCATGTGGGCACAGATGATTGGGAGAGGGACAAATTAAAAATATCTGTAAAAACCTCGGCCAGCTCTGAAGAGCAGACCCTCAGAGCACGGCCAGGGATGTTGTCGGGGCCAGGTGCTTTTCGGGGGTTGGTCCTCCTCAGGGCCTTGCACACCTCAGTCGATGTTACAGTGGGTGAAGAGCTCTGTGTTGCCTCCGGTAGTAGAATCTCTCTACGTTGGATGGAGTTGAGGGTGTCAAAGCGAGCATAGAACTGGTTCAACTCATCTGGTAGGGCGTTGTTGCAGGCTGTGATCCTGCTGTTCCTCTGCTGAAAGTCAGTGATGTGTTGCAAGCCCTGCCACATGCGTCGGGAATCAGAGTGTTTGTAATATCCCTCCAGCTTCAGTCTGTACTGCCTCTTGGCTTCCCTGATGGATCTACGTAGGTCATATCTGGTCTTTCTGTAGCCCTCCGTGTCACCAGAGGCAAATGCAGTTGAGCGTGCATGCAGCATGGAGCGTACCTCACAGTTCATCCATGGTTTCTGGTTGGGATATATCTTGCAGCATTTGGTGGGGACAATATTATCAATGCATGTGCTGATATAACTGGTAACCACTGATGCATATTCCTCTAAATCCACAGAACTGTCCTCTCTCAGAGCAGCATTCTTAAACACATCCCAGTTTGTGGCATTAAAGCAGTTCTGAAGCAGCAGATCAGTCTCTTCACTCCAAACTTTAATGCTTTTAATTGCTGGGGGGGCTTGTTTGAGGAGCTGCCTGTACTTTGGATAGAGGAACACAGAAATATGGTCGGACTGTCCAAAATGTGGGCGGGGCACAGCCTTGTATGCATCCTTCACATTGCTGTACACGTGATCCAGAATGTTGTTATTCCTTGTGGGAAAGCTCACATGTTGATGGAACTTAGGGAGAACAGTCCTGAGGCTGCAATTGTTAAAATCCCCGGCAACAACAAACACAGCATCTGGGTGGGCGGTCTCATGTTTGCTGATGATGTCGTGCAGTACTCCTAGCGCTGTGGTCCGATCGGCTCGCGGCGGGATATAAACAGCCAGCATTAACACAGCACTGAACTCCCTCGGTAAATAAAAGGGTCTGCACTTCACCATCAACACTTCGATGTCAGTACAACAGTGTTTCTCCACCACCTGAACGTCCACACACCATCGCTTGTTGACATAAACACATACACCGCCACCTTTGTTTTTACCCGAGGCAGATGTGCGGTCTCCGCGGTGCACTGAGTGGGTCTGTAGTTGAATGGCCGAGTCCGGCGTAGTTGCAGTGATCCAGGTTTCCGTGAAGATCAGAGCACAGCACTCCCTGATCTCCCGCTGAGCTATTGTCCTAGCTCTCAGCTCGTCCATCTTGTTTTCGAGAGAGCGGACATTAGCTACCAAAAGGCTAGGCAATGGTGGTCGTGTGGCTCTAGCCTTTAGTTTAGCATGTAGCCCTCCTCTCTTGCCACGCTTCCGTCTTGGATGCACTCGTTGTCGGCTGCTCTGCCTGCCTGAGCGTGATCGTGGTGTTACGGCCTGCTGGCTGGAGCTGGCATGATCCAAACACAGAAGAAGGCTATGGTCCAAAAGGTCTAAGCTAAGCCCATGGGAAACTTTTCCAATGTCCAATAGTGTTTCTCTGCTGTACGTGATCCTTGAGTACAAGCACTGAATATTAGCCACACAAACTAGCACTAGAATAAACAACAAATACAATTGGTGTAGGGAGCGCGTCGCAAACACGTCTGCCACGGAGGGCACCATGTTGAAATGTCTCTTATGTTGAAATGTCATGTTCTTGGTTATTTAGTTATGTTTCGATTACTAGTTCCCAGTGTTTCCCAGTGTGTGTTTTGTCAAGTCCGTGTCTGTTTCCTCGTTGCCTTCTTCCTGTTTTATTTTGCAGGTCCTCCACATAATTAATTTGCCTGTTGTGTGCCTTTCTTTCCAGTTTGATGTGTAAGCTCATGCTCATGCCTAGTTCTAGTCAAGTCAAGTTGTAGTGACCAGTGACCAGCCCTGCTTTTAGTTCTACACTTGCTAATGAAGCTTAAATATAAATTTAGCTTTCACTATTCGAGTCCTGCATTGGGGTCCTCTGCCTTGCCTGCCACAGCGTTAACAATCTGTTTACTGCATTCAACTGAAGTTAATCTAGGGCAGGACTTTACTTTCATGTAATACCACATAGCATTGCAACCTGATGGATCGAGTCAATGTAGCATGCAGTTTGCCCTGAGTCAAACTTTAGAGGAAGATGAATACTGATGGAAAGCCTATGAAGCACCCATACTGATGCGGAAAAACAGGTATTCTAGGGAATGGGATAGTAAACAGAGGGTGAAACACCTGGAATGGGACAATGCGGCAACTCCCTGAATGAAATTATTCTTTGGTGCAAAGAACCCCCCCTCCCAAAAAACAAAACAAAACAAAAAAAAAACCAAAAACAAAAAAGAGAACACATCTGAGGAGCTTTCCACCACTGGAAAGAAGTAGAGGATGATACATGAAGATGCTGAGCATGGTACCACTCACTGTTAAAAGGGGTTTAGACAAAGCAATGCATTTTCTTATATCTTACTACAAGCGTGGACGACTACACTAAAACTTTCTAGTAAAAGCTTCCCTTGGTGGTAATAATGTTAGTTACATTTTGCACAGGTTAATTACAAAAATTCCCTTTAAATTATATAAACCACAAATTACAAAAATGATAAAAGTATAAAACATTGAAAAAAAAAAGACAGAAATAAAGGGGATAATATGAGCAGATTTAAATGAATAAACACAAAAGTTAAATGGTTAGGGTACATGGTAAATTAGCTGTAATAACAGAGAAAATAAGATCCAAAAGGACACCAATTTTGCTGAGTTTGTGCCTTCGTGGCCAAGTTGGTTATAAAGACGTGTTGGTTGCTGAAATGAAAATCCTTGCTCTTTGTTCCTTGAGCATAAAGCAGCCAGCACATCCACAGATGTAATCGAAATGCTTTTGAGTATAAAGGCGTGTTTCTTCTGATAATTCTAAGAAAATTCTTCAATTTATGTTTTATTTTTTTCAAAGAATTTCCCTGATCTTGTGTACTCTTTTTTTTTTGTGCTTCAAGTAGTTCTTCTAATGAATTCATGCCAGTTTTGTTGGATTTATCTGCTCCCTGCTGGATTTGGATTTGTTTGCAACAGTGCCTGACCTCACATTTATGACCTCAACCACATAATAAATATTTGGATTTATAACTTTTTCAAGGTCTTTTTGTGTTTTGCATTTGGGTCTTTCCAGTCAGACTGCTGAATGAATGGTTCTTTGCTATTTATTCCCATGCTACATCACCCTTGGCACAGGCATTATGAAAGCTGGAGGACGCATCATACAACATTTTTTTTTTTTTTTCCATTTCCATACATTTTGTTTTGCACATATTACTTCGTTCTATTTGAGTTTGTTTAGGGTTTTTATTAGGGGTGGGACTTTAACTCGTTAATTTCGATTAATTAATTATGGGGAAATTAACGCGTTAAAAATTTTAACGCATTTTAATCGCACTTTGCACCGTGGAACGTTTCTCAGTGCACGAGTTCCCGGCATACAGATTATATCGACGCACAATGTCCAAATTAGGGGCCGCATCCTGCGAAGGACCCGGCCCACGTCTTTCGCAGCCCACGAACACCACAAAGGCCGGAAGTGAGCGGCTAGCCTTCATATCAGCTGCCGTCACCTCTGTGTAGCTCATGTCACCTAGCAACCGTGAGTGTGAAGCACAGCTGTGTGAAAGCAGCTGTTAAACGGAGAACGAACTTTTTCTCCTTTTTGTGGTTTAATTTTAAGTCTTTAATTCAAAATAAGCTGTTAAAACAAGCATAACACATTTCAACATCAAGGAATACAGCTGAGATAATGATTAATTTCCAACTATAACAAGTGAGACATTAATGTTGAATAAAACTATCCAGTTATGATGCTTAACTTTAATTTCAGGTGTTTGCTTATCACAGGAGCACTTCTGCCCTTCATTGGTCTGTGTAGTAGACTGGTGGGAAAATAAACAAAATCTTGAAGTTTAAGCTTATGTATATTGATTCATTCATCAACTAAACTTAAATTAATATTTCTCATGTCAAATATTGAAATGCGATTAAAATGCGATTAATTTCGATTAATTAATTACAAAGCTTGTAATTAATTCGATTAATTTTTTTAATCGAGTCCCACCCCTAGTTTTTATACATGTGCTGGTTGATTAGTGCAGCATGCCATGCTGCAGTTTTATCGGTTAGTTGAGAGATGAAGGTTGTTGAAATGTGAGCCAACTTTGAGCCTCTCCCACAGTGGACCAGCACTTCTGAGCCATGACCAAAGACATTACCATTCTTATGTTATCTATGTTGGAATAAAAATTTAAGACCACATCCTGATGATTATGAAATCATCTCATTAATACAGCTTGGATGCATTTTAAGAGGCTTAAGAGTTTCTTAGGAACTGCAGAAACTGACAGACAAATAGGTACAAGAAACATGACCATGAGTTCATGAAATCCTCCAGATTAGACTGTGCAGCGATAAGGTGTAGAGATGCAATCACGTCTCCCCAACACAATAAGGCTATAATGGCAAAAAAAAGTGATTGCAACATTAACATATTGTGACATAGTTCATTTTATCACAGAGACTGAGGACTGTGATGAACTTTTTACCCCCATTAATATCAGATTAAACACTGCAATCACTGCATAAATAAACACAATTAAATACATCCACTAAGTATCAGTGATGATAGCTGGTGTGTAGGCTAAAGTATGGCTTCTAACTTTCCAAAGTTAGCGTTTCCAAAGTGAGCACTGCTACCTGTGTCTTCAAGTGTCATGTGGTCATGACTGTGGATAATGTTGCCAGCAGATCATCTAGTAATCAGAAGGTTGATGGTTCAATCCCAGGTAGTTCCAGTCAGCATGACAAAGTATCTGAGGGCTAAATACTGAAGTACTTGTATGAATGAAGAATGTTGTATAGAGCACTTTGAGGACTCAAGTAAAGCATTATATAAGAACCAATTTGTTTATTTATTTATCGTATTAACTTTTCCGGCTGCATCTAATGCCATTTAGTCCGCATAGACTTTCCAGAAATCTGAGAAAATCCATATTTACATATTTTTTTCTGGATTTTCTGGAGAAAACCAAACATGTTATCCACAGGCACCTTTGTCTACGACTGCTAGAGGTCACTTAATTTCATTTTAAAATGATACGATAAACAATAAAAAGATATTGGTTGTAAAATGTGCCTGCAGAAACGACAGATGAGGTCATTTTTGAAAGGACAGGCTCTCCAAAAACCATATGAAGCTGCAGTATGTAGTTACCTAAAACTGGTCAAACCATGCCCATAGATTTGGCATGCCAGAAATGTTAACAGCACGTGGTGTTCAGTGTTGACCATATTTTAACAAGTACACAGTTATAAGATTTATTAAGATGGTTGTCATGAACATAATGAATATGGTGGATGTTAAGAGTTTAAACAAATTACATAACAGATGACTTTTGGATGGGGAAAAGTCCAGGATATGATGAACTAGAAGCTCTCTGACATACGTGAAATAAACACACCTATCTTTGTGCAATTCCAAGAATTAAAATATGGAGATGGAAATGAGCTGAATAGTCTACTTTTAATGTTAAATTGTCATTTTCTGGGGCACAGGTAAACATTCCACGCTAATGATTTATTTTGTTTAACAGGCATCGAGTAACGTCAGAATCATGTTTCCATTCAAATGCTGTAGATGCTGCAGAGGCTGTTTTTTTTAAGTAGACTTTATCCCGTCGTCAGTTTTACCTAAGAGTAAATATCAAAACAAGAGAATGGACTAACTGTATTTGAGAGACTGCGGTGATGAAGGGGATTAGCTGTATTTACGCTCCCAGATGTTTGTCTGGAAGTGCGTAATCACCATCGAGCGTACTCCAAGATCCCAATCCTGAGGGGAGGTAAGCCCAAGACGGGGGAGGATCTCAGTATTCAGAAAAGAAAAACAAAAAAGCAGGAAAGTCTTTGATGGGATTACAGTCAAGAAACAAACACCAGGAGGAAAAAGCAGAGAGGCTTTATCTTTGCCGTTTCTGTGAGACCACAGAGCTCGCTTTGTACACCTGGTAATTTGTTGATATAAAGACCACATCTTTGGCAAGTAATTATAGCCCTTCCATCACTTGCCCAGAGATTTTTCCCCATCACTGTTAGCTTAAAAGCTCTTGTGGGGATCGTAGTCAGAATGTATTTAAATTCTATTAACCCAAATCATGTATATGTGCATGAAAAAAAAAAAAAAACTGTCTTCATGTGAGGTGGGGAAAAAGGCGCTAAATAAATAATTACACACCTAAATGCCAAATCCTGTCAGCACTGGTAAGTTAAACCCCAGCTCACTCTGATCCAAACCCATTTCAACACCCATCAGTTTGTTCTCCAGAGCCTAAAAACAGAAGAGGGGAAAGAAAAACAGTAAGGGATGATACAGAGTTCGTGCTGGGCTGTGGATGGTCTATTCTGCCGGGCCTCCAGCTGTCTCTCTTGGTTGATCTGAGCCCCCCAGCTGGGGTGGCCACCAGGCTGCTGTTATCAAAGCCATCTGATGTTTCACGCAGTCGGGACTATAAAGAGCCTACGTGTCCTTTTGTAAATATGTCCCTTCAGTCGTCATTCAAATGAGGCTTGTGCACGGCATGCTAATTTTTTCCCCATTCATCTGGCCAGTATGACAGATAATGCTTTAAAAGCTGCTTCACTCACACATAATCATGTATTAAATGCATTTGGTAATTTCAGGGAAAGACTGATGTCTGATGATGTGCTGTGGCCTATTACATGTGGATCGCTGTTTGAGCTGTAGAGAAATGTGGAGTGGAAATGGGGATTCTGGGGTGGAAGTGCAGTGAAAAGTAGTGGTGGAAGGAGGCAGGCCATCAGCTGGTCTGTAAAGGTTACAACCACAGATTTTACATTCAGCCATTCAGCAAGACCTAATGAAATATTACAGACTTCTGGTCATATCAATCTTGCATGTGCAAATTGAGCCAAATTTAATTAGATTTTTTTTTCTTCTTACATTTAGTAACAAAACATGACTTTTAGTTAATTAAAATATGAGTTGCTATGTGGACAATTTAAACAAACACAACTACCTGAGCATGTAGCAAAAAGGGTTCTCTACCTGATCATGGTGTATGACCACAGTGCTCCTGAGAGCTTTCCTTTCATGTTATCCATATAAAATGCACCTCAAATGAATGCTCGGATTTCACAGATTCAAACTGTATAAATCACATCATAGTATGAACAAGGTTAACAAAATAAAATGTTAAAGAACATTAATTAGTGTAGGGTCTTTACCTTACAATACAAAGCGCCTTGAGGTGACTGTTTGATGTGATTTGGTGCTATATCAATAAAACTGAATTGAATTGAATTAAAAATATTCATCTTTATTTACTCTGAACCAGTAAAATATAGACTGATGCTAACATTTCTGGACAAGTGTTTGCTATGATAACAGGGCTATTCACAGACCAAGAGTTTGGTGTAGTCTCTCCAACTCATTGAAAAAAATATCTCACTCTCTGATCAGATAATAATCTTTGCTCTCCTGTTTCTTAACCTGGTGTTAAGCAAGCAGCATATGACACATTTATTATCAGCATTCAGGACACTCCAAAGTTGGAGATAACTGTGGAAGCCAGTTTCAAAGCAAAATATGACAAAACTTTTGGTAGAAAAATGAAGTTTTCATTTGCTAAGTGCTCAATTGACACCATGGTAAGACACCTCCACTTGTAAATGGCTACAATAAAGTGAGGGCATCCTGGAGACATTAGTCCAAAGTTAGTTTGAAAGACTCTGTACAAACCAGTGGCCAGGTGCATAAAACCACAGGATGATCATTATGCCAAGGCTCATTTCCTCCTCTCAACAGCTTGTCAAATGATACAATAGCTATACAGACACTAGAGGTGGTTCAGCACATGCTGGGCCCAACCAAATAAGCTACAACATGCACCGGGGTTTGTGTAAGGGAGAATGTTGCAAAGCTCTGAATAGTAAACCAAACTCCAAATTGTAAATTGACAGAGAGTAATCCCACCAATCCCACAGAAAGATTAATGCAACAGTTCTGTGGCATAGTAAGTCTGCTCTGTTATTTACTGAACTGCAAGAGCCCAGGCATTACAGCACAAGTATGAGAGGAAAATCAGGTTACTTTCAGCATGGGGACTATATTCAATCACTGACCTTTAGATCTAAAAAAAAAAAAAAGAAAGAAAAAATGATGGGTGTATACTATCCTCTCATTCAAATGAACCTGTAATGGAGAGTCATGCATAAATGATGGATGAGATCTACACTGAATCTCTCTGCCACAGAAAGCTTCTCTGCTGTTCATGCAACTTCTGATTTTGCTATCGCAAGACGCCGTGCATCATCCTTTCATTGTTACCTCTGTTCAGAGGAAAGGAGAAGAGGAGCATTTGAATGTAACCAGTCAACATATTTACAAAGCGTGCATGCATGAGATGTAATTTTATAAAGCCTAATATGTTCACATTTTGGTTACAGTTAAGATGAATCAATTGAATTTCAACAATATGTGATTAATTCTAAGCTCTTTGCACCTGCATTAATCAGTATTTCTATCGAAATATTGTTGAGCTGTTATTTTCTTTTCTTTTCTTTTTTGTTTAGCTTCCAAAATGTCTGAAATTATTTTGTGTAATCTGAAAGTCGTGAAGTCCTTGGGAGTGATGAACACACAGAATAAAAACTGCCTCTGATGTTTCCCTCAACTCTACAGAGCATTTTAGCATCTTTCAGCACATTGTGTTGGCGTAGTACTCCACAGCTTAATGAGAGTAGACAGCTGTTTCCAGCCAAAATGTTGTGATTAAACCATCCTACTCTACATGCCCAGCCCTGACTGGAACACAAAGTTAGCAACAATCTGGTATTAAAGGAAAAGAACCAGATTTTTCCCTCTAGGGTCGATGTTTACCAGTACATGGTGAGTTTAAATGAAGTGTATACCAGCTGTTATTAGGCGGGCATAAAAATCCCGTAACATTGCAAAAAGTAGGTCTAAAAAAGAACATGAGCTGGCAGACAGGTAGGTTGGTCAGAAACAATGAATGAAAGGTAAAATTACTCCCTGAACTGTTCACTGTAATCATCCATGACAGGCTACGAAGGATGTACTTTGAGAACTGGATAGTGGACTCAGAGATAGTTCCCTTTCACTTAAATGAAAATTGCTTGTCATGTGCATAATGTAAGCTAGAAAAAGCTGCCAGGTGTACTTTCATGTTTCGTAGCCCATTGGACACCTCTTGGTGGATACATTGGACTCTTAATGCAAAGAATATGAATAGATCCGCTTTGCTGTTCAGGAAGTCCTGTCAGCAGTTTTAGTTTTACAATGGGCAACTTATCTAGGATGATTATCTATAAGAAGAGTGGCTGCAGTTGTGAACATTTACTCATTCAGCAGTTTTTAAAAAAAAATCTAAATTAGCGTGTCACAGGAAGATGGTGCTCAGATGGAAATTATTGATTGGCTGGGGCATTTTGTTTTAGAGTTAGCATGCTCTGCTGAGAAAAAACAAAGGTTTGCATGCTATTTGGCTCCAGTATATTAATTTAATTCTTAAAACATGCTTTTAAAGGCAATGGTTGTTTCAATAGGTTCTTAAACATCTGTCTGAAATTCTATCCATCCACTTTATCCGCTTATCTGATTCAGAGTCATGGTGGTTTTTCCTCTGCCTGCAGGTACACACTTTGTTTCGCCTTTTTTTTTTTTTTTAATTTGTGCCAGGAGCGCCAGTTTAAGTCTACAGTCTAAAGACATTGATGTTAATTGCATGCATACATATCTTGCAGTATTGGTGATTCTAAATTGGCCATAGGTGTGAATGTGAATGGAAACAGCATGTCTCTCTGTGTGAGCCCTTAATGGACTAGTAACCTGTTCAGAGTGTATCACCTCTTTCATCTAGTGTCATGGTCCTGGGTCACTGACCCAGTGTTTTCTGTTTTGGAATCTTCACTTCTGTTTCTTTATATCTCTGTTTGGTTATTAGTTTATTGTGGTTTTGCAGCTCTGTGTTTATCTTAGTTCCCCATGTTATGTTAGTTTCCTTCTTATCCAGTCTGCCCTAGTCTTGTCTCCTTCTCTGTTTAACTCCCTGTCCTTGTGTCAAGTTCGGAAGTGTGTGACTATGTCTCTGTGTTGCCACTTCCTGTCTTATTTTGATAGCATCTTGTATCGTGTTTTCATCAGTTCTTTGTTGCAATGTCATCAATGGCTCCTCACCTGCTGTGTGCTCTCCTGTTAATATTCCTGAGACTCTTAGTTCTGCTGGCCCCGTCTACTCCGTGAATGACTTTCAGCCAATAAAGCAGAATTTATGTTAAATTCTGTTTTGCATTGTGGGTCCATCTCCTGCCTGCCAAACAGATGACCGTGATTAGGGTTCTGTTCTGTTACCTGGGTAGGTTTCAGTCCCCCCTGTAAATCATATTTGATGAGAGGTTAAAAAAAGATGAATGGATCTGCATAGTACATGAGTCCTGTTGGAACAAACTTTTATGATGCTGATACATTCTAAGATTTCAGTTGTGGACTGGACTTTGGGGGTGTCTTTAATGTAATCACAGCCATCAGGAAAAGAATGAAAAGTACTCAGTGGGCAAACAGAATAAAATCCAGGTTTTCCTGTCCAGGCTCTGGAACTTTTACCAGAAAAAGTTCCAGTATATAAAGTATGAAAGGAATCATAACTATTCATAATTATAAATAACAAATGAAATCTCATTTGGCTGCAGTGACCATCTACATTTAAACCCTCTCATTCAGTGTTATTTTTCTTACTTTTTTATTTATTTATTTATTTTTTTTCATTTTGATTTCATCCACATCCAACCACTGATATGTCTCATATTTAGCGAGGAATACATTTTTACCAAAAACAACAACAAAATGCATGTTATATTTTACAGGAATTATAAGGAATTCATTTGAGAATTTTATGATGAACCCTGTATTATTGTGCAATTATCAAAGTAAACGGTAATACTGTGTTAGGCTACAGTACACAAGATACTAATCCAGAAAAGGTAATAGGATGGCAGTCAGGGAGACACTGTGCTCAGGGAGGACTGTGGACAATAGTTTGGCAGTAGACCAAGGTGCTAATTAAATAGTCCCATACAATGTTAAATACAGAAGCCCTCTGCAAAGGTGAGAGGAAGCCAATAACTCTTAGAACAAGGTCAGGGTGTTCAACATGATCACTTCTCATTCCACCCAGCTGGACACGGGGATAATCTCATGCATCTTTAATCCTGTTGTACTATGCTTGGAGTGTGGAAAAGGGTTGAATGTAGAACAGTGACACCACACACACACACACACACACACACACACACACACACACACACACACACACACACACACACACACACACACATCGCAATAAAGGCCACATAGAAAGGCTCATAGGCTGAGTTGGTGCATTTGTACATGTTATCCTCCACTGCAGTATGCTTTAAATTCAAGCTGGTCTGTCATCACAGACTAAATTGCTAATTGCTTCTGTAAACTGTTACACAATCCAGTAAACACAACTGCACTTCAGCGCATTTCTGAGGAGGTTTTAATAAAAAAGCTGTTTTCGATAAAGTGCAGATTTAATTTTTGCTTGAGCTTCTTGGAGTGCTTCAGGACACTAAAACAAAGCCCTTTCAATATATTTTTCATCTTTATACTTTTAAAATCAGGTTCCAGAAGCTGATTTGTATTGATTGATTGATTTAGTTATATATATTTATTTATTTGCCACACAGGATCTAATCCCATAATGTCTGTAGAAATGGCAACACAAGCCAATCCTGTCACACTTAACTACCTTGATCAAATTAATTACCAAATTATGTGCAGCCATTTATGGTTTCTAAGAGCTGAATCCTACTGACTTTGGTGATCCCTGGTATTTTCCTCTAGCGCCCCCGACTGCTGAAATATGTCCATATCCCCACAGGACCTCTTGGTTTGGCACCAAGACAAGCTTAAAGTGTTAACCTCTTAACATCCTTAAGGTCACTGATGACTTGCTTAGGATTAGGGTTAGGGTTCATATCTCTAACTTTATATGGACTTTATACTTATTTGGCATACCTAAATGAATGTTTATAATGAAGAACTGTAAGGCCAAAATTCCTGTGAGATACTTGATTTGAAAGGAAACATCTCCTACTTTCTGAACCTGTCCTTGTTTAGCATGTGACTAAAATTAAACTGAATTGTTTCTGTAGCACTACCCTGAAATTGATATTTATGACTATATGGATTTCTCAACTGTGGGGTGAATAGTTTCAATTTTGTAATTTTAGGTAGTGGCAGAAGTACTGAAATTATTAATATTAACAGCCAAAAGGAGCTCACACATTCAAGCTCAAAGCAGAATCACTGTTCCTGTGTATTAAATGAAATACATACAATTCATACATTAAAGTGTTTGGGTATTGTATGTCTCCTTGGTACACTTTATTGGAGGTTTTCTGGTAACATCCAACTTGTTGGATACCCTGCGGTAGATCAAAAATAATGCTAAAGATATATTTCATCTCCCTCAGTTCAAAATGTTGTATTTGGTGCAATCATTAGGTCAAATCCTATTTTTGTTCCAGAGTGCAATATATGATCACAACCTCAAAATTAATAAGCACTATATGTTGTGTGCCAACAATCAAGAATAGCATAAGCATGGTGATATTAGCAGCTGGTAACAGAACCCTAGTCTTAGACTTAGCATACATGTCACTGGAATATGCTTTTTTAACCATAATACCTTTTGATGCCTCTCAGAGAATGAAACTGAGTTTATCAGTGTTACTCACAACTGGGTATATAACCTATTAACATAACCAGGAACATTATCATCAGCAATTACTGCACAGATGGTTGTACTACTGATAATGCAGGTTCTTGTACCAAAACTAAAGCAGAGATCCAGGGAGGAAATGCAATCACCCCACCCCCACCCCCACCCCCGGGTACAAATCAGAAACCTAAGCACACAACAGTCACATATGAAATATGTATAATTTTAAGAGACAAGCCTAAAGAAAGACACTACTGCAGGTTTATGAGGAGGGAAAAAAAGCAGCAAAAGCACCAGTGAGTTGCAGATGGAAGCTGCAGGAATAAATTTACAGTTGATGATTTTGTTTGTAAAATGTGATAGGTGTTGGTTTTGATCAGCTGATATGCACATGTTCTGCATGAAAGAACACTATGCATAAACAATGGGGCATATCTTTGGACTAAAAGGGCATGTCTGTTATTTAAAAAGCAGCATGTCCTGTGGGCCTTTGGCATTCCGCTTCACTGAGGCTATTGACATGGGAGACATTAGTACCCTGCCTACTCAGAAAAGGTTTTCTTCCTGTATGAATATTGACCATTGGTGCACAATGTTTCAAAAGAAATATTTACATAGATTTGAGAGACTGACGATCTTGACTTGATTACCACTGATGCTTTATGTTTTTAAATTTATTTATTTGTTTATTTTTGCTATCAAACAGATCCGATTGGGTAGACACCCATGAGGAAACACCAAACAGTATATTGCCAAAAGGCTGCATTAGGAGTGCTAATATGTTTCAGAGTGCAGCCATTCTCTAGCACATGCCATTTGATATGGGGCTTTTATTCAAAGTGCCTGATAGTACCATGAGCTTGCATATCATATCAGCATATGTAGCCCCAGTGGGAATCCACCCTTAACCCTAGCTTTGTGAAAGCAGTGCTTTCCCTTCTGAGCTACACTGTACCAGAGTGTTTGATAGCATTACAGTTCAAAAGTGTATCAAAAAGCACAGTGTGGAGCATTAGCTCTGTGTCTGGCTGTGTGCTTTCTTGTTGCAAAGGTCTGTTTTGATGATTTTTATCAGTGTGTACCAAGTTGAAAGGTAGTCTTATTTACATTCAACTATAAATATCCCTAACATCATTGGAATTAAAATACTGAGGAATTTGGTCATCAGGACTAATCTGACATTAAATGAATGATGCATGGCATTGCGTGGTTGTCAAAGGTCTTATTATAAGCAGCACCAGTGTAACCATTGTCTGGAGGATGCTGTGCATAACTGGTGTTTGGTTCTAATTTAGGTCTGTAGATAGTTTGCTCCACTTTGGCTGTAAAAAGTTTACTTAAATGTCCTACCATGGGTGTGATTTGTGTTTGGAAGCGTGATGCCCCAAGTAGCCTGAAGTTCTGAAGGTGCCAAAGGAGATGCCAAAAGAGCAAACCTTCTCAAGAGAACATTTATCTACTGATAAAGTGCAACAGTGACAGAACACTCGTTGTCTGAACCCCAGGGGCTTTACCTGCTAATATGACAAGGCCAAACATATATTGGTCATCAGGGGAAATGAGCAAGACCATCTCATTCACAGCTCTGACATATAGCTTGTTTCTTTCTTGGTTACTTGCATCTTGTGCACCCTTCCACCTTTACTGGGATACACATCAGTGATAATGCATAGAGGCCGTTATTTCTTGTGCACTTAAGAAGCACCACACATCTTTGTTTAAGGCTAGGTTGGTCAGATGTCCACTTCATACGAGGCTGTAGTATCAACAGATACAGTTTCCGCCACCTGTCCAAGAATGTATTTGGAGTTTTTCCAGCTGGAGCTGAACATGGACCTATTTACTAAGTTAATGATGCAGATGTGAGAATGAAAGTATCTGTAGGACTGGACACAGGCACCGATGGTCAATTGTTCACAATGGCTATGACCTAAGCCAAAAATGTTGTGGGGACCTCATGCGTGGGTTTGGAGGATCCCATCTGAAGAAGCACTGTGTCCAGGATGCGACATGTGTCGCCAGACCTTTCCCACATACCTCCCATATGCGAGGAATGAGGACTGTTGAAGGTATATGTATATGCGTGTTCTGAGAAAAACCTTTCCATGTCCCTCTCATCAACATTTGAAGGAACTCCCATGTCTTTGGACGCTCTGATGAACTAGTCCTTGAATCACCATAAACCTTCAGAATGCATTTATAAGCTGGAGGAATCCAAAGCCTCAATAACCTTGATGAGTATAGCACTGACACATGTGAAGAGGACTGCCCGCCTCCTACTCTCAGCATGGCCTCCTCTTGTGCAATGGGCAGATACAGACCAGGGCCCAAACACATCAATGCTTACATTAGTAAACGGTGTCTTAATGCTGAGCCTGTCTAATGGCAAAATCAGACCTTTTTTATTTCAAATTTCCCTCTAAGTTTTTGACAACTGTCAGGCTCAAAAAACAGTCCATTAATAATATAATCTCTTGCCACCAATAGCCTGTAGACCAGACAGCTCCCTCTGTAAAGGGATGTCCCCGGTGTTGTATCTGCTTGTGAAAATGGTGCACTATGAGGGTACTTACATGATCCCGTCCAAGCAAGATCAGTGGCCTTTTTTCATTTAATCCTACGTTTGTCTCAATAAGATGACGCCTAATCCTCAGCAGTCCCTTCAGGTTGATAAAAGGGATCTAGGGTGCAAAGTGGGCTGCCCTTGGAAATGTTGACATTGGATAAGACACTCCAGCTCTTTCTGATAGACCTCATGTTGAACTGTTTTGATAACTGCTTTACTCTGATCAAGAGCATCTGCTGTTGAGGGTGTGATGCCATCCTTTATATTTCTGAATGGCATTGTCCTTTCAGTTTTTGAAACTATGAACAATTTGAATAAGAGTACCAACCAAGGTTATTATAGTTAACAAAAATAACAAAATAACAAAAACTGAAATTGAAAAAACATTTTCATTAACTGAAATAAATAAAACTGAAACTTTATTGTGGATTTACAAAACTACTAAAACTAACTGAAATTACAGATAAAATGTCCTTTGTTTTCGGAATTGTCAGTTTATTTAAAAGCATTGTTGACTGATATAAAATCACCTTTTCTGCTCAAGCACTTTTAGCTAGAATTGCACTCTGGCACCTCACTGTGTGTCTGCTCACCGGCGGCAGTCTACAAAAGAACGGCAGAGTTACAAAACGGCAGAGAAAAGGTCCCAGCATTTTTTGTTTCTGTTGGCAAAACAGATAAACACCAGCACACGACCACAAGGTAATTAGCACAAATAATGCAGCTCACACAAGAATAAATGTGCAGAAGACCCAGCACAAAAGTATAATTAATGAGTAACTAACCAAGCTAGCTCTCTGAGCACTTCCGACAAAACCAGCATTGGGGCCATGCAGAAAGTTGACAACCCTAATGAACAGTTTTCAGCAAAAAATAACTGCTAGCTAGTTAGTACACAGGAACACTGCACTGATAAATGTTTTTAGAATAGAATAGAATTGTGCATGCTCCACTCCATACTCAAGTGGCCTGAACTTATGTTGAGAAGGTAAATAAAATCCTGGTGTGACAATTCTGTGCTAAGAATCCAAACTTCTTTTCAAAATGACCACAGTGACAAGAGGATTTAAGATCACTCTCTTTACTTGGGCCAGTTGAAGTATGGTAACATACATAAAACATAAAAAAAAAAAGTATTAATGCAAAATAACTTGGGTATCCAAACTACTAGCTAATTAAATCTCTTTACAAATGTTTCCACTGGATAAACATTGTACTCACTTATACTCGAAATTATTAGCTCATTATCAGAAATAAACCTAGAATTTAGATTACATACCAGCAATGCTGTCATGATCCGCAGTCCTCTTGGACTGACTCGCCTTTTCTCTCCTTCTTAGGTCTTACACCTAGAGTGTCTATGCATAGAGTGTCTATGCGGGTGTGTGTGGGTGTTTTTTGTATTCCACCCTGGGTATCCGCTCTACTGATTGCACACCTGAGCCACATGACAAATCACTCACCTGTGGGTTGTTGAACCATTACCGTCTGGTTAAAAAGGCCTGGAGCATCTTCACAGTCACTGCTAGATCACTGCACTGCTTACGGTACAATCAAGCTTGGCAGTCAACCTTTTGCCTGACTCTGTCTTGTTATTGTGGTGTGCTTTCTCGCCATCTTGTCCCTTTTCGTCCAGGGATCCCACACCGCTAAGGAGAGGGAGAGGATTCTTCCGGAGAGATGTGGCAAAGAAATGGGCACTGGAAATTCATGACTTGCCTACCACTGACATATTTTCCAATAGAGGACTATTGTTTATTTGGTTTAATAAACTTTATTATTTTGTTAAACCTATCACTGTGTCCAGACCTCTGCCTCAGCTTGACAAATGTTCCTTCAAAGCCCATCTTAAGTAAAGGAATTGCAGCTACAAAAGACAGCCAGCCATGATTTCCCTAAACAGTAACAGACTCTCTCTGATGACATCATTGAACAGGAACAAGTTGCAAACATGCTATCCCAAATCATGGCAGAAGGAGGCCCCAAAGAGCAAACCTTCTCGAGGGAATGTTTAGTGTTAAAGTGCAATAGTGACAGATCAGCAATGGATGAGCAAAAGCTTCAGTTGCAATGCATGTAGTTTAAGAATAAGAGGTCAGTTTAATCTTTCACGTGTTCTCAACTGCTAGATGAGCAAAGACAGATAAAATATCTGATAATAGATTTGTTAGCATTAGAGCAACTCTGGGTATTCTGCCAAACTAGAATTAGATCCAACAATTTAGGAGGACAGAGGCAATGATAAAGACATAATATGGAACTTTTACTTGAGTTCTTCATATAGAAGATGTACAAAATAAAGAATCAATAGCAAAGGAAGGCTTGTTTCTTAAGTGCACAGTGAAACTATAAAGACAAAGAAGACTAAGCTTCAAAGAGCAGCCAAACTACTTTTGGATTCCTTTTTACAGTAGGGCTATATATGTGAGCTGAAATAATGCTTACTTAGACATCTGTTGTTATATCGCTCTAAATCTAAGTCTCATAATGTGCAGAGTAGCCTTTTTTTAATTAGCTGCAAGTTGCAAAAAATCTGTAGAAAATCACAGCCAGCAATGGATACCTCTGAGTTTATATAGGTGAACTCACCATCCTGTTCTCCAGAAAGTAGCCAAAAACATAGTCTGTGACCAATATCAGTCAACAAAAGCGAGCAAGTGTTTGATGTAGCTTCTCTGCAGTGGGTTCTGTGCACAATTGCCATGGCCGTCATCACTTCTCACTTACTTTAAACATACTTCAGTGATGCCATGAAATAGCTCTCCCCAGAGCTCATTTTATTAACTTGACAAATCTTCCGCCATTCCACTGCATCATCACCCTTGATAATCTCACAGCGTGGGGATTCGGGATAGGAATGATATTTCCATGTGAGGCACAGGGGTAGAAGAGCTCTAATGGTATTAAATGATTCGTAACTTGGTTATCAATAGTAATGTCCCTCAGGAGAAGAGTTCATTGCCTTGGCTCTCTGGCAGCTGCTGCTGGAGGGCTGATGTTTGTGTGGCATTAAGGTGCATCGTCACATAGCAGAGTTAACATTAGAATCCTATTTATTTACAAATCTAAGGGCCATCCATCTTAGAGTCATATTCCATGGTTGGGTTACCGTCTATGTGGCTAAAGCAAAAATGTTCTGTGTGTCCCTTTTGAAGCCATTTTACTGCCAAACTATTATACCTGTTTTAGAATATTACCAAGCTCCATTTGCTGCATGTCCACTCGTTTGCGATAGTTTGATTATAAGTACATGCACATGTAGAATCACTCTTAATCATCTGTATTGTTACAACCACCAAAATATATATGCTAAAATGTTTACTTCTTGCCATGTTACAACCCAGAAAGTACCTGAAGAGTGGAACAGGTGTCTCCAGTTGTGAACAATGGGATAAGTGCTTAATATTTTTGTTTGTTTCTTGAGAATAAGGGCAATAGATTTGATGACTTAAGGCCTTTACACACTGGAATGCTTAAATTTCGTGCAAATGTTTCGACTTGTTGTTAATGCAGCTATTCACACCGATCATGTCATTTCACAGAACAAATATGCAGCATTTATTTTTTTGGATCAAGTTCGATTTTTCCTCCTGCGAACAAACAGATCTGACCAATCAGAGCGCTGCATTTGGCAACATAAGACCTCATCACATCATTGCTTGATGTTGAATTTATTTTATATTTATTCACAAAAAAGTAACATGTTTGATGTGTATATATGTAACCCACATACTACTGATCGGTATGAATGGGCCCTGAGTTCGTATTCAACGACATTAATTACTTAACCACTATAACATCACACACTCTACAATTGGAATAAACAATACCACACTTTAATTAGAAAACCACCAAAAACACACTTAAATCAATATTTCAGTTCTTTCAGGTCAATTAACGGTTCAAAAATACATGTATCCCCACATGTTATCAAACAAAACAAACCCGTTGCAGGCCTGATTCGGAGCTCGGGTACGGTGAGACCAGAAACTTTGCGGTCCTTTCACTCAATTAGAGCCAAAATAAAATAATAAGCCAACAGTACCTTTTTCCAATATGGCGGTGCAAACGTTCAGTCCACGTTGTCCTTCCCACACAGGTAAGAAGCACAGGGAATACCCGTCTGGTCTCCGTTTCCCGCGTAGCCAGAGGAACTCTGAACTATAGGTAGCTCAGCGCGCTATCTGGGATCCTCTTTTGTCTGTGTGCGGTAAGAGTCAGCCGAGTCCTGTAGCGATTAGCCGGGCTAGCCAACCGCAGCTTTCAGATGATCAGCGCGGCTAATTTCCGCTCGATTATCCAGCGAGCAAACCACGACTTTCAAGTCCAAACACTTACAGGCGTAGGCTGCGCCAAATTAAACTGTCCTCCTTCCGTCCACCTGGCCGATGTCCGAACACGGAGTACCAGTTTAACTCTCCATAAAACTTTCACTTTTCCAGTCAAAGTCTAGCGCACCTCTCTTCTCGGGTCTCTCTTTTTTCCTTCTCCCTCGCGCACACTCACACCACCTCCAATCAGCAGCCAGTACAGAAACAGGTGACTAAAATGAAACACTAGATTGGCTTTCCTTCACAACAAATGAAATAAACAAATAAAATAGAATATTTATGGCAAATTAATTATCTTAACACCTTAACATTTGAAATTTTAACATTCACATAAATGCATTTAACCACATTCAATCAACTTATTTATGTCCATTTCCTACAGGGCTACACCCTCCCCCATCAACACGTCTGATGTCCTCAGCAGACTAACCTCTTAAGTAACTTAATGAACTGCATGGTAACAGGAAATGGGTAAAGTGTTTAACATTAGCTGTCTTTTTAGCCCTTTCCAATCTGTATCACAACACCTCTGTGTACAATAGTCAATGGTTGATCTCGAGATTTCCCTGGTTTATCATAGGTCAACCTTACTACTGGTTTCACTGACCTTTTGGGCCTAGTCCTCTTTGTAGGTAGTCTTGAGCCAGGGCTACTAGACTGTCTTACACCTTCATCATTGTTCGAACTATCGTCAGGCTCAGTGCTGGCTTCATGGTCAGTGTCACGGTCAGAGTCTACAGGAGAATGAGCTGGTCGGTCAGAGTAATTGTCACTCAGTGGAATGCAGTCTCCCACCTGTTCCCCTCTACTCACAGTGTCATCCCTCCTCTGAACCATTTTCTCAAAATAAGTCCTATAGGGTCTAGATGGCAAACCACCCTCAAAATCAGATGACTCACTTGAACTCACCCCTTCACTTTGTATGTAATAATGGGTGCTAACCCTCTCAGGCCGCTTCTGGCTGTCTAATCTCTTTGCTCGCTTATTGGATGCATCCTGCGAGTGCTCCAACATTGGGATTCGCACTAAGTCTCCTATAGGAAGAAGATTATCCCTATGTAATGTCCTGACTCTGTCCTTGCCATTCTGGGATTTTACTTTGTAGACCAGCAAGTTTGGCATTCTGGCCACAACAACATAGGGAACGTCACACCAGCGATTCTCAAGCTTGTGTTTCCCTTTTATTCCAAGATTTCTCACCAACACTCTGTCACCCGGCTCTAGAGTCTGGGCCACAAGTCTCTTGTCCTCTTGTTTCTCAAGTGCGACTTGCCAGAGGCTTCTGCAGCCAACTCATAAGCCTTCTGCAAATCCTCCTTTAGTTTGGTGACATAAGAAGAGTGCTGAGGTTCTGCCTTTTCATTTAGATGTGTCCCAAAACACACATCCACTGGAAGTCTAGCTTCTCTTCCAAACATCAAGAAGTATGGCGAATATCCGGTAGCATCACATTTAGTGCTGTTATAAGCGTGCACAAGATGTGTAACATACTGACTCCATTGCCGCTTCTTTTCCTGCTTCAGAGTCCCTAGCATTGACAACAAGGTCCTGTTAAATCGTTCGGGCTGAGGATCACCCTGAGGATGGTACGGAGTAGTCCGCGACTTCCGTATGCCAAGGATTTTCAGCATTTCCTTAATGAGTCTCGACTCAAAGTCTCGTCCCTGATCCGAATGAATCCGGGCTGGCAAACCGTAGTGCACAAAATAGTTCTCCACCAAAACCTTGGCGACTGTGAGAGCCCTCTGGTTTTTGGTTGGAAATGCTTGGGCATATCTTGTGAAATGGTCTGTGATCACTAGCACATTACTTATTCCTTTGGAGTCAGGCTCCATGGACAGGAAATCAATACAGACCAACTCCATCGGCCCTGTGCTGACTATTTGGTGCAGTGGTGCAACTCTTTGGCATGGAGTTTTCCTCAAGAGGCACTCTCCACAGTTTTTTATGTAGTGTTCTGCCTCGACAGACATCTTGGGCCAGAAGAATCTGCTTCGGAGCATATCAACTGTCCTTTCCACGCCCATATGACCTAAGTCATGATGCATGGATTTCAGCACCACAGCTCTGAATTCAGCAGGTAGCACCAGTTGGTAAGTCTTTTCTCCTGCACGATTTATACTCAGTCGGTGAAGGAGTCTGTCTTTCATAATCAACTTTCCCATTTCTCGTTTCATGGCAAGTAAGTCTGGGTTTGTCTTGATCTCATCTGGCCATCTGCCAATCTTTATGGCCTCAATGGTTGGTCTTATTACAGGATCTTGTTCCTGTGCTGCCATTAGCTCAGGCTTGGACAATTGCCTCAGATTGTTCAACTCCAAGTTTGTAGAAAAGGTGTAAGCATCAGGCACACAATCTGGATAGGCTCCAAGCTGCTGCGCGTATCTTGGTGAGTCCTCAGGAGAATTAAGGCCACCAACTCTCTGGCAAATAGACTTAACACTCTCCTGAGAGATGTTTCGCATTTCTGTCTTCCTTTCTCCTGGCTCCATCCGGGACAACAGATCAGCATCAATGTTGTTTCTGCCAGGTCGGTAAACAATGTCAAAGTCATACACTGACAAATCTGACAACCATCTATGTCCTGTCGCATTGAGTTTTGCTGATGTAAGGCTGATGTAAGGACATAGGTTAGCGGGTTGTTATCAGTGTACACTGTACACTTCTCTTGTGCAGGTAGCACAAGAGAACCAGGACCCTGCCACTTGACACACCCTACTTCATCATCCTCTTCTTCCTCAGGGCAAGCGCTGTGCACCATCAAGGGTGCAACAGACACACCTGAGGTACCCTCACAGAGCTGAGCTAGCCTCTTGGGAAGGTTGGCACTGGCATTGGTTCCTAAAATCACTGGAGTCTGGTCAGGGCCTGGGGGGTCAGGACATATCAGTGCTAGGACTGACATAGTGGTTGGTGCTCCCACTACTTTCTTCGGAAACTCTATGTCCACCACCACATAGCCACGATATGGGTAGCTTGAATCACTCAATCCCCAAATGTTTAGCCGACTCACAGGGTGAATAGGGATATCCGATAGGTATCTCTGGTACCAAGACTCAAAGATTATGCTGACTCTTGAGCCGCTGTCTAATAATGCATTACACAGGTGCCCATTCACTTTCAGTGGCTCTAAAGATGGTGGGCCAATCAGGCCTTCTGGAAGCCCATGGGACTCCAACACGTCCACTGCACTTTTCCTAACTGTACCAGACACTTCTTCGGGGATGGTTTTACCTGTAGCTGGTTGGGGTTTACCCCTGGTTTTCTTGAGAACTCCAAGGAGTCTCTGAATAACCTTGTTCTGGTTCTCAGGCTTGTTACACTTTGGCGCTATGTGGCCATTTTCCCCACAGCGGTAACAAAAGCGTTCTTCTGAGTCAGGTGACTGCCTGGCTGATGGAGTCCCCACCGCCATCACAGTTGGAGAAGCTCCCGCCTGACAGGACAGCCGTGTACCTACTTTCTTTTGCAACTGCTTCACTTGTTTCTTTAGGGCAGCCACTTCAGGGTCCACATTATTCTCTGAAGCTAGCTCTCTGCTATCCAACTGCTTTTCACCCTTCTCTGTTTCTACAGGAGAATGGGTAGCAAGTGCTGCAAACATGGCTTTTACTTCTTTGAGTTCTGCTTTCAGGCTCTGTATCTCAGATTGCCTGTTGTCAGCTTGTGGCTTAACTTGAACCGAGCTCACTGAGCGGTTCAGCTTAACTCTGGAAGCTTCATATTCTTCCTCTATGCGAATTTCTCGCAGTAGTTCAAGGAAGGTTGGGGGTTTGGTCCTCCTCTCTCTAAGACGGAGGTTAATTAGCATTAAGTCAGCATCTACTGCACCTTTAAGTAGCTGCTCAACACGTGCGGTGTCCATACTGTTAACTGGGATACCACCTCTTTGTACAACTTTGGTCAAAGCACGCTCTAACCTGCGGAGAAAATCAGACAACTTTTCCCCAGGTTGTTGCTGCAACAGTCTAAAGGCAAAATACAAGTCATCTCCGGACTCTGCCAGTCCAAAGGCACTCTCTAACGCCTCTAAACATCCTTCAGGGGTCACATCCGGATCAGATAAACGCACTGCTTTTATCACAGCTAATGCTGGCCCCTTTAAACTCTCTATGACTCTCCTCCTTTTTTCTTTTGGAGAGCCAGGACTCTCTTCGACCAGCAGGTATGCTTGCTCTAACCAGTGGTCAAATTGTTCCTCACCGGCTGGTGTGGGGATGTTACCTGAATAAATTCTCAGGCGTCGGTGTCCTGCATTCTCTGGGGATGGTTTAACTGTTTTGTCCAGCAGGTCACCAACAGCACGCAAGATGGACTCAGTAGGAGACACTGGCTGTGATCCAGCCAATAAAGCTTGCACGTCCTCGGCAGACTTTCCTTCAGCCTCCAACAGAGCTTTCAGTTTACCAGCAAAATCTTCCTCAACCTCAGGAGTTTCAGCTACTACACAAATTGGCCATGCTGTCAATCCATCGGGAGAGCGAACTTCTTTTGGGACTGCTGAGTCAGTCACTTTTTGTCGACACTCACAAAGCACTAACACTTGATTGTCTGTGTCACTTAGCATTCGTCCTCTGACTCTTACGCGCCCAAGACACTTGATAGTCTGTAGTGCATCTTCTATCTGCGCAATCTCTGTGTGCTCTGGAACTACAGTCAGTAAAGCATGACTTTCATCTAATGTCTCTCCCCCACACCAGTTCTTCAATCTGGTCACTAGGTTGGTATCCATGTCAAAGATCCTCTATTAAGATTCCCTCACGTAATACAGTTAGAAACTCAATAAATTTTTTTTTTGTTTTTATACACATCAAATATAACACAATCCCAGCGGTGCCTCCATTTATGTAACCCACATACTACTGATCGGTATGAATGGGCCCTGAGTTCGTATTCAACGACATTAATTACTTAACCACTATAACATCACACACTCTACAATTGGAATAAACAATACCACACTTTAATTAGAAAACCACCAAAAACACACTTAAATCAATATTTCAGTTCTTTCAGGTCAATTAACGGTTCAAAAATACATGTATCCCCACACCCAACAGTCCCAAATAATGTTATCAAACAAAACAAACCCGTTGCAGGCCTGATTCGGAGCTCGGGTACGGTGAGACCAGAAACTTTGCGGTCCTTTCACTCAATTAGAGCCAAAATAAAATAATAAGCCAACAGTACCTTTTTCCAATATGGCGGTGCAAACGTTCAGTCCACGTTGTCCTTCCCACACAGGTAAGAAGCACAGGGAATACCCGTCTGGTCTCCGTTTCCCGCGTAGCCAGAGGAACTCTGAACTATAGGTAGCTCAGCGCGCTATCTGGGATCCTCTTTTGTCTGTGTGCTGTAAGAGTCAGCCGAGTCCTGTAGCGATTAGCCGGGCTAGCCAACCGCAGCTTTCAGACGATCAGCGCGGCTAATTTCCGCTCGATTATCCAGCGAGCACACCACGACTTTCAAGTCCAAACACTTACAGGCGTAGGCTGCGCCAAATTAAACTGTCCTCCTTCCGTCCCCCTGGCCGATGTCCGCACATGGAGTACCAGTTTAACTCTCCATAAAACGTTCACTTTTCCAGTCAAAGTCTAGCGCACCTCTCTTCTCGGGTCTCTCTTTTTTCCTTCTCCCTCGCGCACACTCACACCACCTCCAATCAGCAGCCAGTACAGAAACAGGTGACTAAAATGAAACACTAGATTGGCTTTCATTCACAACAAATGAAATAAACAAATAAAATAGAATATTTATGGCAAATTAATTATCTTAACACCTTAACATTTGAAATTTTAACATTCACATAAATGCATTTAACCACATTCAATCAACTTATTTATGTCCATTTCCTACAGGGCTACATATAGGTCACACAACAACTTCGCGTCCAGAAGATTTGGAATTTTGTGCCGTTTTTGTCGCAACGCGTGTGGTGTGTAAAGGACTTTACACTTACCGGCTAATAGGTACACCTTGCTCTTGCTAGTATTGGGTTGGACCTTTTTGTGCCTTCAGTACTGTCTTAATTCCTTGTGGCACAGATTCAGCAAGGTGCTGCAAACATTCGTCAGAGATTTTTGTTCATATTGACACAACACATTTGGTGGAGATTTGTTGGTTGGATATCCATTTTGTGATTCTCCTGCTCCACCACATCCCAAAGGCTCTACTGGATTGGAATCTGGTTATTGTAGAGACCACTGAAGTACAATGAACTCGTTGTAAAGTTTGGAAAACTAGTTTCAGATTATTTGAGCTTGAAGTATTATCCTGTTGGAAGCAGCCATCAGAAGATTTGTACTCTGTGGTCAGAAAGGGATGAACATGGTCAGCATAGTCAACATATTCAGGTAGGCTGTGGCATTTAAATATTGTCCAATTGGTACTATGGTGCCCAAAGTGTACACCAGCCTGAACCACTGATACAAGGCAGGATGGATCCAAACAAATTATGACCCTGCCATCCTAATGTTGCAATAGAAACTGACACTCATCAGACCATGCATCATTGACACCCAATTCAGTTCAATTCAATTTTATTTATATAGCGCCAAATCACAACAAACTGTCACCTCAAGGAGCTTTGTATTGCGGGTAAAGACCCTACAATAAGACAGAGAAAACCCAACAGTCAAAAACGACCCCCTATGAGCAAGCACTTGGCGACAATGGGAAGGAAAAACTCCCTTTTAACAGGAAGAAACCTCCGGCAGAACCAGGCTCAGGGAGGGGCAGTCATCTGCCACGACCGGTTGGGCTGAGGGGAGAGAAAAGACATGCTGTGGCAGAGAGCCAGAGATTAATAACAATTATTGATTAAATGCAGAGTGGAGTATAAACAAAGTAAATAAGGTGAATGAAAAGAAAAAGTCTATTGTGGGAACCCCCCCAGCAGCCTAGGCCTACAGCAGCATAACTAAGGGATGGTTCGGGGTCACCTGATCCAGCCCTAACTATAAGCTTTATCATAAAGGAAAGTTTTAAGCCTAATCTTAAAAATAGAGAGGGTGTCTGTCTCCCGAATCCAATTTGGGAGCTGGTTCCACAGAAGAGGGGCCTGAAAGCTGAAGGCTCTGCCTCCCATTCTACTCTTAAGTATCCTAGGAACCCCAAGTAAGCCAGCAGTCTGAGAGTGAAGTGCTCTGTTGGGGTGATATGGGACTATGAGGTCTTTGAGATAAGATGGGGCCTGATTATTCAAGACCTTGTAGGTGAGGAGAAGGATTTTAAATTCTATTCTAGATTTAACAGGGAGCCAATGAAGAGAAGCCAATATGGGAGAAATCTGCTCTCTCTTTCTAGTCCCTGTCAGTACTCTAGCTGCAGCATTTTGGATCAGCTGAAGACTTTTCAGGGAGCTTTTAGGACAGCCTGATAATAACCAATTACAGTAGTCCACCCTAGAAGTAATAAATGCATGGATTAGCTTTTCAGCATCAGTCTGAGAAAGGATGTTTCTAATTTTAGAAATATTGCGCAAATGCAAAAAAGCGGTCCTACATATTTGTTTAATATGTGCATTGAAGGACATATCCTGGTCAAAAATGACTCCAAGATTTCTCACAGTGTTACTGGAGGCCAAAGTAAGTATCTGGTTAGACACCATGTGAACTGCTGCTCAGTGGATATTTTCACTTTTTACTCAGACAAACATGTCTGGCACCAACAACTAGGGGTAACAGTTCTGAACTGAGCTGTCATATTTCAGGCCTGCTTCCAGAACAAAATGACTGGGAGATCTCTACCTATACAACACATATCAGCTACTCATTTGAATTTTCAATAACTATAATTGTTTTGAATGTCTGCACATGTTTATATCTCTCGAAACATAGTTGTATAGACTTGGGACAAAGACTGAAGTAGAGACTGAAATATTCAGTGGTCCACAGCAACGTTATATGGAACTTAGTTTGAAGTTGATCGATCCTTTCTCCTGAAAGAGACTGATATCGCATTTGTGCCATTTATTGATTTTATTCAATAATAAGTCTTAACTTCATTTGAGCTCAGAGCAGCATCAAGAGAACATCTAACTTCACCACTCATTCTCCACTTCATTACTCATAAGGTAATGTGAAAGATTTCATGGAAGCAGATGCATATCTGGCAGTGTACGCCACCAATATTTCATATCCCTTTGTGTTCTAAAACATTTGTTTGATATTGATCATCTGGTAGTAGAGATTGAAAGGGTGCAAGGACTGCAAGGGAGGCTTCACCACCTCCCCCTAAATTCTAGGCAAACTGGCTCCATTACCATTCCCTGAAAAAAAACACACAAGGCTACAAACCAACAGCTCCAGTAAAGTGGCTGCATTCCAAAAATGGTTGATCATAAATTAAGGGATGTTAATAGTTGCTACCATCTACTACTTTCTGCGATACCAGCCATCAAGTCCTAAAAAAAAGGCTCCTCACGAAACACTGGTACAGTGTTGTGGAAACTGAGCTGCTAAATGATATGATAAATTCCTTTCAGAATTTCGTGTGGCGTGGCTGTAAGCAATAAAATCAAGGCCAAAAAAGCCTAGATTTTGTACAAAAGCAGGAATCAGGTGATACAATCTGGTACCTTAAGTTGCAGAACTGACATTTATTCTGCCTCTGCTTGACAAGACCATTACAAAGTCCAATAAATACCACTTTGTGAAGGCGGTGGCATTCCTGCATAATTTCAGACAGAAAGATCACATCTACCTGCTTCTGACAGATCTTGTGGACTTGCCAATTGCGAGGAGAGTGTCTGTCATTTTAGCCTGTATGTTCGGTTACAGGTTGGAAAGAGACAGCATTCATGAAAGTTTTTGGACAGAAAGATTCTGACCACCTGGCTCTGATGGATCTAGTGGAGTGGACAGATGTAACAGTAGTTTCTGTTTATTTAGCCTTTAAGTCAGCTTAGAGTTATATGGTTAAGATGATAGCTTGGGTTGCAATACAGTACATACTTTGACATGTTAGAAAACTCAATTTTACTTGAAGAGTGCTGAGTTGTGCTCAATCAGCCCACATTTTACATGTGCCTATTCACATGAGCACTTAAAATCACTTAACTTTAATACTATATGCTTTAAAATGATTTATGCATAGATTATAACAGCTAACAAGAAAGGACAGTCTCCCTTGTGCCTGCGTGTGTAATTCTGCACGGTATGAGTTCCAGAAGAATATGGAAAGATAAAAGTTACTCAGGGTATTATTTTGATTGTGTTGGTGTAGTAAAGCAGAATGCATTTCCCAAATTTTAATACATTTTACCCAAAATCCCAAATGCAAGTCTAGGGAAAAATCACCAAACATACAATATTCAGACATCTTTTGGAGACCGTTTCCAACAGCTATTCTGAAATGATCACAACACAGTTGAAGGTAATCATGTGGTTCATTTGTCTGTTTTCTCTCAGTTGGTCGACTCACGCAGAAATGCAATGCATCGTGTGAGCACAGCATAGCAGCTTCTCTTTACATTGAATATGTATGACTACAAATGCAAACTCTCAGCATGAGTGCACAAGTACAAAAGGCATTTGACTGAACGTAGGATCCACATCACCACAAATGTGATACAATGGATGATTGTGTAGAAAATGAGTACATCTGCAGAAGCATATTGATGGAAATATTTCTATTGAGCAGAAAAAAAAACAGGTTATCATTTTGTTCTGCTGCTACAGTATATAAAGGGTGGGGCCTCATTCTGTGAGTTTGTCAGTCTGGAAAAGGAAACCAGCAGCAAAGTAAATCATTGAATCCAGAATCCCCTAACCTTAGCATATAGGAAAATAAGAGTGGCACAGTGTTCATGAATACCTTCCCTGGGGGTAAAATTCTCTTTTTAAGTTCTAAAGATCCTTTTGGTGATAGCAGCAGGGGTGAAGATTAAACTTGAAAAAACAGCAACACCCGCAGGACTGAGATTTAATTTCTAACTTTGTTTAAGAAAAAAAATGCTGTGAATGTGCTAAAGTAATGCAATATCAGATGGCATATTTCTGTCGTATAAAAATCTAATTTCCAGAGGTAGTTTTCTGCTCCTTTATTGCGTACAGATCAATAAAGGTGCTGGTGCAGCTCCAGTGGTGCGAGGGCAGCTACTGTTTACTGGAGCACGATGGGAACTATTCACACATATTAGGTATGAGCAGCATTTATGTCATGAATATAGAGCAGGCCTTGAGGCTGGGGGCTTGCTTGGGGGGGGGGGGGGGGGGGGGGGGGGGGTTGCAGGACCTTGAAAAAGCAGTTCAACATCTACGAAACATCATTTTGCCTCCCATTGCCTCTTCCACGAAGGTGACCCTCTGACACACAGCAAAGACGCAAAACAACACAGATTATCATCTTTATATGCTTGGTGTATGTCCGATCATAGTTTGAAAAAATAAGGATGTGTGTGTGTGTGTGTGTGTGTGCGTGTGTGTGTGTGTGCCTTTTTTTATAACACAGAAAGCAAATGAAAGCATTATTGTGCTGGAACGACTGCCTCCTAACTGAGGTAATATCCAGTGATTGCTTAAAGCATTTAACAGCCGACAGCTGAGAAAAAATATTTAGATTCATTTTCACACAAAAATAATATGTAACAATCCCTTATGAATAATGCAAAAGAGCAAAATGTACTTTTGTCTCATTCTCACTTAATTCAATTCTAGCTTGCAATGCTAACTTTGCATTGTTTGGCTTTATCACTGTCTCGTAACAAAAAAAAATATGAGGAGGGAAAAACAGTAATAAGATTTACAGTTTTCTGGGTGAAAAATCCCAGCAACATCAACATAAAGCAGATTTTGCACTCTAATTTACATAATCTGTTTGATAACTTCTGTTTTTGCCTTCTCCCACCACCTGCAATGCTGATGAACCCATAAGACAGCCCAGTATGACTGAGCATGTATTAAATCAAGTATTTATTAACCAAATCACTGTGTTTCTATGTATTTTTGTGTATTCGACCATACAGGTGATGGGGAACTACTCTGTCCCTAGAGAACCCGTGCCGATGATATGCTAATGCTCTCTTCTTGTCTGTCAACTGCTGCAATGAGTGTACCTTTGGCGAGAAACTAATCTGAGTTTTATTGGCCTGCCAGAAGAAATTTATACATTACTATTAGATTACAGGGGCTGGCAGCTGTACAGTGCGTAGAACTAATGTACTCTGTCACAGATTGTGTGCATAATGAACTTGGAGAGGAAAGTAGCCAAGGCAAGTCTTGGAAGGCATGCAGTTGTAATAACACCATCAAAAGCACGGTTCTAGTCAACAAGCAGGGAAATAGCATCTGTCTGGATGGCTCGGTGCATCCAGCAGAGTTATCTTTTAAAAACAATATACCCACAGAGCATTTTGCTTGCTGTAAGTGGAAGCTTCTGCCATGGATTCATATAAAGAAAAAAGTCTGATCAAGAGTAATTTAATGTCTAAGTATTTATGTGGCAATACAAGCAATAGTAGTTTCTTGGAATGGCTGCATGGGGTTGGGGAGTGCGGTTTTATTTACTCAGTAAAATTTCTCTAGAGTCTAACAAATTGAAAAAAATGTCTGACATGCCAGCTGTGGTGACACAGCTCAAAGACCTTTTTCTGTTGATGGGTCTCCTTCAGTCACTGCTTTCTTATTTTGCTCCATGTACATGATTTTAGTTGTTGTCTCTCTACAAGATTATGCACAAACACTAGCAAGCCAGATTTTACGAGGTTAAGAGGTTGAACATGGACAAAGAACCTTAGTAAATTTTATGCAGATCCAGAAACAGCACACTGGTGAGGTTGGAGTCTCTCTCTCTCTCTGCTCTGGATTTACCTCGCCTTTCAAGATGCAAACAGACTCTGATTGGCTCAATATAACATTTTTATGGATGTTGGGTTATGTCACCCTTTCTAGTAAGCAGCCTGTGTCATTGTAAAACATGAATTGGTTAGACATTTTTTTGTGCTAATGGTCATGAATTACGCCCTGTTCTAAGACAGCACAGCAGAGGGGATGCATCAGTCTGTCAGCAGATGATCGAATGAAGGGAGGGCACAGAGGGCAAACAGACAGAGAGAATCATGCACAGGTGAAACTGATTAGAGGTGAGGCAGAGAATCAGGAAGGGAAGACGAGCACAGGAAGTAACTGCAAAAAGACATCGCATGAGAAAACAAATCTTCAAAGTGAAACTTGAAACAAGCAAAAGACAAATAACTAATTCTGAGAGATGCAGAGTGAAAGTAGTCTAGATGACAAGACAGAGAGAACACAGAAGGCAAATGGAGAAAATAGCAAACGAAGCAACTACACCTAACAGAAATCACGGGGACCATGACATCTTAAACTAACCAAGTCATTTTTATCTCTTAACTCTGTGTCCCGCAATAGGAGAAAACTGGAAAATTCATGTCCAGGAACACAAGTTAACAGATTAATATTTCATGAAGTGCTCTGCTGCACCTTCTGATAATTACTACTGAAAGCGTGGGGTTCCATGGAAATCCTGAGCAGCAAGCTGCTTTTCTTTGAGATAATGACTCTGGGCAAAATGAGCAAGAAGAGAGGGAAAACAAAAAAAAGTAGTCAGTTTTGGTGTTGGTACTGTAGCCTAGCTAACAATGATGGAAGAAAGGAAGGTGGTAATAAAAGACTATTTGTATAGGTGTCACAAATCAAATAACAGGTATAGATATCTGCAGCTTGATTTAATTTGAGTTAAGAACAGCTTGCTGTGTACTTTTGAGATGTTAGTGACTTTGACAAAACTGCAGTACAGGGAGTCATGACAGTTCACTTATTTCAAAAGTCACACGTTACACAGCACTGTAAATTATAAAAAAAAGTTTTACCACATGTATGATTTAAACTGTACATGAATCTTGTTTGAAGGTGACTTTGAGCATCTCCTGCCTCCTGGAAATTTCATGACTATTTCAAAAATTACTATCAGACAGAAGCAGCTGTTGTTTGTGTTCATGTACTTAAGAAAAATGCAAATCCTTTGTCACTTTTTCCACAAACTGCTGTCAGGATACAGTGCTGTGCAAAATTCTTGAACTATCCCTCATGACCTCCATCAAGGAAGTTATGTTTTCGGTAGCGTTTGCGTGTGTGCGTCAGTCCGTTTGTAACGAAGACAGCTTGAAAATTTTTAGAATGAATTCTGATCAAACTTTTTAAGATTGTAGAAAATGGTCACGTTAATGATGTATTAAAATTTGCCTTAGATCCACCAAGGTCTTCAAGGTCAACTTAATGATTTATTGGTAGAAAACTGACAAAAAGCCTTAAAACTGAGAAACTACGATTCCTACAAGTGTGGTGTGCATTGTCAACATATAGAAAGTACCATATAAATATTTAAAATATCAACTCACATTTGACCTCTGACCTCTCCTTTAAGGTCAATAGATTGATCTGAAGGTCAAAATAATAATAATACTATATAGAGTTACTTAAAACTATGTATCTTACTGCCATTGCTTGTATTGACAACATATTTTGCATGTAGGGAATGATATATGGGATTCTAAATACCATGTTACTTTGGAACTCTGACCTCTTTTTTGAGGTCAAATAAGGTCAAACTATCATAAACTTTTTAAGACTGCTTAAAAGTCTGCTGCCTTTGTTTGTATTGAGAACATTTAGGAAATTATACTGGTATATGGGGATTCTAAATACCACATTGTACTTTGCATCCAAATATCATCTCACATTTGACCTCTGACCTCACTTCTACATTTCACATCTGCCTTTCTTTCAAATTGACCCCAAACTTAAAACATTATGAATTTTATTTTAAAGTTATACATTTACAGGTAGGTGCAGGGAGGTTTTGGTTTCATCCCTGTTTTTTGTTTTTGTTTGTTGGCAATATAACTCAAAAAGTTTTTAACCAAAATTGACAAAACTTTGTAGAAATTTTCCTTAGGAGCCCGAGAACATATGATTTCATTTTCAAGGTCAAAGATCATGGTCACCAAACATCACAAAGTGAGTCATTTACATTTTCAGTCCTTGTACCTGACCATTTTCAGGGGCTATGCTCCCTAGAATAAATGCAGTCATACCAAAGATTGACTTTCCAGCTTGTTAGAATCGTACAAACTTTAACATTTTCCTGCCAGAACGTAAAAACATGAGGGGTAGTTTGAGACTTTACTGTACTTTACATTACTGTATGATTTCCAGTCATGCTGCAAGATTACTTTTCAAGAAAACAACACAAACATTTTCATCATAATGCATTCAATCTAGCTCTGTATACATGCATATAAATACCTAACGGATGCAAAGATGAACTTTGCATTGATTTGTGTTATAGAACTCATGATGCTTCCTTGTATATCCACACCCACTCACTTCTGCAGTCAAGCTCTTGACCTTTGATGTGCCTGAAGAAAGTTCTTTCTGGCCTACTCTGTACCTTTGTGTCATCTCCAACTTTTCTCTCTCTCGTGCTGACTCATCCTTTAGGCGGCAGGCCTTATTAGGAGGCTGTCCTAAAGGTATCAACAACATCCAGACATATTTCAATGTCAGTGGAAGAGAGGGAACAAAAACAGAAATAAAAAGAGTAATTCTGTGAGGCTGTTGGTGGGGAAAAGTTATGTGGAGCACTATCGTAGATGGAGCAGCAGACTGACTGCCCAGAGATGTAGTCAGTGCGCTGTATCAGCGAGACTATACAATGAATCACACATTGTGCAGCCACTTAGGTGATAAATACACAAGCATGAGGTCTAACATACAAGATAGGACTCACTGTTGGTAGGGCCTGGCCTGTATTTCATACCCTGGGCAGCCCTGATGATGGATGACCCCTTGCTTGGTAATATTTCTTCCACAATCTTGGTTTAGACACTATGAAAGTCTGGAGAGCAGCCCATTGTGGAGGTAAACGAAAGGTGGGATGCTTAGGAGAGCCCATGCAAGTGCCTGAGGTATGAAGAAACCCCACAATTAGCTGATAAATCCTGAATTAATTAATTTGTTAAAAAAAAAAAAAAATCAATTGGGGTTTTTAATCCGGTGTTTTCAAGTGACTGCATGAAATTCCACCTGAAGTTTCACCAAAAGCTGTTTTTCTTTTTTGTGTAAAGAGACAACACTTTGTGGCAACAAATGAGCCACCAGGACCAAAATGTATTCATGTGTACACTTGTTGTTTCCTGGCAACATGTTCCCCCGAGAAAACAGCAACTACTTGAACAGTGGTGCCCTTTCTAACTGCACTGCACTGGCTTTGTTGTCTGAAGCCAGTCTGATGGATGCTAAAGGGAAGCAAGATAAATAATGACAGATAAAAGCAGAAACAAAACCTGAGGTGGGGTCTCGACACCGTGTCCAATTATCATTCTTTTTTTAACAACAGCTGGCAGCTCCAATCTAATCAAGCCTGCGCTGGCACATAGTATCTGAACGCCCACACAAGGAGGCAGGCTCCTCCGTCGCCTGTAAAAACAGTCGAGCCAGTGTCACTAAAAGTCTCTTGCTTCTTCATTCTGACATCAAGGTGAACAAGCAAAGGTCCAGGACTCAGAGTCAGACATCGCTCCTGGCAGCACACCTTGCATTTTTGCCTCTGTCCATTTTATTATTATGATCCATTGGGACTATGATTTCCTCTCTTATACTGCATCCAAAAAATAATTCACCCCCGAAAGGCTCTTCCATGAAAACGAAATTTAGTGGAGATTCAAGAAGTGAGACTCTGAAGCTTTTAGCCAGGGGCTTTTTCAGGATTTTTCTTTTTTTTTTAAAAGGAGAGTAGGATGGACAAAAGGGTGTCAGAAATGAGAGAATGATCTCATAAATAAATGAAAGTCAGCCAGTTGTAGTTATATTTTCATGGTGGACAGACTTCCCACCTCCATAAACAAGCTTTAGAAGCAAGCCCTTAAGGTAAAAAAAATGAAGCCAACACAGGAGTGACAAAAACTGCTGTTCTTCTAGTGGCCACTTGAGGCTGGCTCCATAAGTGAGTTAATACTCATGCCGTCCCATGTCGAAATACTAAACTATACAGCTTTAAAAACCTTGTTTACAAGAATAGTGAATTGGCTTTAGCTTCCACTGTGGATGCTTTCCACCTTTTTCAGTGAGTGATTATTATTATAATTTTTGTAATTAATTATTATTACTGTTTTTATTTAATTAGTACAATTTTTAATGGAATTAATGTGGCCTCTTCTTCACCTCTGTACCTTTGAGCCTCACCTTTTGTAACTGGAATCAATTTCTTTGTGCAATTGATACCTTTTGGTGCCTCCATCCATCCATCCGTCCATCCATCCATCCATCCATCCATCCACTTGCCCTCGGCCTTATCAGGGCCAGCCTGTAGCAGGGCTAACACAGAGAAACAGACAACCATTCAAACTCACATTCACCCCTCTGGGCAATTTAGAATCTCCAATTAACCTAACCCCACTAACTGCATGTCTTTGAACTGTGGGAACAAGCCTGAGTACCTGGAGAAAACTCAAACAAACATGCAAACTCCACACAGAAAGGTCCCAGTCAAGGTGGGATCGAAACCAGGACCTTCTTGCTGTGAGGCAATAGTGCTAACCACCGTGCTGCACCCCCTCTTGGTGTGTTTTAAATGAAATTATCTGCAAATATTAAGGCCTGACATGTGATACCAATAGTCCATAAATAGTTTGTGCTTTGGTTTTGGTAAGAGAAGTTTGTTATTCACCACTGATTAGCATTTCTGTGCGAAGCAGTTGTGAAGTTTATGAATGCAGCTTGGTAACCATAATTTCTAGCTTTAGTCAATAGCAACACTCCACTCTGTCTTCTGAATATGGTTATTTCTCTCTCCAAAAATGCTAACATTAATTGAGGAAGGTGCTTTTCATAGAAACGACAAATCCACACACTCTTGCGCCTCCAAGCACCTCCACCCCCACAGCAGCACTTCGTCACTTGCAGCAGCTTTATTTCTTAGGATAACATAAAACTAAACAAAATATAAAAAGACATTTCCATGATATCTTAGGTGTGTCTAAACACTACATTAACTTAGTAACATGACTTAGGCTATAATTAGGCACTCAAGTGTTCATTTACACCGCAGATACTTGCATTATTTTAGGATTAACTGCACTTGGGTGGCACCATCATCTGTTCAATAACAGGTGAATTAAATCAGAAAATCCCTATTGAAAAGTGCACTGAAAATAAATTGTAATTTCTGGTTTGAGAGACTTTTCTGTTACTGTGATCAGGGAATTAAATCACAGCTGGATGACAGTGCTTGAATTGGATTTTAAGAGAGAGAGAAAAAAAGGTGCAAGTGTAAAGCAGCAGCCTGGGTAGCACGTCGAGCTGTTTCCTCTTCATTATCTGGTATTTTTTTCCAGCCAGATATTCTGAACAGAGCTACACAAATAAAATAAAAATTGATGGAAAGTTCTGAGATAATAGAAATTAAATGCAGAAGTCGGAAAATGAGCTGCTGAAAGAATCCATAATTGTATGATGCTGTCAAACATCAAAGTTTGTCATTAAAAGAAATCAGTTTGACCTCACTGATATGCAAATGTGTGCAGCAAGGAACACCAAAATCAAATCACATCATCTGCTCCATGTGGAGAACCCGTGGTGCTATTATGACTTTTCTACCATTGTTTTTTTTGTCATTATCTTCACAAGAAAAAAAAAGTTTAATCTTATTTAAGTTAATTAGCTCATAGTTCAGCAAAGATTTTTCATCTTTTTCCGTTGCATGAGGTACATCTGTATCAACTTTATTAGTGAGAAGTGTTAAACAATTCAGTGTTACCTCATTAATAAGCAAAATTATGCAGCAAGCTGCTCTAAAAATGTTATCAGAGCATCTGTTCCATATGTACACGAAATGTAGGTGTAAAATTCCTACTATGTAACATTTAAGCATGACCACCAAATTCTCTGAATACAGCTGTACCGTGGTGGCCAAACATTAAAAGGTTTTGGGCGCACAAGACGGAGCTACACAAAATTTATAATTAACATCTGTTGGAAGTTCAGCTTGGAATTAAATCAATGACGAATAAAGGTATCAGTAAAGTTTAATTAATCTTGGGTAGTAGACTCTCACATTGGTCCAAAAAGTAATAAATTTACATAAGTCAGATGAAATAAATATTATGTCTTCTTGGCGTAGGGGGTGCCCGGTTATATTTCTTCAATAATAAATAATAATTAATTTGTGTAGATTTATTTATCTGTTAGCTTGTTTAACAATGTTGAGAAAGCAGTTTAAGTTAAATCTGATATTAATCTAGAATCATTATCCTTGAGCCTCATGCACACATGCAGCCTGTGGTGAACTCTGCCCCTCCTTCTTCACTTCAGCAGGGACACTACTGACTGACTGTCTTCAAAAAGCCCCCTCCCTGACGCTGGCATCATACAAGCCAAAATTGTGATGTCAGTTTCATTGAATTTGAGATCACAAGTTACAAATGGCATTCTTAAAGCCTCAGTGACAAGATTTCTTTAATGTCCAGCATCTTTTATGAACTGAAAGTATATGAGCAACACTGGGAATGTTCTTAAGTTCAAGTTCTAGTCCTAGAACAATGTTATAAATGAGGCCCCTCACTTCCTCCCCTGCTGCCCTCGTAATTACTACCACCATCAGAGGCATTTGAAACTCCTTATGGGGAATTTAATGAAACGACTGATGGTGTTCTTGGGATGACAGTATTGGAACTCGCCCATTTTATCTGACACTTATAAGTGAAGAAAAATGGTGGTACTTGGTATTATGTAACGATTTCAGACTGCTGAGGAGAACTGACCCAGTTTAATCACTGGAAACATTTTCAATAAAGTACAATAATACTTTACTAATATCCACTGTTAACTGACTGTGAAAACTGACACAAAATCATTAATTCATTATTAGAATATGTTAAGTTTTTGTTAAAGGTACAGTCAGTATTTGTTTGAGGGTATTTAATAGAACAAAAAGGATACTGTACACATAAATACATGTAATTACATCTTCCATCAAATTGATGCATTCTCATAAACTTATAATTATAATTTAACTACTTTTGTTTTTACATTTATATTTCACTGTTTCCCTTGCCCTGTTTGGTATCATTGCTTTCAGCACAACCTCACATCTGTGTCTGTACAATTCTTTTTTTCATTTTGTTGTACTGTATTACCACAGTGGACCCAAGCTCACACAAAAACATAAAATCTGAGCAGAAAAAAAAGTTTTTCAAAAACTTATGTACAAATTTAGCAAAGTTACACACAACTATTTACATTAAAATGCTGGCAATGCAAAACAATTAGGTGTCACAATAAGATGCCATCATTTGTGTCACTCCAAAAAACAGTTCCTGTCCACCACAGGACAGAGGAGCCCATCACAGGTAAAACTCTATTTTCAGTATTGGTGTTTGTCTTTTGCCACCCTTTTACCTGCTCCTCAGCAACCAAATGCTACGTGTTTCCATATAATTTTTTGATTAGGTGATGTGGTGCATTTTCCTACTAATAGGAAAGGGGATGTCAGGATTTCTTTTCTTTTGTTTTGTTACTCACAAGCGCTTTGCTAGCAAATATCCTGTTTTTGCTGTTTCATCCTGCACAAAACATGCATGTGCGGAAAATATACAGGAAAAAGCATGGCATAGATTACTGAGCATAACTCTGGGTTTACTTGGCATCAGCACAATTTAAAAACTGGTATGTAGTTTGAAGCCGCCTTTCCTGATTGCTTCCTTTTTTCCCCACACTTAAATGTTTCACATCATGAACAAATTTTAATATTAGACAAAGATAATTTGAGTAAATATAAAAATGCAGTTTTTAAATGATGATTTCATTTATTGAAAGAAAAAAAAAAAACAGCTGTCCAAGTTACACATGGCCCAGTGTGAGAAAGTGATAACTGGTTGCTCTTGGTAGCAAGAACTGCAATAAAGCATTTGCGATGACTGGCAGTGAGTGTTTTACATCACTGTGGAGGAATGTTGAGCCGCTCTTCTCTGCAGAATTGTTTTCATTCAGCCACATTTGAGCACGTGAGCATGAGCTACCTGTTCAAAGCATCTAAATTACATGAACACAGTAGAGGTATCGGGTGTATCTTTCTAGTGTATCATAATATTGCCTTGGCTAACCAAATCAGTAGCTTGAATTACCATGACATTCATTCAGTGCTCTCATGGGATGAGTAGAGACACCACTGATGAGCCCATAAAACTACGCTGTTATAAAACACGAGGGCAGTAAAAGTATATATATCAGGAAAAAAAGAAAGCATTTTAACCCTCTAAGGTCTAATTCATCATCCAATTCTTTTATTCTGGCAACCAGGGGGCAAAGAAATTAATCATTCTAGTTGACAGACATCAAAAACTGCTTTTGCTTATCTATAAATGATAGGGTTGGGATTTGGAGCTAGGGATGAGTCATCAACCATGATGAATTAGGCCCACAATGGCTGCCAAATTGTGAGAGTTGCTAAGACTACTGTAAATAATGTAGATGTAACAAAAACAAAGCTATTACTAGCTAAGGTTATGCCCGTGCTTATCCTTTTCTGGTTTGCAAGGGGGGGGTGGAGCTTATCCCACCAATTATGTTGGGCGACAGGCAGGGTACACACTGGGTCCTAACCACTGTTCCACCCTATGTATTTGAACTAACACAATTAAAATCAAAATGAACAAACCTAAATTTTTAACCCTCTGGGGTCTAGGGTATAATTTTTTGATTTTACTTTAATATTTCCCCTTAAAAACCTTGTTTGGTAACATTTGTTTTAGCACAACCTCACACGTGTGACTGTACAGTTATTTTTTTTCATTTTGGCATACAACCCCCCCCATAAAAGACAAGTAGAAAAAAGTTAGACATCAAGGCATTCCCAAGCCAGCCAAGAGATGTAATCTCTCCAGCATGTCCAAAGTCTTCCCCAGGGCCTCCTCCCAGTGGAACTTGCCTCACCTATGACCAGTGTTGGGGTTGTTAACAAAAGTAATCTGTTTACATTGCTTTCTACTTTTCTCGAATGTAATGCAGTATGTTCCTTAATTACTCGCAGAGAAAGTAATTTATTACACTACTCATTGCATTACTTTTGTGTTACTCTGTAAAATTACTCATTACCAGTTAATGTAAACCTTAGGCTACAGTTTCACACACCAATGCAAATCTTATCCTTATGAGGACACGCACATGATCTTTCATTTAGTTTTTATGTATGAACATAAAGCTGACAACACAAAGCAAAGATGAAAACCAATCCAAAGAGACATTAAAGTGGTCACCACAGCACTGCTACTGTAGAAATATAAAGATTGGCTACAACGCTGTAGCCTGACTGCTCATCACTCCCTTTGTTACCTGTTGAAGTTCAGGCTCTGGCTGCTCAGCTTTAACATCATTCTGGATTCTTGGCTAGCTTTGCGTTAGCACGTTGTCTGTGCAGATGCTTCCAAAGAGCTGAAGTTGTGTTAGCAGCATAATGCATTGGTTTCTGTCCTGGATGCAGTTTGAATTTCACCATTGTGCTATTGTACTTTTGTGCAATAAAAAAAATCATGTTCATATCTCCAGTCCTCAAAAGCTGTAGACTGCTTCACCATGTCCCTTCTCCCACACACAAACTGCAGTTAGATGATTGTAACGCAAGGAAGTGCAGGAAGAAAAAAAGCATGTTTGTTTGATTATTTTTTCCCCTTTGTATTTGCCCTGCATCCAAATAACTCAAGAACCTTTGTAATGCAAGTAACAACATAATTGTAACTTTAATGTAAATGGACTGGTTTGTATGTAGTGCTTTTCTACTCTCCCGCTCCACTCATGCACAAGAACCTGCAACACTTAAGCTCCTCCACTTGGGGCAGCAACTCGTCCCTTACCCGGAGTGGGCACTCCACCCTTTTCCTGCTGAGAACCATATCCTCAGACCCTGAGGTGTTAATTAGATGTAATGTCTGTTCTTTATTTCTGGTAAAGTTGTTGTTAAAAATTTTTAGAACCATTTCAGCACCATTACTGCCATTTGTAATAAAACTTTTATTTCTCTTTAATTTACAAATTTGATTAGGTGGAAGTAATGACTATTTTCGCTAGAGGTTCTTAAATCGTACTCTTACTTGATGAATGGGAAATCATATTCTGTTTCAAAATTCTCCAAAGTATGTCTCATCCACAGAGCCCAGAGTGCACCTCCTTAGAAACTCAGCGGCTATGTTATTAAATGTATTTTTGTATTCTTTAGAAAAATCTTACTGCCCCTGTTTAAATAGATTATAAGTTCCCTCCTCTTATGCAACCTATTATTTTTTTTAATGAAGTTTAAGCCATAAAGCCCCGCTAAGTGTCACTGTGTTGAGCAGCAACTTATAAACACCTATGAATGAGCACTTTGTAAGTATAAGGAGAGAGTGATGCTGTTCCCCCACGGTACACTATGAAGCCTCCATGCTGTTTTACAGATGTACCCCCTCTCTCTGTGCAGCTGCTCAGGCTTTAAAGAAGCAATTAAAACAAGACATTCTCCTGGAACTTTACTGGGCTGCTCTCCTCATATGTTGCCGAAGATAAGCTGCTCAAACAGCAAGCCTATTTTTCTACCTCTCAAGGAGCGAGGAGGATGAGAAGCAGAGAAAGGAGGGGGGGGAGGAATAACACTGCAAAGCTTGCTATCAACTCTGGCCACTGAGTCAGGAAAATCAAGGGTAACAAATTATCTTAATTTGCTAATCACACGCTAATCTGTAGCACTCTATTCCTTTGACCTGTAGCCAGTCCATTTGCTTTCCCTTTGCTGTTTGCTGTGTTCGATAAGTTACCTGACTCAAGGGAAAATATGCATTTAGGTTTGTGATGAAGAAAAGAAGTGATCATTTTTGCTTTGCTGTAATGGCTCATCACAGTAATTTCCTATCATTTAAGGTCAGCTTTGTCTGTCTCTGACAATTTCAAATGACTCTAGATCCAGTGCCATTCTCTGGGGCTCAAAAACTGAGCCAGTGTCAAAACCTGCAGTTCCTCAAATTGCCTCATGAAGCCGAATCCAAAAGTGATTCGATCCACTTAGACTCCCATGTTAAAATGTCCAACTTTACAGCTTTCAAATCATGTCTACAGACTGGTACAAAGAAGTGGTTTTGGCCTCAGCTGTACAGTGTGTGATTTTATTTTCCCTCCTTCATTCGTATACTGATGAGGCTTCAAGTTAAAGGTGTGGCTTGTTCTTTTTAGTGTGCCCCGTTTCCTCATGAGACTCTGTCTTTTGCCAGCTGAAGTTGAACTAGGGCTCGGCTATGATCTGTGACTCGACTACATCATGACCAAAATATCTGTGTAAATCCAGTTGTTCGTTTTTTGTTATTAGCACTGAGATTTATGGATCCAGAAAAATGTTATAGTTGGCACACGTCAGACATGCTGGACTTTACTTTGAGGTTTTTTGTTTTCCAAAAAATTATGGCATTTGGGAGAAGTAACTAACAATCATTTACAAATAAGAGGCCCTAAACATGCAAATAATTAAAAATTTTAGAATATTTGTAACCTGTATTTATTTTGTAGTGCAATAACTCAGGCAGTTTTCTGATACACATTGGCTGTCTTTACTCTTCTTACTGTCACACAGAGGTGACTTAAATGTTGACTTTGGCATGAACCTGACAGCTTCTCTGTTTTCCAAATATAAAAGCGCCGTGCTGCAGTGTCCTGTAGAGGCCATTACCACGGGTTGCCCAGCTGGCGGAGGCAGCTGAGAAATGGCTCTGGGACCTGCACATCTATCACAATCTGCCCCCCTTTTTCGTGGAGAATCTATCACCTGAGATTTGGCCTGGAGTCACTCGCTCACCCAGGTAATTTTCAGCCAGGGAGGGAAACTGAGCCGGGTCAGGACGTGAGGTTTTACTTATAAAAGTGACCTCAAAGGTAAAGCAAGAGGTGGGTAGATGGACAGATTTACCTCCTCTTGTGCCTTTTACTCTCATGATAGCATGAACTTTGATGTGGGTTGTATATCGTTCTGACTATAAAGGTGTATTGTTCAAGTGTAAATACAATGCCCAAGGTGGTAAAAAGAGTGTCTTGGTTTTTAATCATTGACACATTAACCTCTAATATTGATCTGTCCCTCTCCACCACTCCTGCTCTGTTTCTCTCTCCCCGTCCGCCTTCAGTTCAGGTTTAAAATGTATAAACCCCTGACCTCACTATCTGCTCCATCTGGACAGATCAAAGATTGCCAATCTTGTTCAAAGAGTGTTCCCCCACAGGCACAGTATTGAGACAGTGGAGACGTATAGACATAAGTTGTCCGTGTCATGAGGTTTACAGCAAACATTTCAACCCCAACATGTTTTTGTAGTCTCAATTGGTACTTTGAAACCAAAGGAACACAGAGAGCAAATTGAAAAAGAGACAAATAGCCAGAACCTCTGTGAAGTAACATTTATAACACATACAATCTGATGTAAGTATCGTGGTTGCCATTCAGACTGAGCACCTTGGTTGTATAAAGCCTGAAGTATTCAGTCTGGTTGGAATGGACTAGGCTGTATAACATGTCGTTTGACCACAGTATCAGACCTCCTCTTGGCTGCATCCCTCTACCTCCAAGGTCTCTCCGCCCAAGTTCTTTGTCCTCTCCACGACAATGTAGAATCATCCAGGACTCTTAAAGGTAAAAGTATGTGAAAGCTGCTTTTTTCTGAAGCACTGCATATTCTGTCAAACTTTGCCACGTACTCCATATCTTGGTATTCTTTATCAGAGTTTAAAAGTGGACATTGCTTTAGCAGTTTACCTTGTAAAACAGTGAAATTTTTTCCTGTAAACAGGGAACGATTGTCAAAACGCCTACGTCAGAGTAAACGAAAACCAACCATCTGCTGAGAAGCTGGCAGGTGTAAACACTAGTTGTAGATGCTGACATGTGGAGCAGAGGAATGAATTAGAATTCAGAGAACGAAAATATGCCCATATTGAAAATGTTCTCCATCAAATAATAATCTCTCAAATAAAAGATTTGTTGTTTTCCAACCATTCAAGCGACTTTATTAATGGTGCAATGAATCTAAACCTTGTGACGGAGCGAGAGAGAGTGGAGTTTAGGAGAGAAGTGAGGCTGTACCTGGACACATCAGCAGTAAAGTTTTTGGCTAAATTACCATTGCTCCTAAATACTGCGTATACCTGAGTAACAAGTGAGATTTTATTTTTACATTTGATTTTTTTATATTATATGATTCATTTTATTTTCATGTCAGATCTAAAGATATAAACTACATTCCAGAACATTGTTGTTAGTAACTACATTAGAGATATTCCACCAGGGCTGCGAGCCAGGACATCTCATCCAACATCAGTAGCTGACCTTACAAATGCGCTTCTGGAAGAATGGTCAAAAATTCCATAAACACACTCCTAAAACTTGTGGAAAGCCTTTATAGCTTTTATAGTGAAGCTGTTATAGCTGCAAAGGGTGGGATGACATCATAGTCTGGGTTGTCATGTGTGTCAAGGCAGACGAGCAAATACTTTTGGTAATACAGTGTACTTGCCTGCTTTCAGTGTCTGCAGTATCTGTCAGGATGTGGTGGTGTTGTTGCTGTGGTGCTCTTTTCCTTTTCCTTTACCTCCAGGAGGCAGGCAGCATAGAGTCCCTCCGCCCCTCGAGGGCGGGACTGGTGGTCAGGGCAGTCACACCTGTTTCTTGTTTGGTGGCCATCAATGCTGTACTTAAGGCTCTGCCTGGTGCCCCAGTCTTTGCCAGAGTGTCTGCGATTGTGGGGTAGGAACTCCAGGCCTTCTTTTGGATTTTGCTCTTTCGCTCGTGCCTCTGTGTTTGTCTCGCACTTATATTACTAGGTTCAACTCCATTTGCCAGTACTTTGGATATTCCCACCTGCCTTATCTACCTTTTGCCTGCCTGCCCTCCTGGACAACCTCAAGGTTTTCACAGCAACTACATTTCTCTTCCATGGATTTCACAAGACCGGCGCACAAGTAAGACCCTCTGCATCTACTTGGAATAATCTGTGTAACACTACTTCTCGCTGCCAAACATTTACTTCTCCTTCTCTCAATCCAGAGAGGCGCCCTCTCTCCACCTGTGTGCTCTCTCCACGCTTGGTCCCTACGAATGAATGCCCTATCTGGACCTCCCCTTGGAATTTCCCCACCTAACATTTTGACTTGGTTTTGTGTCATTGTAAATAAACTTTGTGCAGTTAGGTCCAGCTGTCTTGTCCTGGTTTGCATTTGGGTCCTCCTTTTGCCTGCGGCTGTTAGGCGTGACAGTACACTCTGGCCAACAATGGACCCAGCAGACCCGGTCAAGGCAGCACTAGCAAAGCAGGGAGCTAGACTCAGTGATCATGAACACGCATTGGAATTTCTGGGTGAACAGCAGCTCGAGATAAAACAGCGGCAAAAAGTAGGTAAGGCATCTAACCCTAACCCTAACCCAAAGAGAAAATAAAAGAGCTCAAATCCAAGGAAGGACATTAGTTTATAATCCAAAACCCCCAGAGAGCCAAAAGGGCAAACACACAGCTTAAGGGAACACAGACAATGTGACAAAGGACTGGGGAAAATGCAGACAATATATACAGAAGAGATAACGAGGACAAGCAGAAACGGCTGGGGAGAGAACACAGGAGGCAAAACTGAACAGGATAAACAAGGAACAGTGGATTACCAAAATAAAGCAGGAAAAGACCAAATGTGACAAACGTGAACTTAACACAGCACACAGGGAAACTCCGGGAAGAGAACGCAAACTCAAGACGTGAGACAAGGGACTAAGACACGTTGAACAAAACAGACACAGGAACAGAGACAGAACAAGAGGACACGGGAAACACAGAGAACTGGAAATCAAAGCATAACTAAACAATCACAAAGAACATGATTCTAATAACTAAAGTAATACCTAAAACTACAAACTGCAAACCCATAATATGACTAAGGCAAAAGCAAAAAAAAGAAACACAACTAGGGAAATTAAACACTAACAGAGCTTCAATTACAAAATCACAAAACACTGGGCAAAAGACCCAGGACCACGGCACCCAACTTTATGTTATCGAGAAAAGCAAAAAGGACTACAAAATAATGTAAATATACATGTCAGTTAGGCTGATTAAAATCTTTGGCCCCTGACTGTCAAGTCTTTGGAAAGAAAAAAATGCACATTCTGATAGCATAGTGTTAGAGTTATGACTAGGTAATGACTTAGACCTCAAAGGGTTAAAAGCAGAACTGATCTCTTTACAAAACACAGAAAAGTAGCTCAGATTTCTATGGTTAATGTGCTCAGCTTCTACACAAGACAGCATTTACTACAACTGTTGATGTCATCACACCTGAATGCAGTCAGATAGCCTCAAACTCTTATTACATAATCTATGTCATATACCTCAACATGCATCAATACCCAGTATCATTTGCTCAGTAACTCATCAGCCTGAGGAGTAACATTGATCAGAATAATATTTGAGAATGTTTTCTTGTTTTAAATTCATTATTCATTCATGGAGCAGCACAGTGGCATGGTGGTTAGCACTGTAGCCTCACAGCAAGAAGGTCCTGGGTTCAAATCTACCATCTGGCTGTGGGCAGTGTGCACGTTCCCCCTGTGACTGCGTGGGTTCTTACCAGGTATGTGTAAACATATCTGATGCCACGGGGGTTATAAAGTAAGTTTTGAAATCTTACCTTGGCCTTTAACATGTTTTGAGCACAAAAAGATTGAAAGCCATTGTGTTATAATGCATGCATTATAAATGCATTTGCATCATTTTTAAATACAGCATCTGAGGTCTTAAGTCATCATCGGTGATGGCATCAAGGTACACATGGTCAGAGCGCCATGATGGCTCTACATTTGTTACATTTGACTGTGAGGAGTGGTACATAAAGTTGTTAAACTTTACCCAATTATGTTATGAAATACAAAATATATGAGATTCCAGTTAAAATGTAACATCTATTTTCTGAAAATTTGCCTTTTAGTATGTGGCTAAAACAAAACTCTAAGCATAAGCGGTTTGCTGTTGACCTGGTGGATGTCAAGAGATTAAAAACCAGTTTCAGGGGAAATCTGTGGGAGGTCATTCATGGCCCACTGTGATCGTTTGATGTTAGAGGAAAGGGTGGTGGATGTTACAGCTGTCAAGTGGGGAAGATCCCATCAGCAGTGCTACATTAAATTACTTCCACAACAATTACAAAGAGGCACTTGGGAACCACCACAACATGAGCTCTTAATGCTAAACACATTTATACTGAACTACAATAACCAAGTGATAAGATGAGTCAGCTGGTGTGTAGAGGGTCAACAAGCCCCTACACTTTTCACAATCAATGGTCATCGATAGCCAATAAGATCGTGTGATCTTGTTCCACAACCAGTAGTTGGACCGGTGCGTGGAAAATCAATGAAAAATTGATTACAGCCATTCAAAGCTTGCCAGTGTGCTGCAGCTTTCATTTGAACATTTTGAAAGCAACAATAACCATCTCCAGAATCATGATCATGTTTGTAGAAGGCTTGAATGCATTGTTGGGGTTGATGGTCAGTTTGAAAGCCAATCTATTGATCTTCCAGTCTTTCTCTTCTTTGACAGTTATCTAATTAGTAATGGTACCATTATGAAAAGTATCTATTTTTTCATTTTCTCCTGCCAAAATTTGTTACTAAACACATGAAATTGAAGCCTAGAATAACCTTCAATCTATCAAAAACTGAGCAACAACAAAGCTGTGTGAACAAAATGTACTTGTCTTGCAACAGTATGCTACAAAATTTCTAACCTAGGCCTCTAGCTCAAGCTCAGCTATCAACATTCTGCTTGAGGCCAGAGAGATGAGTGAACTGAAAATAAAAAGCACAAACTTTGGTTGCAAAACAAAATGAATGGCCCATTTTACACTTTCTATGTTTTTTTTTGTTTTTTTTCCACACCATCTGTAAACCTAAAGGAGCATAAGTGAGATTTTTACTCTTCCCCTCAACACAAATAAATCAGCAGGGAACCGTACATTACTTAATGCCCCGTAAGATAAACAGCAACGGCAATGATGTTGCTTCAGCGGGGCACACATATAGCCACAGCAATTGGTGATTGTAACAAATGGATAACGTTGACTAAACATTCACCTGCCATCAACTTTTTCATGCTAACAAATTGAGGCGGCTACGGTCAGGATCAGCCAACGTTTGTTGCAACAAATGAACAATCTTTCTGTGGCTTATTTGTCAAGGTACATGACCTGTGAGATCGCATTTAGCCACAGGTGTAACGATTAGAAGAGAGGAACATATGATACATTTACCAGCACAGGACGGCAGTAAATCATTTCAGGTTTGGACGTTTGTTTGTTAGGAGTCTGGTAACTATATTAAGGCTCAAAGATGGAAACCGGAAACCTTACTGACAATAATAAAAGAATTTAGAGTCTAAAAACGCTGCCAGACATGATAGTCCACAATACAGTATCCTGCCAGAAGTCAAAAAGTCAATGACATTTCTGAACACACACTCTCACTCTCTTTCTCACACACACACACGCACGCATGCACGCACGCATGCACACCAGTCAATCAAAAAACTCTCTGTGTTAACATGAAAGGTTTCAAATACTCCCAGTCTCCATGATATAGAAGAAATCACCACCAGTCTCACACCTCTCAGTGTCTGCTTCATCATCTTTGAGGATCCCACTTCTGGGGATTATGCTCAGTATTTATTAGATGGGTTTCTTTTTTTTTGCCTGCAGGCAAATACAATAGAACAAACATCTCATTCATCTAAACCTACTGGATACATATCAAAACAGTACATGACAAATAAGCCTGTCAAAAGCTCTTCCTAATCTTTGTAGCTCAAAAGATAGAGTTGCCTTTGACAGTTCCTATTGAGACATAATGAATTACATGTCAGCGATTTATAAAACAGGACTCAGATGGAGTGTGTGTTTGTCTGGTAGGATGATGTCCGTCTCACTTTATCTTTGCATGGCACAATCTGTAATGACCTGGCATAACATTTTCAGCATAGTGGTTCATCATATCACTACTTTAATATTACTCCTTAAAAGCACACTCAGAAGGGATTGTAATCTATTTAAAGGTACAGTAAGTACGTTTTTAAGGTTATTTATTAGGAAAAACAAAAAGAATGTTGCACTCATAAAATGTATACTGATTAGTGGGTGATATCTTAACAAATTGATGCATTCTCATAAACTAAATTGTCATAAAGAATTAATCCATTAAAAGTTACATAGAAGTGGGTGCCAATTTCTGAAAGCCACCATGTTGCCCCGCCATCTTGAATACATTGCCAGGGATGGCCTAATCACGGTTCATGAAAGTGGTTAGAGACCGGTCACATAGTATATAGTACGCCTTATAAGTTACTTTTCATTTAAAGATCACAAATAGAACTATACTTACATGACCATTTAACATTTGTATGTTATATTTTCATCATCTTTCTTTTTTTTTTTCGCATTTTTGGCCACAGCAGCTTTTATTGGCAGCAGAGAGAGACAGGAAATGGGGGAAACATACAGGGGAAGACATGCGGGCAAATCGGCCACGGGCCGGGACCCAAACCCGCACCGCAATGCGGCACATGCATGTGATTGCCGGCTTCACCAGCAAGCCACCCGGGCACCCCATCATCTCTTTCTCATTATGTCTTTCTCCTCCTCCACCACTGCTCTCCTCCCTCATTTCCACCTCATCCTCTTCCTCCTCACCTCAAGCCTCATTTCCTGAACTGAAATTAGGGATCTAATACACGGAAATGTGCATACACATGCATATTTATTCCCAATATTGTCACAATTAGTTATTTTCAGCAGATTAGACATGCAGCCCTCCCGTCTCCAGACAGCTGACAGTGAACCAGCTAAACAACAACAACAGCTGGTTATAAGCTAACATTATTTCAGCTAATGATAAGACCTTTCCACAATGGATGTGTAAAATTCTTGCAAATGTTTCATGTGTTTAAAGTATTTTTTGGACTCACGTATTCTTAATTTGGTTGTTCACTCCAATTTTACAGGCCAAATTGATGTATTTATTTTTTCTGATCAAGGCAAATTTTTTTTTTTATTTTTGCATGCAATGGAACAGATCTGACCAATCAGACCACTGTATTTGGCAACAAGTGCACTCATAGCTCAAAATGCACACTGGTACCAGTATGGAAATAATAAATTAATACTATTTTACCTCAGACTTAATGACAATTTGTTCTCATTTGCTATACACTGCTTGCTAACTGATGTGGTCGCTACCCAATTTTGAGAGCATGTATTGGTGTCATCTGCTTCCGTGTAACAAAAAAATGACTTTTTTCACATAACTTCATGATTCGCAGATCCAACTTGAAATTTAGACTTATTAATCCAAAATTTTGAGATGCCTAACTCGAAATTTTGACTTATTAAATCAAAATTTCAATTTATTGTCTCAAAATTTCAACTTAATTTCTTGAAATTTCAAGATACTTGAGATTTTGAGAGAATAAGTCCAAATTTCGAGACAATAACTTGAAATTTCAAGTAATTTATTTGGATAGCCAATTTTTATTTTTATTTATTTATTTAATTTTTTCAGTGTCGGAAACAAGCTTCCATACAACTCTGGCAAAAAGAGCTCAAACTGCCCCACTGACATCCTAAAATATGTACAAAAGTGGCCGGATGAACTGGATGAACCCAGAATCTCATTTTTTTTCCTTTTCTTGTTTAGAAAAATCAGGATCAGCTCATCATCGCTTGATGTCGGCTTAATTTTTTTTCATAGTGTGTTTTTTAAAAACAAATTATTCACAAAACTGCAATGCATTTGGTGTGTATATACGTTACATGACAAGTTTGCATCTGAAAAATTCAGCCTGGTTGCCTAGAAACAAACACTGTTTACACACCTCTTGATATAAAGGCTGCTATATCATAAAGATAGATAATGTGATTGACAGATGAATATATATAGAGGATTATTGTTCAAACGTAAGTAGCACAGAGCAGCATGGTGGGGTGGTGGTTAGCACTACTGCCTCACAGCTGTAATAACATCTGTAGAAGGTCTGAGTTCGATTCCACCTTGGCCCTGGCATCTCTCTGTGTGGAGTTTGCATGTTCTCTCCATGTCTGTGTGGGTTTCCTCCCACAGTCCAAAGACATGCACTTACTGGGGTTAAGTTAACTGGTCACTCTAAACTGCTCATAGGTGTGAATGGTTGTCTGTCTCTCTGTGTTAGCCCTGCGACAGGCTGGTGACCTGTACAGGGTGTACCCTGCCTCTCGCCCTGTGACAGCTGGGATAGGCTCCCATCAACCCTTATCAACCCTGATAAGCGCAAGCGAATGGATACATGGATCGTTCAAACATGATTTGCATTCTTTTGACTTATTGCAGGGCTGAATGGGTCAGGAATGACTCACTTGGTGTATCGCTTCCTGTTTATTACAACACACAGTGGTGTTTTGTGTGGCTTAATCCATACAGCTCATTTAATTTCAAACCTTTAGATGACAACTTATTTCATAGTGTAATCTTCACATACTTTATCCAAAGCACACTCTGTTGAATCACCTGTAAATTATAGTCATAGTATTCATTTGTGTCTTTAAGGATTTGGTAGCTATTAGCTTAGCACTTAGCTGAGTCACTAACAGCATGGCTTCTTCAGCTGTCCCTCCAGCACTTTCCTGTTTAGTGTGTCAAATTTGGCCACTACTGTAATTCATTATTATCAGGTTGTCCTAAAAACTCCATGAAAATCCTTTAGTTGAGCTGCAGCTAGAGTACTGACAGGAACTAGAAAAAGAGAGCATATTTTTCCCATATTGTCTTAAATCCAGAACTGAATTTAAAATTCCTCTCCTCACATACAAGGTCTTGAATAATCGGGCCCCATCTTATCTTAAAGACCTCATCTTCTGTGGAACCTCTTTTCACTCTCTGTGTTTATAGACTGCTCTGTATTTAATCATTAGTTATTATTAATCTCTGGCTCTCTACCACAACATGATTTTTGTCCTATCTCCTTCCTCTCACCCCCGACTGGTCATGGCAGATGACTGCCCCTCCCTGAGTCCGGTTGTGCCAGAGATTTTTTTCCTGTTAAAAGGGAGTTTTCCTTCTCATGGTCACCAAGTGTTAGATCATAGGGGGTCATCTGATTGTTGGGGTTTTCTGTAATATTGTAAGGCCTTTACCTTACATTATAAAGTGCCTTGTGGTGACTTTTGTTGTGATTTGACATTATATAAATAAAACTGAATTGAATTAAATGGGATAATGGGATGCATGGAGATCTGGGAGTTTGTTGAGAGTAGTGGGAGAACTTTAGCTGATCAAGCAGAAAGTCCAGAATGTGGAGAACAGATTGTTGCCCTTCCTTGAGCCAGGTTCTTCTGGAGGTCTCTTCCTGTTCAAGGGAAGTTCTTCATTTCCACTATTAGCTAATATTGTAGGGTTTTTATTTTTAACCCACCCTTTATTTACATCTTTATGCAAATCCCATTGAGATGTTTCTGTGCACTGGTGCTATAAATATTTAACTTTACTGAATTGAACAGTCAACACTTAGCAGCTGAAATTGGTTTGTATCAGAACTTTTAGTACATTAACATACACTCAGCAAACTCTCAGCTGTGTTCAGAGTGACTCATTACTCACTGTACAGAAGACTATACAGTCTATTCTCCATTTTGTAGTGCTGTCCAACTGTTGTCAGTATTTCTTTACATTATATAGTGTACTCTTAAGTGTTTCGTAATGCTTCATGAACAAGTAGTGTACCTTTGATGATCACTGAACATTCATTGTATGCCATCATGTTCTGTGCTTAAGGAAAAAGACAGATGTTTGAGAGGACAGAGAGCAGTGCACGACAACATAAACAGCCACAAAGTGTTTGTTTTTATGTTTATTTTTTTTGAAAATTATAATAAGCTCAGTGTTATTATGCCACAAAAAAATGCATGTTGGTATTAATTTGGTTAGCCAATATTAATCTGTCATGTTATACAATGTAATTAATGATACAGTGATGTAATTAACAGCGATTAGAAGATAACCTGAGTAGTATCCAAATCACATTACCAGTTTGATTTCACTCACTTTATTAGTCCCCTACATAGAACTCCAAAGTTTACTTCACTGGCAGCAGCCTGGACTGTTGACACAGAGCAGATCAGGCCCATGGAGGTCTGCTATTTGATAGTCAGTTTTATAGATAATTCTAATAAAATTAACCATGAGGGTATACATATATATAGAATCTTTATTGGAAGAACAGTGAAATTCAAGCTTCCAAAGATGCCAGTTCAATATCAGAAGATCAACTGAGCCGGGTCAGCCTTACTTAAGTAAACATCTCCTTTACTATTAGTTGAACAGTGACAAAGGGGGGCCTTGTCTGTCGATTGAAATCGTCCTCCAGTACTGTGAAAAAGCAAGATAATAAATCTGTGTCTCATCATGGCTTATTGTCTGTAGAGATAAACGCTCATCTAAATACCACAACAATTCTGTTGTGGCATTCCAAGGAAAATAAAAGTTGACTGTTGCTAATGCCTCAATAAATGATTAGCTGTAAAGCCAGTGTTTGGTGACTCATGTAATTGGCTGCCGGAAAATCAACACAATTACTTAGCAGCTGACACCTTCATTGTCAACTCAGGGTTTATTAAACGTCTTTGGTACTGGGCTGCACAACTGCTAATTAGTGGTCATATCTGAATCAGCCAGTGCCGTTTTCACATATCTGTGGAAACATCAAAAACTGTCGTTGGAATATTGGAGTCTATTAATTCATAACCTTTGATATACTCCAAACGTGGGGAACAAAAGGGGGTGGTGAACATGAGCTAACAAGTTGAGACAGAGAAGAAGAAATGGATTTTCAAAAGACTCAGAGAGACAACACCAGAGTAAAAGAGTGCAGCGGAAAGTTCTTTTATAGATGAGAGAGACTTCTCTATGAACAGATAACTGTGAGGAACAGAGCAAGTGGGGAGTAAAAGCTACTATATTTAGGCAGAGAGAATAGCTTTCAATGGCTCTGCAAGTACAGGGACTTTAAAATCCAAACTGCTGGAAATATTAAGGAAGTGGCATCTAGTTGGTGTTTAAACGTGAGAGAGATATTATCACAAGGCGAAAAAATTGAATGAACAGCAGAAAAAAATGCATACTGGCATTGGAATAAGAATATGAAATTTAGCTCAATGACTGTTGTAAGATTGAAAAAAATAAATACATATCTGGCAGGTATCTTACCCTAATTTGGCGTCACTGGTAGACTGGTACTCAAAGTTTTTTTTTCTACTTTTACCCACACTCAAAACACTTTTTAGACTAAAAGCACTTATTCATTTATTCATACACTGTTTTATTATTTAAATGAGAAGTGAAAAAAAAATCCCTTTAAACTTTTTTTAGTCTTTACATCAGGCTTTTTCCATGTTTCAAACAGTGGTCCATAAACAGCAGGGAACATAAAATACACTTTCTTGGCTTGCCAGAACCACACAAAGCTGTCTGTGAAAGGTTAATACAGTGAATGTAGCCCAGTCCCAGTCTGATAAAACATTGACAAGAGCTGAAGTTGTGTTTGATGCTTCCAGCTGTTGGGTTTATTAAATCCCTGCAGCTTCATAGGATCCATAGGTGTGTCTCCAAATTGAGGGAGTTGCTTCATTAAATATTCATACCTATCAATTATTCTCAGCAGGTGACAGGATCTAACAGTAAATCATATTCTACATTTCTACAACAGAAATAGGTGAGCTGTCACACAGACCCACAGTTAAATCATTAGTTACAGTGCAGTTATTCTCAGGTCAACCCCTGAGCTCTGTCACAGCTGTCAGTCAGCTATAATTTACTGGGTGAGAGAGTCTGATCCCTTTACTTTAAGTTGAAAGTTTAATTTTTTTTTTGTTTGTTTCTTTGCAGTAGTGGTTAGTGTATGAGTAGGCCTATTCCTCACATGGATGTACACCACTATCATGACATCTTTAATGATTACTATTTAAGGACAAGTTCAGTCAAATGACTAAATCTGACTAAAACCTAGACCTAAAAGCTTCTGGTGATAGACACTACATAATATCTCTCAAGCAGTTGAACTTGTCGTAGCGCCCTGTTATGTTCTTTCACTCTTCTGAATTCTAAGCTCTCACCTGTCAGTCCTGACGTCCCTTCACTTGTGACAGCAGATTATAAAGACGATATGGAAATGACAGTCAGATCCATATGAGTCGTGTGACCTCTGCTACTCATCACAGATTGCCTTGCAAACTTTCACATATGCACGGGCTGGACAAGGGTGGGATACTTGGGTGACCATTCATTAGAAAGTGTCGCATCTCTCTGTGATGGGGCTCTGCCGCCTATTCTTTATTTTGACTGGGACTGTCGGTGCCCTGCATTCAGCATCCAGCATGTGCGCAGGTGGCATATGGGCGAACATGAAATGAACAATCAAAAAGAGATCAGAGCAGGTGATATTCTTTTGCCTGGGTGAAAAAATATCACCTGCTCTCAGAATGTCATCCTGGTAATTCCTATGCATATATCAAGTGATCCAAACCGTGTAAGTGTCTATCATCTCTGGGGACCTTTTTTTTAGTGATACATCGTCTGTGGCATATGCAGCGATTCATACAGAGGCTGGCCTTTGTTAAGATCTGAAAGTGACATCACTTGGACATCTAAAGAGATTTTCATATCAGAACGAGAAAGCGTGCGTGGGTGAGATGAACAAATTTAGATTTTTTTGCCCAGATGCACACCTCTGCAAAAGATGAAACTTCTGACACTTCGTTATGCAAACTTGTGACTCTCTATTGTTCATGTTTTTCTTGTTGATCACCACGTCTACTGATTATAGGTTTATGTGAAGTGTGACCTATAGCACATCTTATGTGCTCCCAATTAAGGTGAAATAGAAAAGAACTCTTGAAATTTTATAAATCTACAGTTGGAAAAGTTGCCGTTCAAAGCTGTCCACAATGGAAATCAGAAACAGAAATAGAAACTGAGCCTTTACTCACACAAAGATAGGAGGCTTTTGTCTTCTCTGTAACTGGGGGGAAAAAAAAAAAATCCCCCAGCAAGGTCATTGAGTTGGAGTGGGATCATCACACATTTGGTTTGTGATGAGGCATTAAAAGGAAACTGGTGAGTCAGGAAAAATGGTTTTGAGTCTTTTAGAGGGAAATGGTACTGAAATTTATAAGCGTGGAAATGAGGAGGGGTGGAATGGAGTACATGATAGAGGAGGACCAAGATAGGCGAAATGCCAACTTTAATGCCGCATAGATAAAAGAAACAAGTATCTTTAAGATGAGGTTCATAGATTGGTATTTAATTAAGCACTTAACATATTAATATTCGTGTCGTTTTCCACTGAATAGGTAGTAGCACTGCTAGATGTAAAATGGCCACTCAGAAAACATAATCATGTGCATGAATACATCAGTGATACGGTTCATCTATTTGTCAGAGGAAATATGAGGGGAAGTTTGAATCTACATTTCAGTGCTATTGTTCTGAAATCTACAGCATACAAAAGGTAAGCAAATCAAAGTGTCTCATGATGTTTTATTCTGTAAAAAACTTTGAATTAAAATTAAATGTGCTATATAAATAAACGTGCCTTACCTTACCTTCAGGAAACACACTATATACTGCTGGAGCTATAACAAATACAAAAGGGTACATATTTCAGATCATTTTATTGCACGTAGTAATTATATTTGCAGTTACTATTGGCAATGGGAAAATGCAAGTCTGTAAACTTTTTTTAGTTCAACTGGTGATATGAGAATTGTCATGTTTAAGTAACAGTGAGAATACTGAAGATTTTAAAACTGAGGAAATTTTAACAGCTTGTCTTTTTCTTTCACCTGCTCCCTTTGCATCTGCCTCCAACTCACCCTATGACCCCTGTCACACTGATGTAAAGAGTCCTGCAGCAAGCAATCTGCTGAAATTCACGGCGGGTGGGAAATGTAAACAATTGATAGCGTGCACACTAGGGTTTAATCCCGAGATCCGGGATTCCCGGGAAATGCGATCAGAACCATTTCCCGTTTCCCGGGAAACGTTAGACGGGAAACCGGGAAAAAAGTCGCGCGCGTCGATTTGACTTTCAGAAAGAAAAGAAAGCTTCAGAATGTTAAATTTAAGGAAATGTTGAGAGAAGGGTTCGTTTAATGCGAAAAGCATTACTCTTCATTTCAGGCATGTTCAGCCTCCGTTTAAGGCTTCAGCTTCATCTCAAGCGTTTTAATAGAGGTATTACACAGTTGTGCTTTTTTCCTCTTTAATTTGTTGAAATCGTAGGCAATGTGTTTACCCTAAGGTATTTTGTATTATATAATTTTATATTATTATATATTGTTATATTGCATTATATAGCCTATAAAATATGCCTGCCCTGAACAATAAAGAAATATCTGTTTAACTTCGAGTGTTTCTTTTCCTCGTTTGCAGCCGCTTACTAACAATCATGAATTAGGATACGGGCCTAATGTGTGAAGAAATTATCATGAAATAGATTGCTTTAACATATTTCGCTTTTAAAATGGAGTTGAGTAAAATGTATATTTTTTTAGGCTATAAGGATTGGCCAGTTTTTCAATAGACGATTCACAGCGAACCTACTTTAACCCTCAGACACGGTGTTATAAATTTGCTGTTGCCAGAATGGCAATGACCAAGTCGTAGTGCATTTCTCAAGGCCCTGTGTTATGCCATATTATAGTGTAGTACGGTAGTTAACTTTTCAATGACTATTACAGCGTTCCACTGGTGGAGATATAGCCCAACAGATGTCGCCACGACAGCGTGGCTGAGCCTTTATCAATGCTGTGGAGATGAACCGTATTGTTTTGCACCAGCAGTTGTAAAATATCTTGGTATAATTCCATGTACAATGGAGGAATATTCGAATTATATTTGTTAAGGGAGTGTTGAGGAACGATACAACACCGCATAGCTCGAGCACTCGAATGTCGAGATGTAGGTTTTATTGCGTTAATCAAGCCGACGTTGCCCCCTACTGGGCATAACAGGACATAGCTGGAAAGCTACCTCTACAATATCAGAATAGGTTAAGGCCGACACAGGCTACAGAAGGCCTAATTAAAATAAAAAAATAAATAAACTTTTTCCCGGGATTCCCGGGAAATGGCTCTTCATTTCCCGGGATTTGATCCATGTCATTTTCGGGAAAAATATTAAACCCTAGTGCACACTACGTGCACTGTGCATGTGCCGCATGACACGTACAGCAGTTGTGCAGACGGTTGAAAATTCTGCATAGAGGTGGTGGACGTGTGTGCAGATGGCGGATATTTGTGAAGAGTTGACGCACTTAAAACGTGTGTTGTGGATGGCAGTGGTTCGCTGTGTTGGTAGGACGTACTGATGGTGGATGTGGCATAGTGAACACAGCATCCACTGCTCATCTGCACCAAAAATCATCACATCCAAAAAGACTTCTCCTTTTTCTCTTCTCTTCCCCCTTACCTACCAACTAGTCATGGCAGATGACTGTCTCTCATTGAGTTTGGTTCTGTAGGAGGTCTCTTCTCTCTGGAGGGAGTTGTTCCTTCCCACTGTCACTAAGTGTTTGTGAATAAAAATTGCCTGATTGTTGAGATTTTCTCTCTAACATTTTAAGGGCTTTACTTTCCTTGGGGCAGCTGTTGCTGTGAGTCAGCACAACATAAATAAAGCTGAACTGAATTGAACGTGTTACCTTATGGTCAGAAGGTCTTATTTAGGTATTGCTAAATTAAGAAAAAAACTATCTTAAAGCCAGAACAGTTCTCAAACAATATTCACTGGAGAGATGAAACTTAGTTAAAGCAGTACCAGAATGATGGGAAGGCAAATAATCAAGAAGGCTTGAAAGGGCTCATGACTCAAAGCGTACTACAGCTCCTGCAAAACTTGAAGGAGACGTGTGATCATGTGGGCATAAGCTGCTTCCAGTGGCACTGGGCCACTAGTGTTTATTGATGTTACAGAAGCAGATGAATTCTGAAGTGCATAGAAATATACTGTCTGCTCAGATTCAGCTGGAAAGCTGGCTCAAGGGTGTTTTAAAATACAGATGGAAAATGAACCAAAATGTGTTTATCTTCAAAAACTCCTGGGTAAGAGTGAAATACTGTTCAAAGAGCCAGTCAGTTACGTGAAACCAACTCAATCAAGGTGCATTTCACTTGCTGAAGACAAAACTGCTGATATGCAAATGTCCAACGTGCAAGATGATTTACAATTCACATCACATTCATTCTTTGATTTTTTTTTTTATGTCTCTTTCAGTTGTTTCCTTTTCTTTGTACATTTGACTGAAATGGGAGTGAATATTCAAGCTATAAAGTGATTTAACTATCAGTTACCACACTTAAGTCTATTGCAATAATAAAAACTAACAATGATAATAAAAAAAATAATAAATACTAACAATTATCTAAGACTGTATCAATAAAAACCATAAAGTGCATGGGGGTTGGTTAAAAACATCAGACATAAAACAAACCAGATATTTAGTATAATGTATTTATTCATTTATAAGCATTCTCAAGTATTATGATGTTAGTGTATTTCATGAGTTATTTCCTTTACCTTCCTGTTTCCCTCCCCAACTCATCTGCTTGAACTTCTCCTTCAGTGATTCTCTGTGTTCCCCAGAGACTCGCCTGCAATCGCTGCATCCTGCTAGGTTTTATTTGTAGGTGGAAGAAGCGAAACCAACAGTAGTAGTGTCAGTGACAGGGAACTGAAGTAGCATCTCTAGCTGTGAAATGCAAGACTTGTTACTTGCTTCTTTTTCTCTTTGTTTTGTGTCTTCACAGGAGGTTCTGTCTGTTATCAGGTGGCTTTTCCCTGCATGACTGTTGAATATGAAAGTTGCAAGTCTGAAAAGAGCACGTTGCTCTTTGATTTGGGTAGCTGTTTATCATTCTCTTTCATACACAATAGATGTGCATTTTCTGTCATTAAATTTGACTGCAGCAGCCATAAATATGACAGTGTGATACCATATTGGGAACTTTGGTCAAGACAAACATACTGTGAAAAAGGAATAGCAGGAAGTCTCTAAGAATGTAAATGCTTTCTGTTTTTGACACATTTTATAGTGTTGCAGAGGATTAGTCCTGATCAGATACCTTGTTCCTGCTGCTGAGCAGCATTTCACACGCATGACACTGACACCACTGATGAAATATTACCCAAGCAGTATCTGATGTTAAATGTTTGAGAGCTAAAGAATACACTAAATCTCTATAAATGTTGTCTCTGTTTAGCTATTTTACCACAAAGGCAGGACAGCTGGATTACAAACTGTCATCTTTCTAGCAGGTTCTCTTGTCTGAAGATCATCTTCCATTTCAAAATAATGGACGCCACTGGTCTGAGGGATATTCAAATTTTTTGAAGGATTTTATATTTAATCTTAACCTGTACTTTGCCAGAATGGTTGGCCTACAGACAATCATATGGACTTAATAGCTTGTTTAGTGTAAATCCATCTATTTCCTGAACTGCCTGTCCAACATTTGTAATTTAGCGAGAGGTGGCGTACACCCTTTTCTAACATGTGGCAACATTGCTAACCACTGCACCACCACTGCACCAGGATGTAACCCGCCCCCCCAATTTAAAGTGCCACAGCATTAGGATCAGAATCCCATTTTGACTGATGATACAGAAATTCCAGTTTAATCTACTTTAACTGAAAACACAGTAAATTCTGTCTCAAGTGACTGCATGTGTCTATTAACAATTATATGGGGAGTTATTTCTTTAAACCCTGGGTCACACTGATTCTTGGACACAGAAGTAAAAGTTATTCACTATTGTTGGCAAAGTGGCTAAATTTTAATTGATATTCAATTCAATTCAATTTATTTATTCAGAAATGATATTCACTTCAGAAATTTTGGTGTTAAGGGAAGTGGCTAAAACTGAGCGTTTGCTTTTTTATTTTTAAAGGAGACATTTAAGTGTGGCAACCTGGTGGTATACTATTGACTAAATGCATTCATCTAGTTATTGTATATTTGACTCAATGGGACTGATTAAAAAAAAATTAATAGCCACAGGCAGCCTGCGCTCTCACAGTGAGAGAAATTCCTGCTCCCACAGGTGACCTTTGTTTTAAACAGCCCTGCATGTGCACACACACACACACAAACACGCACACACACGCACGCACACACACACACACACACACACACACACACACACACACACACACACACACACACACACACACACACACACACACACACACACACACACACACATTAACTACAGTAAGACAATCTCCAGTGGACTTACAGCTAAGTCCATTTATTTTGCCAAATAGATTCTAAAAAAAACCTTTGGTATTATGTTTGTGTAACAGCTCTGCCTTAGAAAATGGTCTTTGGGAAATAATGCCACACGACTTAAAGCAGAAAAATTGTGTCATGTAGCACTTATCTGCTGTTCTGATGATCAGTGATTGTCACTGATCACCAGTTAAGTTGCAGCACAGCAGCTGAGCTGAGTAGCACAGTGCTGATACAACTCTGTCTGCTAAAAAATTAATCCCATTCAACTGCACTGGATTCTGTATTTGGTTTCAAAGTAAAGGTATTTTCTCTCACAAACTATGTTCTCAGATAGGTTTCCACAAAACCCACCAAGGAAGTCAATCAGGATAGATATACTCTTTCAACAAGGTGACTAAGGTTGGACTCCTGTGGGGATTTTTTTCAATACTACTTTTTACTTCTGAGTCACATTTTCCTTTGTCGTTGGATTAGGTTTAGGCAGCAAAACTACTTGGCAAAATTTATGAAAAGTTTTTTATTGTTCTTTCCGTAACATAAATTACATTAGAAGCTTCTCCTCTATTTTGACCTGGCCTATCCCATCGACAATGTGGCTGATTACAAAAGCATGTGTAATACATCACATACATAATTTGGAAGAAGAATCCTTCAGAATGCTTTTAATTTATATGAAAACACCATTTTAAGGAGAACAGGCTGACTGAGAAACATTAATCTAACATGCTAATAATGCATTAACACAAGCTTAACTAAAACCACAGTAGTGTCCAAATCTGACTGGGTTGTCAAAGATAGTGCACTGGTATACAAATTTCAAGCAGGTTTAGAAAAACCTCAGTAGTGAAAACTGAAAGCTGTTCATCAGTATTTTACAGAAGATTGTGACACAAAGCATGGCCCACATTTCAAGGTCCAGGGGAAATTGAGTGGAATTGATGTTATCCTGCCCTTTCTTGCCTGTGTAGCCTTGAAAGTATTGTGTATGAAAAATAGTGCTCCGTTATTATTGTGAATCTGCCAAGTTTTCAACATAAAAGACACAAAATATGAAGACTGGCAACACCCCAGTCACCTATAGTTTGAACAAATAGCCAATGTAAAGTCCAAAGGGAGAACATCTTCTGCAGCTTTCTTTTCCGAATGTGTAATGACTGAACACGATGAATGCAACCCGAGCATGGCTGCAGAGTCCAGGAGAGAATAACAGCAGACACATTTACAAGTTTCATGTTGTTAGGCTTGAGATAAACTATTTCACTTTATGTAGTCTGTTGGTCATTAATCTTAGTGGACTGCACAGACAGTGCCTTCCCCTTCCATTTTATATATCATTGCTTCACAGGGGAGCCCGGCTCCCCCCACCAATCAGTAACCGCATGGCACACACAGCATAGCTTTTGCCTTCATACCTATTCTTATTTTAACTATGTGAACATAGTATCAGAGAAGAGCTATAATGGGACCAATGATAGACTGTTGACACCGAAGGCAGTGCAGAGCACCAGGGCCAGAGGGGTGGCACAGGCTCTGCTACAGTGTGACTGGCTATTCCTGAGGCTTTCCTGCCAGAGTTAGAAGGCAGTTAGCTTTTATTGTATCATGGTTTAATAAACTAGCATACAGAATACAGGCTGTAGTATCTATATAAATACACAGACACAAGCCAGATTGAAATAGATAATAACCTCAGAGAGACCTCACTGGGATGCAAAAAGAAGGATTTAAAATGGGGATAACAAATATGTAAAATGACTTTAGAGAGCCAAAACATAAAAATAATCTGTTGGATTAACATCAGTTGCACATGATAAAGTTATACTTAGTCACTTTTAGTTATTTACATTATGCTTGCTTAATTTTTTTTTCATCTCTGCAGGCAACCTGCCAGGAATTGGACGGTTGGCTAAGGGCAGTTGACCGATCAAGGCAAATTTAAAGTGTGGCATTTTGCCAAGGATACTAAGGCCGCTTCTAGTCTCTGAAGTCCCAATTTCCAACGTGGGGACCTTGGAGCAGAAGGTCAGCAGCTGCCTCAGGAGGACTGCCTCGAAGTCTCAGCAACATCGCCCTCTATGGACACAGCACAGAGCTTCAGTTGCCTTGAAGTCTTTGGAAGAAGAATTCAAGGTCACATGGACAAGCAAGTTGCTGATGTACAGGGACTCTAGTAATCCGAAGTTGGCCCAAGCAGGAGTAGTGGTGAAGACAGGAAGGAAGTGGAGTGCCCAGGCTGTGGTACTGGATGCTGAGTCGCGACTGCGCCACAAAGATCTGGTGGTGTGGTGGCTCAGGGAAGAACAGGAATGGGCCTTTCCTAGACATCTCGATGCAAGGGGAGCAGGGGGAAGGAGAAGCAAAGAAAGCAAAGAAGCAAAGATCCAGGAGGAGGTGAGGGCAGCGGTGGAGGAAGGAAGATCAAGCAGAGCAACCGGTTTGAGACAGCAGGAGGCTTGGATGAGTTGGGAGCAAGCCATCAATTTCAAAGTCACTTGGATGGACCTCTGGCTTGCTGAGCCACATCACATCACCTTCCTGGTGCGGGCACTGTATGATATCCTGCCCAGCCCAGCTAATCTGGGGAAGGTGGAGACCCCAAATTCCCCACTGTGCCCAGCAAGAGGATCGTTAGAGCACGTCTTGAGCTCCTGTCCAACAGCACTCCACCAAAGCCGTTACACCTGGCGCCACAACCAGGTGTTGAAACCAGTTGCAGAAGTCATTAGCAAGGGGATTGGCAGCCGCAGCCGAGTGTGCAACACCACTGGCGCAATGGCCTTTGTAAGAGCAGGAGAGCAAGGCATTCAATCAACAGCTCGGGACTGGAAGCTCTCAGTGGACTAGAAGAAGCAGCTGAGATTTCCACAGCATATCATCAGGGCCACCCTGAGACTTGATGTTCTTCTGGCCTGAGAATCCATCAAGAGAACATCATCATCATGGAACGAACAGTGCCATAGGATCATCGCCTGGGAGAGACGCATGAACGTAAGAGGGCTAAATATGATCAACTGGTGACAAGCTGAGCAGAGCTGGAAGGCGAGGTGTATGCACATTGGGGTAGGCATTGAGGTTTTGTGGGGTCACTCACTGCACAGAGTGCTTAGTACACCGGGCATTACAAGAGGAGCGAGGAACAGAACCATCAAGAACATCACCGAAGCAGCTGTGAAAGCCTTGAGATGGCTCTGAATATGAAGAGATGGTCCATGGGGACCAGCGGTTGCTACCTGAACACAGGCTGCAGTCTGATTAACTGTGGTCGAGTTGCCTGGGAGAGGGTGTATGATGTTGGAAGACCTGAAACACCAGATAACCTCAGGATACATCAGTGATGATGTGTTCAGGTGCATCAATAGATGAATTTTAGAACAATTACTTGGTAAATTAACATGATTTCTAAATGTTATTTTAATATTTTTCATTTATCATTTATCTTTATAGTTATCTCAAATGAATTTGACATTAAATGGTTATATTAAATGATTTTTTAATATATTCAATGACTTTGTGTTAAATTAGTATAACAATAAGATGACTTGTGTCAGTGATAGATGCATTTTGTATACCCTTTTCCCTTAACTAACTAATACAGTAATTAGTTAAAGGCTTTAACTAATCGTTAACAGTATTAATAATATTTTCAGCTGCTCCCTCATTTTCCAAGGTGTGGATGCCAAAGTGGATGAATGCTATGATTTTACAGCAGATGCCCTTCCTGACACAACCCTACCATTTTTCCAGGCTTGAGACAAGCAGAATTGTGACCTCCTAAGGCTGGCTTTGTGTCTCCACCTGGTCTCAAAGCAGGTATCTGTCACATGTAAGTTGAATATGTTAATCATTATACTATGGAACCACTAACTAACTACAAAACATTTTTAAAGCGGTAAGGCAATATAAAAAAAACTTGCTTCTTTAACCTAACATTTGTATTTTCTCACACAACACTGAAAATCATACTGTTTGACTGCTAATGCAACACCTCAAGTGCTTAAGTTATCTTTATATAAAAATGTGTTTATGCTACTTTTAAGATAAGTTGTTATGGCAACACCAAGTTAAATTAGAAATATGTCACTTAGCAAACTTTCCCTTTATGGTGCACTTCATTCTCTTCATAGAATGAAGTGCACCATAAAGGGAGAGATTAGTTTCCAAACATTAATTGAATATGTGCATTTGTACCTCATTCTATGACATCAAGTCTGTTGCATAGACTTAACCTTGGACACCAAGATCATGTTACAGACACATCACTGCATGTCTCAATGTGTTAAAAAATTTGTCAATTTTTTAAACAGATTTTTGCATTTGTCACTGATTCTGTTCATAAATTTTATTATGAGGCCTTGTTGGCCTCAGAATCTCATCTCTGCTCTTTGCAGATGATGCGGTCCTGCTGGCTTCACCAGGTGGTGGCCTCCAGCTTGCAGTGGAACGTTTTGCAGCCAAGTATGAATAAGAATCAGCACCTCTAAGTCCGAGGCCGGAAAAGGGTGGAGTGCCCACTCCGGCTCAGGGACTAGTTGCTGCCCCAGGTGGAGGAGTTTAAGCATCTCGGGGTCTTGTTCATGAGAGATGGGAGAAGGGAACGGGAGATTGAAAGACGGATCGGGGCTGCATCTGCAGTGATGTGGACGCTGCGCTGGTCTGTCATGGTGAAGAGGGAGCTGAGTGTAAAAGTGAAGCTGTTGATCTACGTCCCTACCCTCACTCATGATCATGAGCTTTGGGTAGTGACCGAAAGAATAGGATCACGAATACAAGCGGCAGAATTGAGCTTCCTCTGAAGGGTGGCTGGCCTCTTCCTTAGAGTTAGGGTGAGGAGTGCAGCCATTCGGGAGGGGCTCAAAGTAGAGCCGTTGCTTCTCCACACCAAAAGGAGCCAATTGAGGTTGTTCGAGCATCTGACTAGGATGCCTCCTGTGCACCTCTTGGGTGAGGTGTTCCAGGCATGTCCTACCGGGAGGAGGCCCAGGACACGCTGGAGAGATTATGTCTCTCGACTGGCCTGGGAATGCCTTGGGTTCCCTTCAGATGAGCTGGTGGTGGTGGCTGGGGAGAGGGAGGTCTGGGCTGCTGCCCCTGCTACCTGGCCCTGGATAAGTCGAAGAAAATGGATGGATGGATGGATGGAATTTTGCATATGCTACATATACATATTAGTTTACTCACATTCACTGGTGAGGGGGAGAAAAATTAAATGCAGTTTTTTTGTTTTGATTTTTCATCTGCTGCTTTATTATCATTGTCATCATACTGAGCAGTTTTGAAAACAAGAAAATTGTAATTGAAACAACTAAAGACAGACTGAATATTTTCCAATACTACAGAGCCTTTGCAGTGGCTTCAGAGTGGAGACTGATTATTGCGTTTCACAGTTACTGTAAATAATAGATATCTGTAAAAATATAAAGAAATGTGCATCAGTTTCAATGCCATTTCATTATCCCCAGAGATGTAAATATTTTTTTTTTCTTGTGAAAATTAATTTAATCATCCAGCTGGTTGGTGAAGTATTAGAGAAATAAGATTATTCTTTACATACACTACTCACAAAAAGTTAGGGATATTTGGCTTTTGGGTGAAATTTCAGGACGAGCCTAAAATGCATTCCAACCTTTACAGGTGAACTTAATGTGACCTTCTCTAAGCTTTTGAATGCACGTGTCCAACTGTTAAATGTTTCAGAACTTTTTGCACAAGTTGCTGTTCTCTAACGAGGAGTTTAACGGCAAAATTCACAACAGGTGTTTGATCCTCGAATCGACCAATAAATGTCCTGGTTCATGATGAGGACGACTGTTAAAATACCAGCTCTAAAGCCAAATATCCCTGACTTTTTGTGAGTAGTGTATGTTTATGTGAGACAGCTAATCCACATAACAACACAACAACAGAGTGAAATATTACATCTTTGTACATATGTAAGTAATAAAAGATAAGAAAGTAAGCACTTAACCTGAATTTAAACAATATTAAAAAAGAGTAATAGCACAGTAAATATCAGTATTCTGTTTGTGCAGTGAGTTTCCATCTTCAAAGATATACAGATAGCTAACACTGTGAAATATTTCGCTAAAAATAAGGCATAATGTTTCTTGAGTTTATTGAAGCTTCTCATAGTAATAATCATCTTATTGTAAAACTCAAAAAAAAAAAAACATAATGTAATGACAATATTAACATTCTTGTTTCTCCATTTGCTACAAAGTTCAAAAATACAGAGTCAGTCCACAGCTTAACAGTTATTCAGCTTGAATTAAATTTTATCAAGCTTAAAATGCCCCTGTAAACTGTTTAAAATACAATTACTCAAAATAGTCATGAACAGGTAGTTTCCAAGGCAACAATGTAAAAGCTTGTCTCACCATGTGCTCTGCCATGCCCGACTGCAATTCACTGCACTTTGTTAATGCCAGAAGGTAGCACTGTGGTTCACAAAACCTCTCAAACATTTACAGTATACGCTTTCATTCTGAGAGCAGAATACTTCTTACTGTGATGTACTGTTTATTGCATTAAGCTATTGTTACCTGTCAAGTCTTTACCTTTAAGATGGTGTCCCCGTGGATAACCTGTTTGAGAGGTATGTCCAGCTTTTTTAGAAATAAGCAATTTTCTTTGTGAATGTGTGGGAAGTAATGTTTTCACTAAGTAGCTACATTGACTGTGTAGTGCATGCTGACAGGTATCTCAATAGCACTGAGTTCAAGCGTAAGAGCAAACCAAATGCTGTGCCTAATGTTTGTCTTCCCACAGAATGAAATGGCCGGTCCTTTAAACCTTACTGTGGTATCTGCCTCTTTTTATTTAACTACTTTCATGGTTAGCATAGAGCTAACATTATCTGGAATGCTGAGGCCTTTCATTTCAAACATAATACACAACATCTGGGTCAGTGTTACACTAGTCTACCTGGAATCAGACTACAGCTGACGACAGTAGCAGCTAAATCACCCTGTCAGCGTGCACTTTTACAGTGGCTGAGGCTATGTTCTGGCAACATTAGTGCTTATACCCGTCCAACATAGCAGCCACATCAATAGGAAAGAGCTTCAGCAAAGTCTTTAGTAGAAAGTGTATGAACTCAATCTGTATCAAAAGCAAATGAATTGACTGAACATCCTCCAAGAATATATTTAAAGTACAAAACTTAAAACGTATCACAAAACATAAGGAAGTTAGTATTTGGTTGATTATTTCTTTGTTGTAACAATGTTTCTTGGCAAGATGTCTTATATGTTGGAAAGCCTGTTTATTTCCCCTTAAATGGTGCCACATGAAGTCATTTTTTCACTTTGATTTTTGAGGCGTCTTTGAATTCAGCCTTCTGTAGGCTGTGAAACGTTCATTTCCATCAAACGATGAGACATCCTTTCATTCCTAACACCTCACCCAGTCCAGATCAGTACAGATATCCAGCATAATTTGTTTTTCCCCCACTGAGATTTGTTGTGTTTTCAAAGTGCTCCTTTCTTTTTATTTTTTTTATTTTTGAGCAGTGAATATAAGATATTTATAGCTATAGTTTTAATATACAATATGTTAAGCCATTATGTAAATTCAATATACAACATTTAAAATTTCTACTGTGCACCCTGCATGGTTTCTCACATGGTCTGCAGGAGTAAGTAGGTTGAGTTCCACCTGTGACTGCTGTGATGATGAATGATGTCATTCTGTGGTGCCTTTAACTTTTCAGAGAAATAAGTCCTGCATAATCAGATTTCTCCTCCATAACCCCGACACAGATCTGTGAACACTAATAACCCTGATGCATGAATCTATCTCATAATAAAAGCATACATAAGTTTATCTTTTTGCTGTTAATGTTGCTTGCAACACTTAACAACAGGCAGCCTTGACTTACTTTCTGTGGGCCTGTGGCAAGAATCCAAATCAGGATATTGACTTTGGGGTATTATAAAAGACTATATTAAGTCAAAGCAGGGATGTGATATTGCAGAGAAACTAGCTGATGACACTGAGCTTATTCAGAGCCATTGCAGATCAATTGTGCAGCTCAGACACAGACGAGATCCATCATATGCACTTATAATCCTGTTGACAGTATCAGACAACAGCCTAAGCTTTCTGTCTGTCCTCACACATGACATGTTTCCTAATAGAAATAAGAGAACAGAGTGGAGTGAGCTTTGTGTTGTATGTATAGTAAACTTATTGCACTGTTTATTGTCACTCGTGAGTCACACAATCACGACAATCGTTGTTTGTCAAAGATTAAAAATGCATTTATTTTTTAAGACCTGAACCTGCATCCAAGTTAATTATGAGTGATAATTCACAGTGTTGATCAGCCACACTGTATAAACATCAACTTGATTAATACATTTTTTTGTTGTTCACCTAACTTTTTATGACTGAATTAGTTGAGACAGCAAGTAATACCATGTTCTTAAAATCTTTGAAGACAGACAATGACTCAACATACATATTTAAGTTGAGTCAATATTCACCTACTCGCTTAGTTCAATCAACAAGTTTTGTTGCGCTTTTATAGTTCTGGATATACATCATAAATGAACATATAAACTTAAGTTAACTGAACCAGACATCTGACTCATCCATTTAAGAGAACATATGGAACTGATGCTTTTGACAAGAGAGAATACAAGTACACTGCCTTTGGTAAGGATCCTGCTCAGTGTCAAAGCGAGCAGACGGTGGCGGTGGAGAATTTCGGTAGTCGCTGCGCTAACATACATTTCCTTGTTCCGCCATGAAAATGAATCTGATGATCAACGTTTGTTCTGCATAACTTTTCTACCAGGTCGATCACACCCCACCTGTCAGGACCCTGTGCCCCACCAGTGCGCACCCCACAGTCTGAAAACCACTGATTTAGCAAATTAACACAGGCCACAGACACACAACTCTACACATTTTCTGACCTGCACAGTTACCAAATATCATTGGATTTTTAAATTATTTGCATTTACACAACACATTAATTTGTTTAAAGAAAAATTAATATATATATATATATATATATATATATATATATATATATATATATATATATATATATATATATATATAAAATCAGCTTACCATTTTGATCTGTGAGCATGATGTGTCAACTAATGTAATGGTAATGTGGAGTTGCCCACAACTGCTGACTCAAACACAAAAAAATCATGCATCTTGTTAGTAAACTTTTTTACTTTAACTTTTTCACTTCAGTAAATGTAGTTTCTAGATGCTAATAACTACAACAGTAAATTCACTATAAAAACTCAGTAATAATTAGCATACTGGAATAATTATTTTTTGTTTTTGTGTTTATGCAGACCTCAGACATCCTGATTGGACACATTAAAGGGTTCATTCTTCATCTTCAAGAAACAATGCTGATGATGAAGACCCACCAGGTGAGCTCATTTTTGGACACTATGAACATATGGCATAAGCAGCTATTTTTAAACCTCAAAATATGAACAGAGTTTTTAACCCTTTACTGCCTGATAGAAATGTTTATGTTTAACAAAGTGACACTGGTATTTTTTGTTTATTTGGCTTTTGTTGCATTATTGTGTTTAGCTTCTGCTTCAGTGATATTCTCTGAGGTAGTCTATGAAATGTTTCACACTGTTGAAAATTTACAAACTTCTCATAGTTTTCTTTATAAAGGAGTGCTCCTGTGGAGCAATGATGGAGGCCCTGCTGGAGGAGTAGACTGTCCCTGGATCTGTTGAAGTTATTGTCGTTTTGGAGGGTGCAGATGTCTGCGGGTGACTGTTACAGATTTTAGTGTGATGTTTGATCTGCTCTACACTCTCAGCACTGAACATCCAGAGAGCTGCAGGGACACATTTAAGGCAGTCCAGAAAGTTTTGTTGGACTTGGAGAAACATGCTGACCTTGAATGTAGGTGCTGAGAACCAAAGTGTTCCATTAACAGACTCAGACTGATCAAACTGTTACCCTGTGGTGGACTGCTGAGCTGTCCATGCAGCCTTACAGTGTGTTTATCTCTGTGTTTCAACATCATGATTAATCATGATTAATTAACATCATAATTAATGTTTTTCCAGGAGCATGATTGAAACTGACCAATCAGCTTGTTGTGATCTCAGAGCTTTGCAAAGACAGCAGTGGGAGAAGTTTTCTCACAAAAACACACGTCAGATATTCACAGATTGTTGTCAGAGTTAGTTGATTTTTAACTTCGCTGTTGACAGATGACAGTCAGCGGATATAATCTGACACTGAGCCATCTGCTGTCTGTCAACTTTTTGCTAAATTTGCTGCTCCTCAGTCATTTATATTTGAAATCTTCTGAAACTTTGGGTAAGGTTCTAGAAAAATTAGAAAATACACAAACTACAAAATATTTGCTTTGACTTGAAAAAATTTTTTTTTTTTTTAAATTTTCAACATTTGTAAAAAATGAAAGAGTAAATATCAGCTCAGTGATGGTTGACCTACAGCCAAATTAGTTTCCGTTCCAGTATATCACATATTGTACACGTAACACACAGCTGAGCTCTTGTTAAGGCAGCAGAACTACTCATTTAGATTTAGGTTAGTTTAATAAAGTTTTGGGTTAAAATAGACTTTGATACAATGGAAATCACGTGTTAGTGCAATTTTCTTTTTAAGCACAAACCCTGAAGACAAATGTCTTACATATCAAACCCACTTAAGGGCCAGCCTCTCTCATCTGTGAACCTTCGGTACCTGACTCATTAATGCTAAACTCACCTACTCTGTCAATTATCAGCAGTTTTACTGGTCTCAGGTCAGCTTTAGGTTCAGCTTTTAGCATTTCTCCAGTCTTTTTCCTCAGTCGCAGAGTGTCACATGATGTCGCAAAAATGTGATTTTTCATTTTCAGTGATGGTCCTGGAACAGCACCAATTAGTGTTTAGTAATTAAAAATTAGTAATAAGTATAAAATATGGAATATGTAAAGAAATGAGACACACTTCAGTCTTTATGGACCTTTTGCTACAGCTGCCATCACCGTTCTGCCTGTTTGGTGCTGATTGTGCTTCAAGGTTCACTTAAGAAATCCTGTCTGTGGTTAAAGTGTTTTTTTGTGTTTTGCCAATTTGTTTAAAAATAAAGTTTTTTAAAAAGGAAATGTTTGTGTAGTTAATGTTTGGAGTCACTACAGGAATATTATGTTAGGCCAGCTTACTGTGAGAGAAGAACAATGAGTGGAACCAACAACTGCAACAAACTGAGCTAACTTCATATTTTAAATAGCATATCAGCTGAGCCAACTGGACCCCACAGAGAAACATTAAGTTGACCCAGCGACTATAATAAGCTGCGCTAACTCAATATTTCACCTTGGAGAAAAGCTGGGCTAACTTTGACCCGAGAGAAATAAATGAGTTGAGCAAATTTAAAAGTCTGAATGTTTGAGTTTGAACTCTGTACATGTTGTGTTAACTAAATGGTTTTGTGTTCTGTGTTTGCCCAACAATTTTTTAACAAAGTTGAGTAAACTCAAAAGAAGCTGTGCAATTTGTTATTGAACTTTTTTACATTCGACCACGAGATTTTTTTTTTTTTTAACAGTGTAATTGCTTAAACTTATAGTTATGATCTGATCCTGTTATATTGTGTTTATTCTGAGGTCTGGATGAGCTCAGTGAATCAGAACAAGCTTTAATTAAATTCTAATTATTGTCATTATATTTTTGAATGATTCAGCTGACAGCTTACAAAGGTCAGGTGAGAAAAATCAAGTACCTAAACCTAGCCCAAGCGCTAAGTTGTAGAAAAACAACTGAATCTTTTTATAGCATTTGATATTCACCATTAATTCTCTGCCATTTATCTGGGTCCAGGTTACAAGGGCAGCAGCCTAAGCAGAGATGCCCAGACCTCCCTCTGCCTTGCCACCTCCTCCAGCTCCTCTGTAGGCACACCAAAGCATTCCCAGTCCAGCTGAGAGACATAATGCATTTGTACCCAAAACTTTGGAGAACTATTTTCAAATGCAAAAAAAAAACAAACACATTTTTGTCTCTTAAGGTTAGGGCTAATGTAGTGAGGTTTAAGTCATCATTTGTGATGACTTTAATCTTATGCTATCAGGAGTATTATCAACCCTTGTGGCAAAGGAATAAACAACATTAGCCTCTTTTTTTTTTGTAATTTTCATTTAATTTTTGGATGTATAAATTATATATAAATATCAATATGGCAGATTATATAACACTATCCTCCTGCCCAGATTTTATAAGGCAGAAGATTCTAGCAATGTAGAAATGCCTCAACAAATATCATGTAACCATTATCTATAAACTTTACTCACAAATGTAAGAGCAAGTGGACTTCAGCATTTCATCATGCAGAAAAAAAACATGCAGCCTTCGGGTATGAGCCAGAGAGTAATGCAGCCCGTGGTGGGTCAGTAGCATAACCACCATTCATTACTAAAGTTAATGATTCAATTACACCAAATCTTATGTTTTAAAAAAAAGTCCACCAACTTTATACATTATGCCTTTGTAATGTGTAGGTGTCAATCTTTTTGTTATTTTTGTTTTGTTTTTGGCTGCCAAGAATCTGACTCTCTTTTCAAAGAATAATTAAATTTGCCCAAACCCAGGATTGAAAGCATTACTAAGAACTGAGTTTGAAAATATTTACTTGACCTTAGCATCAGTAGTTTAAAAAATAAATAACAGAGATAACAAGTAAAGATTTTTTTTTTCCTGTGCTTAGGGTCTATCTCAAACTGAGAGCTGTCATCTGTGAGCTTCTTGTGCTTTTATGCTGCCTCTGCTTTTGTTGCTAAGTACTCATTGTTGTCAAGTGTTTTTTGGTCCCTGTCTTCCCTGCTTTGCACTTCACTTGACAAGAAATCATCTACTACTGTCAACAGCTATTTTTTCTTGGAGGCTATTGCCAATAATGCCCATGACTCAGTTTCTTCAGCTTGTTTCAAACTAACAATCAAACGCAAAGCTTTGAAGAGCTCAGTTTTTTCAAATAAAAGGTCAAATAAAATCCCGGGCTAGGCCTGGCTCCAACAAATGGAAAAAAAAAGGTCAGGTATAAAGCTTTTTCTTTTGTTTTTGGGTTTTTGTTTTAGTTTTTACACTCTTCTTAGTGTTTCTTGTGTGCCAGTGTTTGTATTTAGTCTTTTTTTTTTGGTTTTGTTTTTTGGTTCTTTGTTAGTTGTCAGTCGCTTTCTGTCTTTCTCAGCTGGTTTTATTTCCTGTATTCCTCTCCTTCCCTTGGATTTAATGGTGGCCCATCCTCAGTTCACTTTTGTCCGGTTAGTTCCCTGTGTATTTATAGTCCCGTATCTCCCAGTCTTATATCACGCTTTATTTTATTATTGAAGAGAGCAAAAAATAAAGAAATGAGTGCTGACTCAAGACTTTTGCCCAGTACTGCATAAATAGAGAAATTAAGAATAATGGCCAGTTTAAAACAAAAGTGACAGATAGTTGGTAATTTCTGATAGTGTTGATCTGTGTTCTATTATAACTACAGGAGGAGCAAAATTTTAATTTATGGTAAATGGTAAATGGTAAATGGACTAGTTCTTATATAGCGCTTTTCTACTCAGTCAGAGCACTCAAAGCGCTTTAGTTATCTTAATGAGATTATTACCTACTTATTATGAATAGTATTAGACAGTTTCAAATGATGGGATCTCAAATAATAAACATCAATTTCAGAAGGCTCTAAATCCCCAGTTTAAGACAATTTTCTGCTCATAGTTTTGTATGACATCAGAGAGAATTGATATCCTTAAGCCCCACCCCCCACCCCCAACTCTCTTGATCCAAGCTTCTTTTTTCAATGAACCCAGAAGATGGCTAAAACCGCACCAACTTCATATACCTAATGTGGGTTATATAAAGAATAAAGAAGAGCTGGAAATAAGTGTCAGGATTTTTTCTTGAACCTAACTTTGAAAAACACAGTCTGAACTGTTCCACCAGAAAATGGAAACACAGTGGTGGCAAAGGTTGAGGTGAGGGTAGGGCAACATCTGTGTGGCCCTTTTTATTATGAGCCAGTGGGCATATCTGCCCTGTTGGAGGCACAGCAGCTGCTCCAAAGAGGTATGCTGCCATCTGACACTCAATGCTCACCCAAGTGTAGTAAGTCATTCCTTCCTGATTGGCACAACCTTTAGCCAAGGTCAGAGTGTGTGTGTGTGTGTGTGTGTGTGTGTGTGTGTGTGTGTGTGTGTGTGTGTGTGTGTGTGTGTGTGTGTGTGTGTGTGTGTGTGTGTGTGTGTGTGTGTGTGTGTGTTGGGAGGCAATTGGCAGTAGTAATCTTTATTCTAGTGTTGAGTCAAATTGTTACATATGAACTCTGCTGTTGAAAATCATCTTGGGAAAAGTCAGCATATGAAAAATCAACCTGGCGAATGGTTGATGGACATCGATGTGTAGGAGGCAACTAAATCCCAGCCCTTGCACGGCATGCCAACTCAACATAAGTCCTAACGAGTACAAGAATTCCAATATATCGAGGTTTTTGTTTGTTTGTTTTTAGGATTTTACACCTTATCATGGTGGAGGGGTTTCTGTGTCCCAGTGATACCAGGAGCTATGTTGTCCGGGGGCTTGTCCCACTTGTAGGGTCTCCCATGGCAAATTGGGCCTGGGTGGGAGGCCAGGCAAAGAGCCATTCCAAAGACCCCTGTGGAAGAGTCATCATGGGAACTGTTTACCCTGCCTGGGACAGGGTTACCAGGGCCCCATCGGCCGATCAGTTAGGACCAAAGACTTCTGATATGCTGGTAGAAACTGTGCTACTGTTGGCTGAAGACAAAGGAAAAGGAATGGGAGAAAGTGTGTTAAGAGATAAAAATAGAGAAGTAAAGGTAGTAGTTTGGAGGTGAGAGTAGAAACTTTAAATGCTGGGGCTATGACTGGTAAATGGACAGAGCTACAGTAGCTCATATGATGGAGAAAAAGAAGGTAGGTATATTGTGTGGAAAGGAAGCAAAACCAGGAGCATTGGAAGTGGATTCAAACTGTTGTACCATGGTGTGGATGAGAAGAGAAACAGAGTAGGGTAGTGATCATGAGTTTAAAGAGAGAATACTGACAGGGTCTAGAAAGAAAGAGCATATTTCTCCTCATTATTCTATTGCTTCTATTCATTGGCTCCCTGTTAAATTCAGGATTGAATTCAAAATTCTTCTTCTCACATACAAGGGCTTGAATAATCAGGGCTCTTAAGGGGTCATTTTGATTGTTGTGTTTTCTCTAATTATTGTATGTTCTTTAACTTGTAATATGAAGTGCCATGAGGCAACAGTTGTAATTTAGTGCTATATAAATAAAACTGAATTGAACTGAATTGAAGCTGGATTTTGAAGGCGTGGTTTTAAATGTTGTTTGTGTGTAAGCCCCACAGGCTAGATGTCAGGTAAAAGAGAAAGAGGAATTCTGGAGTAAGTAAGTTGGATGAAGTGGGAGAGAGTGTCCCTTGGGGGAGTGAGTGATGTTTGGAGCAGACGTCAACAGACATGTAGGTGAATTAAAAAAAAAAAGACATGTAGGTGAAGGGAACAGAAGTGCTGAGGAAGTTCTGGATACATAAGGTGAAATATAAAAAAAATATAAAGGGACAGATGGTAAGTGGACTTTGATAAAAGGATGGAAATGGTTTTGGGGAACATGCACTTCAAGAAGATGGAGGAACATACAAGTTTGGAGATAGGAAGTGCACTCACTTCCTATTGCTGATTTTGCAGGCAAAGGCAAGGGTTAAATGGTGGAAGTTGAAGAAAGAAGCATATTGCAAAGAGTCCAGGGAGGAGTTGAAACAGGTTCTGGGTGGGAGGGAAGAGTTACCAGATGACTGGGAAAGTACAGCTGTAGTGCCAAGGGAAACTGCCAAGAAGGTGATTGGTGTATCCTCTGGACAGAGGAAAGAGAACAAGGAGAATTGGTGGTGGACTGGACAAGTAAAGGAAAGTATTCAAAGGCAGAGGTTAGCAAAGAAAAAGTGGGATAGTCAGGGTGATAAAGAAAGTAGACAGGAGTACTGGGAGGCTAGGCATATGGCAAAAAGAGAGGTGGCAAAGTGAGTTGTATGTGAGGCTGGATGAAAGAAGAAAAGGACTTGTATCTATCGGCTAGGTAGAGAGATTTAGCTGTAAAGGATGTGGAGCAGCTTAGAGTGTTTAAGGACAGAAATGGAAATAAAGAGTGTGCTGAGAAGATAGAACAAGTACTTTGGGGAGCTGATGAATGAAGAGAATGAGAAACAGATAAGGACAGATGGAGGAAAGTTAGAGAATCAGGAAGTGCAAAGACATAGTGCAGAGGAAAAAGGTGGAGGAAAGGTGGTTGGTCCAGATGACATACGTGTGGAGGTATGAAGGAGAGAGAGCAGTGGACTTTTTAAACATATCGTTTAACACAATCTTGGAGAGTGAGAGGATACCTGAGAAATGGAAGATGTGTACTGATACTGACTTTCAAGAACAAGGGTGTAGAGCTATCCTTAACTACAGAAGGCCGAAGTTGATGAGTGATATCATGAAGTTATGTCAAAGAGTTATTGAAGCTATAGATTATAACAAGAGGTGATGATCAGCAAGCATCAGTATGGCTTCATGCTGAGAAATAGCACGACAGATGCGATGTTTGCCTTGAGAGTGTTGAAGGGGAACTCTAGAGAAGGTCAGAAGAAGTTGCACTGTCTCTTTGTGGATCTACAGAAAGTATATGATAGGGTGCCAAGAGAAGAACTTTGATGTGGTGTACAGTAGAAGTGACAGATCGGTGATGGAATTATATCATTAGCTCTGGGCCCCTTCTTGTTTGCAGTGGTGATGGACAGGTTGACAGATGAGGTAAGGCAGGAACCCCGTGGACTATGATGTTCAGAGACGACATTATGATCTGTAGTGAAAGTAGAGACCAGGTGGAAGAGAGCTGGGAGAGGTGGAAGTATACACTGGAGAGAAGAGGAATGAAAGTCAGTAGAAGCCAGACAGAAAACATGTGTGAATGACATGAACACAGGTGGAAAGGTGAACATACAAGGAGTAGAGAATGTAGATGAGTTTCAATATCTCGGGGTCAACTATCCAAAGCAATGGACAATATACAAGAGAGGTGAAGAAGACAGTACAGGCAGGGTGGAGTGGGTGAAGACGAGTATCAGGGGTGATTTGTGAGAGAAGGATGGCAAAACTAAAAAGGGAGGGTTTGGCACTGACAAAAAGACAGTAGGCTGAGGTGGAGGTGGAAGAGCTGAAGATGTTAAGATTTACATTGGGAATGCTAATGGTGGGGTGGATTAGAAATGAGTATGTCAGAAGGACAGCTCAGGTTGAGATGGTTTGGGCATGTGCAGAGGAGTTTTAGTGAGTATATTGGACAAAGGATTCTGATTATGAAGCTGCCAGGCAAGAAGAAAAGAGGAAGACCACAGAGGAGATTCATGGATGTATTGAAGGAGCACTTGCAGAAGTTTGGCGTGACAGGAGAGGATGCTAGGAATAGGGTGACCTGGAGGCAGATGGCATGCTTTGGTGACCCCTAAAGGGAACAGCCAAAAGAAGAAGCTGGATGTATGCCAAGGGGTGGATCTGACCAAAAAAAACCAAAAAACAAAACAAAATAACAAATAAAACAAGCGACAGTGCAAACTGATTGGCAAACAACTTCTCCCTTGATAGTCTTCCTTCTGACTCTGCTAATGACCATAATTGACTAAATGAAGTTCATCATTTAATTAACATGACTTTAAACTAGCTATTGTGTCTTTAAAGTCAACAGTTCTTACTGAGGTCAGAGTAATAATTTTTCCATAGATTTCTGTACTACTTATCAATAAAATTAAACATTATTTTAAATAAGCATCCCCAAGTTAAAATGAAAATAAACGCAAATGAAGCCCCTCAATTCATTGCAGGGTAACATGTCAGCTTAGCTGTTTGAATCGGTTATTAGAGGTAGATATAAAACAAAAATATTTTCGCTTTGTTTGAGCTGGATGTTGCTGCTGCTCACCATATAGAAAGTTTGGGCTTTGGTAAGCCATGATAGATAAGGCCTATTGACTGGTCAGCAACACCCCTGGCAACTTCCAGTTGACAAGAAAAAAGTCATCAACCAGTCAGTGAGCGGTTATTTGATGGCACTGATTGAAATTGCTTGCAAAAAGGATGCTGCAGCAACAATCTCCAAATCATTTTTTTCCAGTAGTACTTTATACAGTCTTTACTTCTAAGGCTGAACCCAGTTAAAATAATATGATAAGAAATATTTGGTGTTATGACAGTTTGCTAGTTAGCTAACCAGATACCTACTATTGTTCGCTCTTGGACCTGTGGGTACCCTACCAGTAGATATTTTATAAACTTAGCTAAAATCAGGTCAACTTTTGGAATGACTTTTTGGTGACGTACAACCTTGTTTGAAGAGCTTTCTGTACTAACATTTTTCTTCCAGAATTGATTGACATATTTCTTGAAGCTTTACACTTTTTTCTTAAAGCTGTGAGCACAAAATCCAGCTTTGAGTCTAAAAAAAAAAAAATCACAAAACCTCTGAGTCTACTGGGAAAAACCCAATAATTACATCAAAATAATGAAATGACAGCTTAAAACCCAACGACACATTCAGATCATACATATGCTCTGTAAGCATAATGTGACTGTTGAGCATTCATTACACAACATCCAAACGTAAATAAATAAATAAATAAGGAAAAGCCAGAGTGTTCAGTTGTTGATGTTTAAGGTTTAGCAAACAGAATCAATGATTCAAGAATTAGGCTCAGGACCACTGGGAACAGGATTTAGTGTTCATTTTTCTGTATTATGGCTACCAACAATCATTAAAATAAAACTTGTTTGCATTATGGGAATTTCCCCTTCACCATGTGTACATGGTTGGCAGAGGTACTGATGTGTAAACATCAAGGTCCAACTGACTGATGCAGTAACAAATGGAGTCCAGCTCTGATCCAACAGCTGAGGTGATCATGAATACCTTTAACTGGTAAATATAGTGTCCAAGGGTGCTCCCAAAGCACACCATCAAAAAGCTTTCCCAATCAATAATTCACTGACACTGACACCTCTTGTGTAGCCAGGTGTACTTTCCATACACCATTTGCATCCTCACTCAAATGAGACAATCAATTTCTCATCCCTTTGTGTTTTATAAGTCTCATAAAATCTGGGCACTGTCAACTAGGTGTGGAATATTTAAGAGTTCAATTCATGCTGCTGCTAGTGTACCGAGGCTGAGTAACAGTTGAAAGCCAGGAGGGACCCGTTTGGTAGAAAGGTCAGGTATCAGCTACTCTGACCACGCCAAATGCCAGCAAGACAATCTGATAATTTGTGACCCCAGGGTGAGGAGAAAATCAAAAGAAGCTAAATGCAGGATCTATTAAAGACCCAGTGCAAAATGTCAGACAAATATATGCTGGGGTGAAGTTAGATATCAGTCAGAGATCAGTGTCAGCATTTAGAAAGTACACACACTCAGTCTATTGCAGCAGGCTGTTGGGATACTTTTACTGTAATGCCTGTAATGCACTAACAAACTAGTTATTTAGCTGGCAAGGAATAAATGATTAGAGTTCTTTTCCAGCATGATTTTAGATTTTTATTTAAAATTTCCAGAATACACTGAGGTATTGGATTTGACTGAGGTGATAACAACATGGTTCAATATATTTTCACTGTAAAGCAATATACTGTACAAGTGGAATGTTTAGAAAATAGCCTGCTCATTAAAATTCAGGTAAACTGATGTTATCTGTTCATCTCAGTGTCACACAGTTCATGACGACAGAATGTGAGATATTCTTGCCTTTTTTTTTCTTTTTTTTTTGGAAAACCAATTAAAACCTGAGCTGAGAAGAATCGCAGGTGAATAAATCATTTGAAAAATCCCATTAGAACAGACACAGAGGCCTCAGCTGTGTTTTTAAAAGCCAAAAGGGTCAAAGGAAGAAAAATTAATAAGCTTCATAGGTAGCAATAAATAGACTGGGAGAAAGGTGGCTCTGATGGGAAATGAGTTTTAATAAAATGCACTCTGTTTTCTTCACAGTGGAGTAGACAGAATACAGAATATGGCAGTATCATCGACTCTGTTGGCTTGCAGGCACACAGCCTCGCTGAAACAATCAGCTCTGAGGCAAAGCACTAAAACAACCCAACCTTGCCACAAATGTGGCTTTCCTTGCTCTAGGTCGGATGATCCAATCACAAATATGAATAACCTCAGCACAAAAAAGCAATTACCCTGCAGCCTAGACAAAGGGGCCAAGGCACTGACACCACCAGGGCCAAAGTTACAGCACCAGGCTATCGCTGTCTGTGCTGCTGTACAATTTAATACTCGGTGCATTGCTATTTAATCACAGAGAAACAGGGGCATTTTTTTCTGGCATTCCCAATGTTTCAAGTAATAATCTATGATATTTTTCATAAAAATATCTGTTTTTATTGCTCCCTCTTGCCAAATGTCCATTTCATGAAAGCTTTTACAGTTGGTGCTGTAATCACCTGCTGTCAGAGAGGCTTTCCCTGGGAAAAAAAAGTGTTGTTGCACAAAGATGTGGTTTATCCAGAATAAACATGGCTGAACAGACCACCGTGTGTTTAACCAAGCTTCAAAACGACACATGGGAAATACAGTGCAACAGGAATATAGTCACGTTAGCAGCTCAGTGAAGTTTCAGAGAACTTGTAATCTAATTGACAATATAAGTCCACCTATCTGGAATGCTTATTTCATTTGAGGGGGAGGGGCTAGGGGAGAAAGAAATGTTACTTATTTCAGTTAGGCCATATCGATTCTTTATTCACAGAAACTAAAATGAATCTGGTAGTGTGGTCCTTTTGCCTTTAAGCTGGTGTAAACAATTATTTTAGCTCCATTCGCTCCTATTTATTCAAGAGCCCTCTGCTGCAATCCCAGAAGTGCAGCCAACTTCTGTACAATCAGAAGTTGGCTGCAGATGTTGACTGTTAATTGGAAATTAAATCACTCTCCTAGATCTTTGACTGTATTGCACTATGATTGTAGTAATAATGATAACACACTGCAGGTAACAGTTTTTTTTTTTTTCCTGAATTTTACTTGTCCGCATGCTCGTATATGACAAGCGGTGTCATCATTCATACGCAAATTGAAATTAACTTGACTGTCCTCCCCCTGAAAATGACAATATAGACTGTACAAGCTGTGGTTACAGGCTTCAGTCAGAGATCTCTGGGAGCTCTGTGAATAATTTAAAAAATTCATTCTTCTGTAATCTTTAGATATGTTGAAATTCTACACATTAAATCATGTTGTAAAAAGATATTTTTACTGTAATCATAATATTTTACTAACTTGTCTAAACCTAATCAAACAGTTTAAGCAAAACTTAAAAATGGTCTTGGCCTTTTGACACAACCTGAAATTGGTTAACACGTGTTTATGTTTTATTAATGCAGTCAGTCTTTTTTAAGTGCTGATTGAAAACAGTTTTAGCTGTTTAACATTTTGACAGATTTTTAAAAATTCATCTAAGAATAAAATGAAAATTTCATGAAACTTAATGTGTTGCATCTAAGTGCAGTAGCATGTGTTAATATTTCTTTTGCTGAAATCCACAATAAGACCATATTAGTCAAGCTGGAATTACATACATCTAATGGAGTTCTTTATAAAGCCTATCTATGTGTGTGTGTGTGTGTGTGTGTGTGTGTGGGGGGGGGGGGGGGGGGGGGTATGCAAACAAGAAAATGAAATTCCAGGTTCTCTCAAGGGACAAATATTTTGTCCAGATGTGGCTCACAGGCTTTTATCTGCATCCCAACGCTCTGGAGGATTTTAATACTTGAAGAAAATTTCAGTTATCCATCCAATTCTTGTTTTACTCTGAACATGAAATGTCAAGCCTCAACTAAGGAAATGTCAGAGTACCTTGGATTTATCCTTTATGGACCATACATACCTATACTACATGCAAAAGTAACACATCCAAGATATTTCAGTCTGGAATCACAGTGGTAGACAGAAGACAGAAGAATCCTTAGCTGTTCAAAGCTAATTAAAAAAAAAAAACATGCACAGACAAGAAATCCTGAAAAAATATTTTGCATGGATCCAAATTGAAATATTGATGGCATGGCATTCTTCCAGCTATTTGTCTAAAACCAATAACCCAATGCAAATCATGAAGCTGAATTTATAATCTCAGAGTGCTTGAGTGTGACCATTTGGTGGGCCTGCTTGGCCATAGCAAGTACAGAGGGAAAGTCAATTTAAAACCTTTCCAGTAAAAGTGATTGTAAATCTTAGACTTAATTAAAAGGAGCTCAATTTACTGCTCTTATCTTAGGTAATCATGTTAACCAATAGGGGTGCTAAAAACTCATTAGGGGTATGGATTTTAATTAGCACCCTTGCAGATGTAACATAAAATACTCCTCCTCAAGCAGGAATCCTTTAGTTAATGGGAATATCCAGGCTGTTGGGTTTGTGGAAAGACAGATATTTGCTATTCTTTTCTTTCAGTGCCAGTCAGTGTTTTCCTTTTGGACATTTTGTTTTAATCTGCAATTAAGTATATTGTAATATTTATGTTTAACTTACCCATTAAATATACTATAGTATGAGCAGTCAGTGAAGCTTTATGCAGCTTTCTATGTATGTAAGGAACTCACACAGTACCAGTCAAAAGTTTGGACACTCATGTTTGACTGGTAGTGTAAGAATTAAGAATTACTTGTGAGTCTTTAGCAGCCTATTATTTTAGTTAAATTTCACAATCTCATACCTGTCCCAGTTAATGTCATCACACAATATAGCAGAAGGCAAACCACTAGCAGTTTTCCCAAGGTAGAAATTAAAGATGATATGGAAAGGTCAGGGAGAATTCAGGGTCCAGACTAGGACAGCACCGGATGATGAAAGTGCTGCCAGTGGAGTGAAGCACATGTGATAGCATTCTTAAAGTCTTTCAGGAGTAAACAGCTCTCTATCCAATATTTTGCTCTAGGTATGTGTACAGAATCACACACAGCGATAATCGATTGTTCGAGCTGTTGTAGACAGCATAAAATCCGAATGATACAAAGAAGGCCTAGCGAGGTTGGCTGGGATCAGGCCTGTAGTGGCAGAAAGAGGAGGAGGAAACATTTCGCTGCAGGCCTGTACTGCATAGTGCAAGTGCACAGAAGCAGGAAAATAAACTGCCAAGGTCTTGACACTTTTGAAACGAAATCCTACTGGATGAAAATACGGAGAAGAAAAACTGACACATGAAAATGAAACAATGTTTGTGCTGGTCTCATTTCCATAGTTTTCTATTTTTAATTCTTTGATCATTTCCTGAATAATCAGGCATGCTGCAGAGTTTTCAGCAAAGAGGCCTTCCCCAGTGTGCAGGCACTTCCCATGCTCATGTTGTACTCCACTGTACACAGAAAGAGGGATCCTGAGCTGGGTTTTTAAGTACAGCCTATTCACAAAGGACCAGTGTAACACAGTGATCTTTTAAACAATAATGAACCACCCTTTCATTATTAACCTATGTGCTGATAGCAAAACTCACTGAAATCTCCAATGTCCTTGTGTAAATTCAGGGGTGGAAGGCAAGTTAACTGAAGCATATTTCCATTTTTTCTCCACAAGAGATCTAGCATTTATTAAGGCAGTATGAGTATTTTTGCATTAATAAAGGTGAACGTGTTCACAAATAGTTACTTATTGACATATCAGACAAATTGCTCATACTGTAGTTCCTCCTAATCGAAATGTTAAATGCTAAATGCTTCACTGCATTCACCTGAAGGCTATCAATTACCACCCTAAAATGAAAATGGTGACATTGTGAGCTGTAAAACTCACAGATACAATGGACCAGTGTTATTAAAATTAACTAAAATTAAATGTAAAAGGTAGGTAGGAAAAAATATTGAAATAAAAACAATAACTTTTGACAAAAGTTAAATATGTAAACTTAAAATACTAAGACAAAATGAAAATATAGTAAGTAAAGTAAATTTCCATAGTTTTAGTCTTTATCAATTAGATTTAAAAAAAAAAAAAACATACATTTACCCATTCATACATTCATATGAATGGGTAAATGTGTCCAAACCTTTGACAGGTACTGTAGGTACTATACTGTTTGACTGGTAGGATTTTTTGATTTCAGCCACTTCTATCTTTCAGTGGTACATGCCGTGCAGATGCCTGTCCTCACATGATGGTCCCTGTTCTTGCTTCTCGTCTTTCTCAGGTTTTTGCTGCCTGAGATATTCACTAACCATATGATCATTTGTGACATCTTCCTCATGTACCCATGGATCTTTGTTTTTTTTATTCTGATATTCATGAGTCCTCCGGCTCCTTCCTTCTGTTTACCGTAGCATCTCAGGGTGGTGATTTGGGGTGAAACCCTCCATGCATGGGGAGGAGCTTTCTTGTCTTAATGTCAGTGGCTTCTATCTCCTCCTACGGCCAGCTTATTATTGCAGCGGGGTATCTGACAACCGGCAGCACATACAGTGGCTTGTAAAAGTATTCACACCCCTTGAACTTTTCCATATTTTGTCACATTACAATCACAAACATAAATATATTTCACTGGAATTTAATGTGAAAGACCAACACAAAGTGGTATACAATTGTGAAGTGGAAAGAAAATTATACATGATTCAAAACATTTTTTACAAATAAAAAACTGAAAAGTGCAGTGTGCGAAAGTATTCAGCCCCCCTGAGTCAATACTTTGTGGAACCACCTTTTGCTGCAATTACAGCTGCAAGTCTTTTAGGGTATGTCTCCACCAGCTTTGCATATCTAGTGACTGAAATTTTTGCCCATTCTTCTTTGCAAAACAGCTCAAGCTCAGTCAGATTAGATGGAGAGCGTTTGTGAACAGCAGTTTTCAGATCTTGCCACAAATTCTCGATTGGGTTTAGGTCTGGACTTTGACTGGGCCACCGCAGTCTCAAGTCTTTTTTGCAGACTCCAACAGGTTTTCTTCCAAGATTGCCCTGTATTTGGCTCCATCCATCTTCCCATCAACTCTGACCAACTTCCCTGTCCCTGCTGAAGAGAAGCAGTCCCAGAGCATGATGCTGCCACCACCATATTTGACAGTGGGGATGGTGTGTTCAGAGTGATGTGCAGTGTTAATTCTCCGCCACACATAGCGTTTTGCATTTTGGCCAAAAAGTTCAATTTTGGTCTCATCTGACCAAAGCACCTTGTTCCACATGTTTGCTGTGTCCCCAACATGGCTTCTGGCAAACTGCAAACGGGACTTTTTATGGTTTTCTTTTAACAATGGCTTTCTTCTTGTCACTCTTCCATAAAGACCACATTTATGCAGTGCACGACTCTTCCAGAGTCACCATGGGCCTCTTGGCTGCATCTCTGATCAGCGCTCTCCTTGTTCGGCCTGTAAGTTTAGGTGGACGGCCTTGTCTTGGTAGGTTTACAGTTGTGCCATACTCTTTCCATTTCTGGATAATGGATTGAACAGTGCTCCGAGAGAAATATTTTTATAGCCTAAGCCTGCTTTAACCTTCTCCACAACCTTATTCCTGAGCTGTCTGGTGTGTTCTTTGGACTTCATGATGCTGTTTACTCCCCAGTATTCTCTTAACCAACCTCTGAGGCCGTCACGGAGCAGCTGTATTTGTACTGAGATTAGATTACACACAGGTGGACTCTTTTTAGTCATTGGCAGTCATCAGGCAACTTCTGAATGCAACTGGTTGCACTCAGAGAAAAGGGGGCTGAATACTTTTGCACACCACACTATTCAGTTTTTTATTTGTAAAAAATGTTTTGAATCATGTATAATTTTCTTTCCACTTCACAATTGTATACCACTTTGTGTTGGTCTTTCACATTCAATTCAAGTGAAATATATTTGTTTGTGGTTGTAGTGTGACAAAATATGGAAAAGTTCAAGGGGTATGAATACTTTTGCAAGCCACTGTAGGAAGGGGCCATTCCCAAACTGTTCCCACAAAGATCATGAAATTGTGCAAAATGTATTGGCATTAACCAGTCCAATACAGTTGCTAAATTTGCAGGAGTTGCAGTCATGGCTGCTTCATAAGGAGACCAAGTGGCTATCTCATGATATCTTCAACAAGAAGACTAAAATTATGGCCCATGATGAATGCTGATTGAAAAAATAAAGTCTGCAGAGTTTTTCTTTGTGATTATGGATCAGACAGGTGAGAGTACGGTCAAAGAGTTTTGTGATAATAAACCAGTTGTTCCTATATTTCTGACTAAAGATTTTTATGGTAATTTTAGGCTCTGAGTGCCTAGCATTATCATAAAATCCCTTGTGAAGACACCCATTTGCATTTGTTTCAAACTGAAGAGATGTTTCACCCCAAATGATAATTTGAGCTCAACTGTTTGAATCTCTGAAAAATGGTCATGAATTTCAGAATATTCTTTACTCTGCCACACTTTTTCTTTAATGACCACAGAATTTCTACCTACCACAAGTTTGTTCAGACTTGATGACCAAGGCAGTATGATGTCACAATCATAGACAGCGCAAAAGATGGACGCAGCTGCCAGGTCTAAAAATTGAAATCTGATGCAGTCTGACAACAAAAAAGGAGACAAACACACACTTTTGAAACAACATTTATGTGTGACCAAAAGGTCAAACAACATAGAATAAACTACATTTACCAAAATACCTATGCACATGTGGACAGGGCCTGAGATCCATCCCTTTTCAACAGCAAAAATGCTTTAAAATGGTAGTTCATAAACCAGCAGGTGACGTGACAGTAGCTACATCCATCTTTTATATTTTCTGTGTTCAAAGTTTTACTTTTTGATGTCAGGAATGTTTGGCTTTCCCAGTTTTCAAGTGCCACAGGAAATACTCAGTGTGACTGAGGTCAGACAATTTTTGATTTTTCTTAATTGCATTCAGCACTCCCTGGTGTTCAGATACTGCAGTTCTTGGTAGCTGTGAGATGCATTTGGGCCCACTAACCTGCTACATTTGAACAAAAAGGGGACACTGCAGTGAGCAAAAAAATGTTTCAATCCCCAGTTTGTGACTGAGAGGAGATAAATGCCTGGATAAATGGGAGGATTGTATTAGGAACGGCATCAAGCACATTTGTGAGATTAACTAAAGTTCACAAAAAAGCTTTAAAAAGGTTACGAACAAGTAATCTACAGTCCAAGTCTCACAAAAGTTACCAGATGATCTTGATTTTTACACACAAGATTTAGATGGTGAAAGCACAAATAAAACAGATCAGCTTCATAGAATAACTTTATAACTGTCATTAAACATGTTGGTTTGACTTTGCACCCTTTCTTGAGGAGTGAAAAAAAAAAAAAAAAAAAAAATTTAAACTTGGTTTTCCCTATCAGTGCAACCATGGCAACTGTGAACTGCTAAACTGCTTACATCTATATTTCTCCTTTATTTTACACTCTGAAAGGCTTGTGTTCATAAATGCTGTTCCCCAGCATCCTCAGATTCTCAGATTATCTCTAGGGTTACATGAAAATGCAACATATTTCCAATTTGGTCATGAAGATTTTGACTCCATCAGCTTAATGCTTTACATTTAATATCAGTATGTTTGGAATTTGCATAAGTGATTATGATAATTACACATATATCCAGTTGCAGAGACAGGGCTGGACACTGAATGTGGTTGCCTCATCGTTACTCTTCTTAATGGAGGAAGCAACACTGTAAAAAAAGGATATGGGGTTTTAATCAGATGGACTCATGTCATTATGCTGGGTGAACTCATTGCCCATTACAACTAACTAAGATGAGCTGCAACAACTTCAACTTGAAAAACTACTTTAAAACCCACAATAATCTGTTCAATTAACTGCAGGACACGTATTAGGATTCGTATTTTATGTAACACGCATGTGCCCGTGATATGACCTCATGGTCACATGATGCTCAAAGTCACGGGTCACATCTGAAATTTAGCAAAGAACCTGGCAGAGTGTGGCTAGAGAGCAGCTGCACTGAACTGACACAAAACAGCTGTGCACGCACATGCACACACCTGTCTGTACTGATGGATGGCTGACTGAGGTTCTGTAATGTGATGTTAAAATTATATTAATGTGCATGCCGGAAAGGTTGGTGCAGGTCTTTTAGAATGGACCCACCACCATCAGCAGCTCCTGCCTGCGGTCAGGAGCAGGTGGGAGCGGTCATGGTGAAGCGTTTTTCTCCATGGCTTTGGAATTTAAGTTTACAGATACAGAAATTGGGTGACACTTTATATAACCACAGTTAATAAATGGTGAATTGATAGTTATTTTACTTTTCATAAACAATGTTATTAATATTATTGATATTAATTTGTAATACTGATATTACTAATGTAATAACGTTGTTTCTGATTTCTTTGTGTCACAAAATGACTTATACGTTATATAATATATAATGAAATACACAAATTATTGTATCATATTTCATGAGACATAATAAGCTATGGCAATATAATTTTTAAAAATCAAAATATAGCAACACTAATTACTGGTTTAAGAAAGGTGCTAATATTTAATTGTTTCAATGTAAAAACAAAACAAAACAGATTAATACATTAAGTTTTTGTTTTAAGTCATTATTATAAAGTGTTACCATAGACTGCTGATCATCTCTTTCCCTTTTTAGAAGCCAATCTGCCATCAACACACACAAGGAAAAGGTACTGTAAAATTTTTATGTACTTGATTCTTCTATTCATTCGTATTTATTTTGCTAAAGTAAAATCATCATTAAATTCAGTCCACTGAACATTATTAATTTTGCCTCTGTTTCTGCAGTGTCACCATTCAGGTGGTTTCTAATAAACTGAAGTGTCTCCATGTCTGAATACATTAAAATCTGGAAAACAAATATCTTCTTGGTAAAATTTTACACTTCAGTGGAGGCTGTGCAGGGCAGTCAGTGAGGTTGTCCTGCAAGTGTTGTACTTAGTCCTCACCTGGCCAAAGCATTCTAATTGTTAAGTATAGATTCTTTAATGGTTGGTCATCTGTACCAAATATTGCATCTAGACAGCTTGCTGAAGCATAAATGTCACCTAACCTGGACTAAAATGATGTAATGCCACTTCTTCATATGGGTCTTCAAGGAATTCACGAGGCTGATAGACCTAGATTGACCTCAGTTCATTCTGTAAGCACCTGGACAGCCATCTATTCAGTTGTTCAGGTCAAATGAGGTGGTTAAAGAAATTACATCCATACTGTAGAGTCTTAACAAGGATATAACATTTATTTACTTTAAAGTTGTTTCAAGGCAATAGAGACTTGAGAATAGAGACAAGCCAGCGTACTCAGTGCTGGTCACAAGCCCAGATAAATGGGGAGGGTTGCATCAGGAAGAGCATCCGGTGTAAAATCTTTGCCAAATCAAACATTGCAGATGAGCAAGAATGGGATTTCTATACAACATCAGCTGGGGTTGTCATATGCAGCTACAGATAAACCTGATGAGCAATACCATGAAGATATGTAAAGAGTTATTGAAGAGAGGTGACCAAAAATGAGCAGCAGTATGGTTTAATGCAGAAAATGAGCACGACAGTAGAAAGTCAGTAGAAGCAAGATTACATGTATGAATGAAGTGAAGCTGCAAGGAAGGAGGTAGTGAGTTTAAATACCTCGGGTCAACCATTCAGAGTAAGAGACAGTGCACATTAGAAGTGAAGAAGAGAGTGCAGGCATGTGTGAGGTAAGAGGTTTATCACTCAAAAACAGACAAAAAACATAACTAGTTTACACTGAGCAGGGTTACACTTGTGCTTTCTGTATGTTGAATGATATGGTAAAGGATTACAAGCACAGACACCTTTGTTTTTTGGGGTTTTTTTTATGAAGCCTACAGATCCTGAGGAGGACATCGTCAAAGGATTGATCATTGGAATATTTTTAGTGGTTGAAGATGCGAGGGAACCCCTTCCAACTTCTTGGCACTGTAATCAAGGAAAGGCTCACCATATGTCACCCCCATGATGTACCCGATGCTTTTGTGAACCTGATGGGACTGCTGCACCATTCTGAACCTTGATGATCCAAAAGACTAGAAGTACAACTTTGAGGCAATTCAGTGCCTGTTGATGGAAGTGGGTTTTGACTCATGTACTGCCAGAGTCCGCTCTCTGAAGAATAAATTGCTCAGTTACAGGGATGGCCTGGGAAGATGTTTCTGCACTGTAAGGACTGTACTCATGATTTTGTCCTTTGGTGCTAACATCACTAAAGAACTATACTTTTCTACTGCTACTACATAGTTTTATGTCTTGATAATTTGTCACATTTCTATTTGGAGGAACTGTCTTTGAGACACTTGTACAGTAGCCTTTCAGGGCCACTGTACACTTGCATTTATGAACTCTGAACAAGTCACTTGTTGACATTAATACAATAAAATTCTTAACTGAAATACATCAGGTATTTTTTATGTGTTTTGCGATTATTGTGGACTTATTCACTGTTGAGTTATAGTATTTTTGTAGGTTTTAGATTTCTTGTCTTTGTTTTTGGAAAAGCTTATATAACCTAAATTATTGCTTGGAATTTTTGTGTGGAGCTAGTTTGATGCACATTTAGAAAAACCTGATAAACTGAGTTCAGATTACATGTTTTCAGTTCTCCTAACTAATGCTTTTTAATTTAAATTATTTTATACATATATATATATATATATATATATATATATATATATATATATATATATATATACACAATTAACAAAACTGCGCGCTTTTCCCTTTTAAAACCAAAACCAAAAACAACACAAGGAAAATAAACAATTAGAAATAAATAATCCGGTCTGTAGTCTTTTTTCTTTTTAGTCTTTTGTCACAGTGTCCATCAGTTGTTCATGCAATGTCTCAGTTATAGTGACCAGTCGGGTCACTATCTACCGGTTTGTCCGATCCTTGGGCTGGGGCTCGCCATCCAGTTCTGGAAATGCAATCCAGTCTTCACAGTAGCACTATGGATCAAATAGTGCACCAACAAAAAACCTGACCGAAGTTCAAGTTTCGTCTGCTAATTTCCAAGCTAGCCACAGAAGCAACAAGTAGCATGGATCACTCAAGCCGTGTCTGCGTCTGATACAATCAGAGCAGTCTCCCTGCACCACGCAGCGGGAGGGCGGGACAACCAACCTTATTGGCTGATGTGACATCAGACCATGCCAGCTATTGGTTGGTCAAGCCATCACTAAAACCACTATTAAAGGTGTATTTCACAATTTTTAAAAGATTTTTAACACTTTTTACATATATTTATAAACTTATTTAGGAACTTGGTTTTAAATATTGACTTATTACTTTTTAATCTCATTGCAGAATAAGATATTAAATCAATATTCAGTCATTCTTGCTTGTGTTTTTAACACTGGGTTACACATTACCCCCTTGGAACATGCAAGTCTCTTTGCATGGGGTGGGTTGCATTGAAATAACAGGAAAACTAGATTCCTTCCAAGTAGCTTCAAGGTCAGCCTCTGTCAAGGCACTCGTAAAAGCAAGGCTTAAACCATGAAATAGGGACTGAGCAATAGTTAAGAGTGGGTTTCCTAACTGGTTATACTGGAGCCTGTTTGGTTTATTAGACGGTCTTTCTGAGCGTCTCACAGGATTTGTGGTGTCATGACTTGGGTGCATTGGAGTATCCTCTGATACCTGTTTGTTACATCCCTTTTCACTGGATACATTAGTTTCACTCTCACGATCATTGTCCTGGACCACAGGTTCTGTATCTGCTACTGTTTCAAGCTCCTCTTCAGTAGGGACTACTGGGTCACTGCCTGTCATCACAATCAGGTAGATTCTTGCATTCTGATACACTTTCACATCCAGGTGTATTGTCACTTCCAGGTGAGTTTTCACATCCAGGTACATTGTCGCTTTCAGGTAAGTTGTCACATCCAGGTACATTGTCGCTTTCAGGTAAGTTGTCACATCCAGGTACATTGTCACTTTCGGGTAAGTTCTCAGGGTATATCTGTCGTGGGAACTCATAGACTTGCGTAAATTTGATTGGCTCTGGGACAGGTTGTTCTCTAAGCCAGTAGACATCCTCATATTCAGGTTCAGAAAGATCACATTCTTCAGTTTGCTCAAGGGACTGGCGGGTTTTAGGTTTGCAGACGCGATTTGGTGGAGTGGGATTCTCTTCTGTGGGAGCAAGGAACCCGCAAGGTAAGAGAAGGTCACGATGGACTGTGCGCACTGGCCCATTTTTGGTTTCAGGCTTTATGGTGTAGACTGGTAGATCACCAGCTTGTTCGACCACAACATAAATGTCCATCTCCCACCTATCGGCTAGTTTATGCTTGCCCCTAAGGCGAACAGCTCGCACCAAAACCCGGTCCCCAGGTTCTAGTTTGGAAGGTTTTACACGCATATCAAATCTGGCTTTATTCCTGTCTGCCATTTTGTTAGCATTTTCCATTGCTAGTTTGTAGCTTTCTTGGAGGGTTGTTTTCAGTTTCTCCACATATTGTGAGTGGGACTTTAAACTTTTGGTTTGGAAAGGTAGGTTGAACGCGAGGTCAACGGGTAACCTCGGTCGGCGACCAAACATTAATTCATAAGGTGCAAATCCGGTTGTGTCATTCTTTGTTCAATTGTACGCATGGACCAATGGCTTCACAAAGTTGCGCCACTGCGTTTTGTCTTTCTGTTCCAAAGTCCCAAGCATACTTAACAATGTGCGGTTAAAGCGTTCTACAGGATTTCCCCTGGGGTGATAAGGGGTTGTTCGAATCTTGTGAATGCCCATGATCTTACAAAGTTCCCTTATTATGTGTGACTCAAAATCTGGCCCTTGGTCACTATGCAAACATTCAGGGATGCCGTAATGAACTATGAAGTGATCACAAAGACATTTTGCCACGGTCTGGGCTTTTTGGTTAGGAGTAGGAATGGCTATTGCGTACTTGGTAAAGGGATCTGTTAGCACAAGCACATCCTTGGTGTTGCTTTGATCAGGCTCAATGGATAAGAAATCCATACAAACCAGTTCGAGTGGTCTGGCGGACTTTATGTTCACAAGCTCTGCAGCTTTTTCCGGAGGGGTCTTTCTCCGTACACAGCGGTTGCATGTTTTGATCCTGTTCTCGATGTCAGCTGCCATACGAGGCCAATAAAACCTTGTTCGGGCAAGATCAAGGGTACGCTCAATACCTAAATGGCCCATATCATTATGGAGACTGTGGAAAACTGTCTCACGGAGCCCTTCAGGTAAGACAAGCTGATAAGTGACATTGCCGTCATCTTGGCGTCTTCGGTACAGTACTTGGTTGTGCAGTTCAAGACGATTAAGTTCTCAGAGCAACAGGTTTATATCAGGGAGTTTGGTTCTGACTGTAGGTGGAACCTTTTCTCCAGTCTCCATTTGGACAATGACCTCACGCAAGCAGGGGTCAGCTCTTTGCTCTTGTTTAAGTTGCCCAGCTGACAGATGAGGTACAACTGGAAGACCACCACAGTCATCTTCATTGACAAAGTCATCTGGTAATGCAGTTACAGAGATAGCTAATGAGTGCACTAGAGGGGTAGGTTCATCGGAGAAACTACAACACAAAGGTCTCTCACAGATGGCCGACACCACCTCTGGACTTAAACTGGTCTCTTGCTGTGCCAAATGAGTTTGGGTGAACTGCTGTATTCTGTCAAACTCTTTTTGTGACACAGCATCATTTAACAACTCACCATGCGGTCGCCTCAAAAGGCCGTCTGCATCAGGGTTGACTTTGCCTGCTCTATATTGGAGCTTAAAGTCAAAAGTAGACAGGGAAGCTAACCAACGGTAGCTCATTGCATCAAGCTTAGCCTTTTTCAGAACATAAGTGAGGGGGTTACTGTCAGCGATGACAGTGAACTGGTTTCCATAAAGATAATCTGCAAACTTTTCTGTTACAGCCCACTTTAGGGCCAAAAACTCCAATTTGTGGGCGGGGTAACGAGCTTCACTTCTGGACAACCCCCTGCTCGCATAAGCAGTGACCCTCGTTTGGCCGTCCTGTTCCTGATAAAGGGCAGCACCAAGACCTGTAGTGCTGGCGTCTGTGTGGAGTGAGTACGGCAGCTTAGGGTCAGCAAAAGCCAAGATAGGAGCAGAAGTGAGCTTCTCAATGATGCCTTTGAAAGCTAGGTCACAAGAAGGAGTCCCCCGTTCACCAAAGGGTTTTTTAGGGTCATAGTACTCCCTAGGCTTAGCTTTGGTTTTCGTGCTCTTACGCAACGGTGGGTATCCTGATGTTAGGTCAGTGAGGGGCTTAACAAGGCTTGAATAGTCCTTGATAAAGCGCCTATAGTACCCGGAAAAACCTAAGAACGAACGGAGTTGCTTAAGGTCTTTGGGCACAGGCCAGGTACTCAGAGCCCTCACTTTCTCAGGGTCGGTCTCTACCCCTTTCTGGGATACTATGTGTCCAAGGTATCGCACTGAAGTTTGAAAGAACTTGCACTTCTCGGGGGAGAGTTTAAGCCCGTACTCCTTGAGGCGGTTAAGAACCTTCATCAAGCGTGTCTCATGCTCCTCTGGTGTCTTAGAGAAGACTATAATGTCATCAAGAAACACCAGCACTTCTTTCAAATTCATATCACCCATGCATCGCTCCATAAGGCGCTGGAAGGTGCTTGGAGCATTTGTAATGCCCTGTGGCATTCGATTGAACTCCCAAAAACCACTAGGACATACAAATGCGGTTTTTGGTTTGTCAGCTTCCTCTACTTCGATCTGGTAGTAGCCAGATTTTAAATCAAGGACTGAAAACCACTTGGATTCAGTCAAAGTAGAAAATGTTTCCTCCAAGTTTGGGAGCGCATAAGCGTCCTTTACAGTCTGCAGGTTGAGCTTTCTGTAATCAATACAGAGGCGGACTTCGCCATTCTTCTTCCACACCACGACAATGGGTGAAGAGAATGGTGAAGTGGATTCTCGAATCACACCTGCTTGTTGCAGCTCCTGCAAGTGTTTACGAACAGCTTCCAGGTCATTGGGGTGTATGGGTCGTGCTTTGTGTTTGAATGGAGTTTCGTCTATCAGTTTAATGGTGTGCTTGACTTGATCATTCCGACCGAAATCGAGATCATTTTGTGCAAAAACTTCTGGCATGTTATTGAGTTTTTGCAATATGCACTCTTTCCACTCAGCGCCGATAGGGGAAGACTCAAAGTTAAAGGCCAAGTTGGTTCTTTGACTGACCTCAGACTGGGGAGGTTTCACTGAATGTTCATGAGAGAGGACTCTCTGGAATGCATGGATCTCTCCAATCACACACTTTTGAGGGATTGTCACGTCGTGTTCAGATTCGTTGGTGAGAACAACTGGTATCAGGTAAGGTGCTCGCTCGGGTAAGCTGATGAGACTTGGTTTTACTAGGACGCCACTAGGCAATGTTGAAAAGGATGGGTGCTCTAGCAGCACGGATTTCTCGGTGGTATTGTTGACATAGTTACTGAGCCTTCTAGGACTCTGGCCTAACTGTCTGGCCTGCTGGGACCAGCTGAGGGCCCTTGTTGTACAGGGTTGCTAGGCCAAGGCTACTGTCTTGGGTCTGTTTGTGTCTTAACTCCAGGACCTTTAGCACTGCCTTATAACCATTTGAAGTGGGGGGCTGCAGTCCGGGACATGCTTCATTATACAACTCATAAAGCACATCTAAGGTGTTGGTCCCAATTAACACTGAGGACTGGGAAGCAGCTCGAATGTCTGGTACAACCAAGGCAAGTGTTGACACAGCTTCAATGCCGAGGAACTCTTTTGGATAGGTGACATTCATTTCAATGTAACCTAAGTAAGGTACTGACTGGCCATTTGCTCCTTCGACTTCAAGCAAGTCAAAAAGTGGTTTGATCTCATGACTGGACAAATGTTGTTCATAATATGACTGAGGGACCGTAGTCACCTGGGAGCCAGAATCTAGTAAGCTGTTAACAGTATTACCATTAATCTTCACTTGGGCTGTGCATCTACTGCCGATTAAGCCTCGAGGTAGTTTGAATCTGTCAGTTTTAGTATGCGACTTTAAAGTGGCATGCTGTTTGTTTGGCACATTTGGTTTGGTTTCAAAGGGATGGTTTGACTCCATGTCAGCCTCTGTTTGTCCCACAACAGAGGCAGACTTCAGTTTAAAGAGAAGGGGCCACTATGCTGACTGTCCCATATTTGTCTTTTCACTTTTAGCTCTCTTCTTTTAGTTCCCACCAAGGCAGGGTTTGGCTCAGAGTCACAGTTGGCAACAATATGTCCATCCTCCCCACAGCGAAAGCAATACCAGGGCTTGGGCCCTGTACTGGAGCGGCTGTGGGAAGGGGAGTTGGGTCCAGGTTTTGCATCGTCAGGTTTTGTTGTTTGGATTTTCTTAGGTACTGTCTGTTTCTTTTGTTTCAAAACTGCTGCTAATTGGCTTTTTAAATTGGCAACTTGTTTCTTTAGATCACATAGGGTGCTTGAAACTGTTTCAGAAGAGTTCATTTTTGTTTCAGTGGCTGTTTGTTCATGGGATACTGCTTTTTGTTTTGCAGCACTAAAGTGTTTTCTCATTCTTGCATTTTTAACTTCTTGTCTGCTCTCTGCAGTACAGAGAAGGAGTAACAGTTCCACAAATGTGGGCAGATTATTATCCTTTAAGTCTAACTGCAGTTCTGCCAGCAGGTTATCATCCCAACAGCCTCTCTGGAACTGCTTTAGGAGTTGTCTGTCTGTTTCTTTGGGATCTACACCACCCCTGCGCACTGCAAGACTCAGCGCCACCTGCAGGCGATGTAAGTAAGCAGATGGTTTCTCCCCAGGATCCTGCAGGGTGCTCATGAATCGCACTAGCAGTTCCTCACCATCCTCAACAGTACCAAACGCTGACTCAAGCAGCCTAAGATAGTCAGCAGGTGATGCGTCCGGCCCAAGAGGCCGAATAACATCTGAAGCTGGAGTAAGAAGGCTCTCAAGAATTTTTCGAGTTTTTTCCAAGTTGGAAAGCGATAAATCTCCCATGATCAAATCAACATGGGAACGCCATGTTTCATAGTCAACTTCAGTGTATGGTCTAGGATTCTTTCCAGAGAAAGCTCTCAACCTAAGGGTGGAATGATTATTAGATGTCTTCTCTGTAGTTTTGACAACATGTTCAACCACGATTCTCTGCGCCTCAGGTGAGATTAGATCAGTTTGACTTAACATGTGAGGCGTCTGGTTGGGTTTCAAGGCACTTGGATCAGGGCTCTGAAAGAGCTTAGGTGAGTGGGGGGTGTCAATGTGGTGTGTAGGGAAACCAGCACTTTGTGTGGGTTCTGTGTCACTATTTGGACATGGGTTTGCGGCTGGCTCAACAGACCCCATAGACTCTTCAGATTTTGACATCACCTCCCGTAACACCTCTTCAAAATCCTTCCCACTTAATTTGGCTAAACCCTTTAGTTCAGCGAGGTAGGTGTCAGTAACACTGCCCCCTACAGTTGTTGTGTAAACATCTGTTAAGGCACGGATACAATATTTGACATCCGGATCATCAGCTGATTGGTAGAGGTAAGGCAACGCAGGTGCTAACTGTTGAACAGCTAAACCAGAGGTAAACTCCACAATCTGATTCTCGTAAAATTCAGATGAGCTATCCTCAATGGTTACCGTCCTATTTATCGAACCACATTGCCGTAAGTACTCAAAAACCTCATTGTCTTTTTCTGATCCTGTTATACCACTAACAATGACTGCATTTGGTATCTTAATACCTAACTTTGAGATGAAATCCATTGCAGAAATGCATTTACAAGCTCGTTTCAAATTGTTATTCCACTGTTATTACACAACTCTAGGCTCCTGGCTGGCTCGCCACTTATTTGTAACACGTGTGTAACACGTGTGTAACCCACAAGAGTTTACCTTCAAGTACCCTTGACAGTTGTGAAATATGGTAGAGTAAGTTACTTCAATAACTAATACCAATACCACACACATAAAGGGATGTTGGCCTAATCAGAAGACTCTGGATTCGTGGGGGAGCCTAGGTGTGAGCAACAACAGAGGAAGATGCACAGTTTATAGAAAGAAATAGAATTTACTGAATAAAATGTCATTAAACGAACATATATATATATATATATATATACAATTAACAAATTGCGCGCTTTTCCCTTTTAAACCCAAAACAAAAACAACACAAGGAAAAAAAACAATTAGAAATAAATAATCCGTTTTTTTTTCTTTTTAGTCTTTTGTCACAGTGTCCATCAATTGTTCATGCAATGTCTCAGTTATAGTGACCAGTCGGGTCACTATCTACCGGTTTGTCCGATCCTTGGGCTGGGGCTCGCCATCCAGTTCTGGAAATGCAATCCAGTCTTCACAGTAGCACTATGGATCAAATAGTGCACCAACAAAAAACCTGACCGATGTTCAAGTTTCGTCTGCTAATTTCCAAGCTAGCCACAGAAGCAACAAGTAGCATGGATCACTCAAGCCGTGTCTGCGTCTGATACAATCAGAGCAGTCTCCCTGCACCACGCAGCGGGAGGGTGGGACAACCAACCTTATTGGCTGATGTGACATCAGACCATGCCAGCTATTGGTTGGTCAAGCCATCACTAAAACCACTATTAAAGGTGTATTGCACAATTTTTAAAAGATTTTTAACACTTTTTACATATATTTATAAACTTATTTAGGAACTTGGTTGTAAATATTGACTTATTACTTTTTAATCTCATTGTAGAATAAGACATTAAATCAATACTCAGTCATTCTTGCTTGTGTTTTTAACACTGGGTTACATTGACATCAGTTTCCATTGAAGTGACAATTTCTTTCAACCTTCAGCAACACAGACAAGCGGGCTAAGTGAAACAGATTTTCTTTCTTTTTGATTTTGAGAGCAGTTGAAGGCTTGAGCTGAACAATCACATAGCCACTATTTGTTAATACTAAAACTGTGTCTAATCAACTGGCTTAAAAGTAAAGATAATTAGTAGCAACACGCTGCCTTAAATGCTTCATTTATTTTAGATGCTTGAGAAATTCTCTTAGGACTCAACTAGGTTTTAGAGTTCTAGGGAAAACATTGTAAGGTTTTAAACTTATAAAGGATTTTGAGACTTGGATTTCTAGTGTTATATTTTTGGATAATGACTTTATAATTACCAACATTTTGTATCTTTTGTATTGTTTAGTACTGTGGCACTGACAGTGTAAACTCTTACAATTTTCTTTGCTGTTTACTGTTCAAGAATCCATGATTGGTACCTCAGCAATAACCATGAACTCAATTATGCATGTAAAGTGAAGATAATGTGTATTTTTTTTTTAATTGTACCTTATGTCAGTGTCAAATAAAGGACTTAAAGGTTCTTATGTAAAATATAGTAAGACAGGGGTGCCATTGTGAGCAGAACCAACATGTCCTCCAGTCCAAACAATATCAGTGGTTTGTTCCTATACGACCCATATGAGCATTTCCAAAATGAGGTGTCAGGAGAAAACGCAACCTGATATTGTGACATGGTGTATAAACTACAGGCAACTTTTTAAAATAATGTCATGTCATTGTGCAATGTGGCAGTAACACTGCTTTTACCCGAACCCTCAGCACAGCTACAGCACCATGTCCCACTTTATACATCATTGTATATGTTAGTAAAAAATATCTGCCACAGCTATTTGAAACAGTCTTCTGGCCAGCTGAAAAAGTAGAAAATGTCACACTTTAGTTCTTTTGGGCATTCTACTGAAACCAAGCAGCAAGAAATAACATTTAAAAGGAACCTTTAACCTCCTTACTACAAAGTCACACTGTATGAAACCTTATAATGCCATATAATATAACCCTAGCCCTGACACACTCAGTATTTCCAGGACTGTGGAAGTGGTTTGTTGCAAAAATAAAATTAATAAGAGTAAAAAATTTTTAAATGTCTGCAAACACAAATGTTTTATACACCACATTTGTCTTCCATTTATTATTTTACACTTACACAACATCCATAGGTGACTCAAGTAACTCTAAGCTGAAAAGCTTTTTATTTTCCTTGCTTGTTGACGATGTGGGTCAGTACTTGCCACAAATTGTTGGCTGGTTTGCAAGGCAGCATTAAAGTTCCACTGGTCCTAGAACGAGAACTTTCTGGTGGAAAAGCATCAGATCAGTGTTTTTTAATGGTCACTCAAAACAGTTTTTAGTCAGCCATTCATATCGTGCTTTATTCTATGCCAGTGAATGCTTTTGTAGCTACCATACATACTTAACTTTGATGCAGTTTAGGGTTCAGTATCTTGCTCAAGAACACTTTGACATGTGGACTGGCCAAGATTCCCTGACTTTCTAACTCGCCACAGCCACATGTACGAAGAGACTGAAATTTTTTTAATTTTTTTTTTTGTGCCAGTATGTAAACGTGTTTTACTACTGAAAATTTGTGCATTTTGACATAGCAGTCCATATCGATTTCCCGCTTGTGGATAAGTCTCAAGTGACCACTTCAGGAATTACAGTCCTGTGGCTGCTACTTGTTAAAGGACAAATAATAAGTGTCAGTTTATGCAGAGCAACTCTGAGATAAAAGAATGCAGAATGCTCTGAGTCTTATTTTTCAAGAGGAGCAAATCCTGCTCTGTATAACTTGTCCTCTGTTGAGTGCCTTAATAATTTTACAATTTTACCCACACTAGTGACATGGCTTCCACTAGATTCATATAGAATTTGTTTTTGTGAACTTAGGTAATCCAGTGGCTTCAGACTACATTCAATCAACAATGTTGTGTTGTCAGATCCTGGATCTGAGACTGGATAAACAGTAATCACAATCATAGCTCAAAAGACAAAGACCAAGCAAGTTCAGAGATCTGCCATTTAACTGAGAGCTGAAGGCTTGGACACAGCAGCAAGAAGTTCTTTCAGCACCAAAGCTGAATTCTGAGGATTATTGCTTTAAGAGAATAGGACTGTCTTGATGCTTTGTTTCTAGCTTTGTTCAAGCTGACTGGAGCTGTTTTGTAGGCTTTGTTTAATTTGGGTTGCTACTCATTTGCCAGCCAGCAGTGGAGCAACACTGCTCTGATCAAATCTCATGCACCTTACGATTGAGTGTCAGTACTAAATTGATTGAACTGTGAAGCAAACAGCGCAAAAATGGCTGCTTCATCATTACACTCATTTTCAGATCTGCAGGTAATATTATTTTTGCCACTGATTGACAATCTTTGGTAAAGCTCTAGGGGAAGTTAGGCTGGCAATGGTCCAGCCAGACAGCAAGAGTAAATCTAAACTGCAGGATGGAAAGGAAACGCTGTCTGCCGGTTTAGTCGATGTTCTCTGACAGTATTCTGCATCCATCCATCCATCCATTTGCTTCCGCTTATCCTGGTCAGGGTCGCGGGGGTGCTGGAGCCTATCCCAGCTGTCATAGGGCGAGAGGCAGGGTACACCCTGAACAGGTCGCCAGCCTGTCACAGGGCCAACACAGAGAGACAAACAACCTTTCACACTCACATTCACACCTATGGGCAATTTAGAATAGCCAATTAACCTAACCCCAGTAAGTGCATGTTTTTGGAATGTGGGAGGAAACCGGAGTACCCAGAGGAAACCCACGCAAGCACGGGGAGAACATGCAAACTCCACACAGAGAGAGGGAGAGGCCTGGGCCAAGGTGGAATCGAACCCAGGCCTTCCAGATAGGTGGAATCGAACCCAGGCCTTCCAGACGGTATTCTATCTGTGAGGCAGCAGTGCTAACCACTGCGCCACCGTGCTGCCCAGTATTCTGCAATGAAGTCTTATTCAGGTCGTGTGGAGGAGTTTGTTCTCCGTGGCTAAGTGTGTTGGTATTATATTGCTAACAGCTGCAGCAACTCGATCCTCCTCGCTGATCAACAGCTCCAGGGTGAATTAAGAAAAGAGGTAAAGTGTTTTACTTATTCATTTGCTTCAATGCATTCCCTCCAGCTCTGTATTCTTACATGTAGTAAGCTGTGGTGGGGGGCGTTCAGGTCTTCCACTTCAAACAAAGCTCCAATTATCATTTTCATTGTGCACTGCTTTATTTTCTGTTATGGTAGATTCGTGACACAGTGATAAAAGTTATTTAAGCTGCTGTAGAATAGGGTTAGTTATACTGTCTATTAGAGAATCCATCTAATTCCAAGAGATAAGAAAATATAAGTTGTGATATTCAACAGACACAACTGTTGTCCAGAAAAAGGTTAACTAACTAATGTTCCTTTATTGCCATGATCGCATACATTATAGTTCAGTTTGACTTATTAACACATACACAGTTCTGCAGCAAATAGAGCACAAAATGTATAGCTCAATTGGAAACAGTCCACTTTTAAACAATGTTGCTTGAAAACCACTGAATCGTGTTTCTGAAAACTTTATATTTGTGATTGTTTTTTCATCATTAGGATGAAAGAGTTTGGTTTGGAGTGCCCAAGAGAAAGCCCAACATGTGGACAAAGCACACACACAAAAAAAAAAAATCAGTTTCACTGTTTGCAAGCAATTATAATTTTGAATAAAATGTTTGATATAAGAAATACATTTCCAGCGTGCAAAGCAGAAAATTTGTTCTTTTTTTGCAAATGTTTAATTCACAATCAAGTCATTCAGTGCATACGTAACTGGTAAAATCAGTAATGGTTTAAGAAAAGAAAAATAATTAGTTTGCTTTATTTATGAAAATGTAATTAGCTAGCACCATGTGCTAGTTAGCTTAAATTAATACAAAGCCTGGAAACGGGAAAAGAGCTAGTGAACCAGTTTTATAATTAGATTTTCCACAAATGCAGAATAATAAGTGATTTAGTAGTGCTGTGAGAATATGTGTGCTGCAAATAAAAAAAAATGCCTGACATGAGCCTAAAAAGCAGCACTAATTCTGATGGGTCAGCCACACAGTAAGGCATACTCCTTTCCAGTTAGGATTGGACTCTGCCAGGGCTGCCCTTAGTCACTGATTCCATTCATAAATTCCACATTCCTTATAGTTGCACACAAGAGGCAGCAGGAATGCGCTTTGGTGGCCTGAGGATCACATCTTTGATTTTCAGTCCTATTGTCTTCATAACGTTATGACCTCCAACTCATACTAGAGCAGTTTGCAGCTGAGTGTGAAGTAGCACCTCCAAGTCTGAGGCCAAGATTCTCATCCGGAAAAGGGTTAAATGCCAAGTTGAAAATAAGTTGCTGCCCCAAGTGGAGTTGAAGTTGCGGTCTTGTTCACAAATGAAAAGAAGAGTAGAGCGGGAGACTAACAGACCAACTGGTGGTACAGCAGTGAAGCAGAGGCTGTACCCATTTGTTGTAGTAAAGGAAAAGCTGGCCACACACTGTAGATAGTGAAGAATGGGAATGAGGACACAAACAGCAGAAATGAGCTTCCTCTGCAGGGTGTCTGGACTCTGTCTGATGGGAAAATAATGGTTCAGCAGTGGTAGTGCGTGGGCAGACCGTTGGCAGTTTCAGACTGCACATTTACCTGCAGAGAGCGTCTGCTGTCAGAGGGAGCTGTGTCAAAAATATGTGCTGTAACCTGTCTGTGGGCTACTCTTGCTTGAGCTGTTGTTGGTCCATCGGCCAGCCACAGAGAAGAGCGGAGTTACAACATACAAGGAGGTGAAGTAAACCTGTTTTTTTTGTTTGTTTGTTTTTTACAGTGTCCATTGCAGCCAGTGTCTATGCTTTTCATACAGTATTTTTTAATCTTTGATTTTTTTAATTTGTCGCACTCCCATTCCTGGTCAGATCTGCTGTTGTTCCCTTCCCTGTTCCGACCCACTTGTCAACCAGTCAGCATTCGACTGACACACAGCAAGCATATTAGCTCCTCTCCTTAGGGTCTCTGCAAGCAAATACCTCCATAAATAGATACAAGTGAAGTAGGAATAGTTAAGCATTAGCGATAGGGTAGGAGTTTGGTCGTGTTGGAGAGGCTCAGAGCAGAGCTGCTTCACCTCCAAATCAAAAGGAGTCAGTTGAGGTGTTTCAGTCATCTGACTAGGATACCTCCAAGGACCCCCCACTGGGTCAGACACACCCAGATAAGCGGGTCCTATTAAAGGTGCTTGACCTTTGCATGATAGTAGGGGCTTTCCCTCACAATTTAAAAGGCCTTGAGGTGACTGTTGTTGTGATTTGATGGTATATAAATAAAATTGAATTGAATCCTAGTTTCTTACTTAGGTCCAGGTAATGTATGGGAGTGCAGGTGCTTATACATGTATATATTATCATGCAGCTCCTAGACTGGCAGGTATGCATGTAGTTTGATCTGCAAGTGGAAATACTGAATTGTTTTTAAGTGAAATAGTTTTGATTGTAGTGCCAGAAACATGTTAGGAAAGAAGGAAAGTATTTTGATGAAGACTGATATATGACATATAAACCAAAAAGTCTTATCCTATAAATTCTGACAACATAAAATTAAAGTACCATTAGACTTTAAATCTTTTACACAAGATACTCTGTACAGAGTATTTAGAATTACCATGTCTCAGTGCCTGGTTCTGCTGTTCTATTGACATGGTTATTTTAATAGAAAAAAATCTATTATGTTCTGTTTGTTTTTTGTTTTTTAACTTTATTGCCAACCAACAATAGGCAATTTACATACAAACATTTTTATCCTGAGACTGGGGCTTCACATCATTATTCATACATAGAATCCCAAATTTTTCATTTACCATCACACAGCGTAAGGTAAGACAGGTAACCCGAACAGAGGGACAGAAATAAATCACAATAGGCTTCCACAGTCTTCCAAAGCTCTGAGCTTTCAGTTGTAGTTGAGCAGTTAATCGTTCCATTGTATATGCATGCTTAACTTTTTGTATCCAGTGATCCATATTTGGTGGGTTGGGCTTCATCCAGTTGACTGTGATCATCTTCCTGGCTGTCATTAGAAGAATATGTAGCAGAGTCCTTTGGTCATAAGTGGAGTGGTCAGAGAACACATCACGTATAAAAATTAGAGGATCGAAAGGAATGTTTAAATTTAGTATTCCCTCTGGCATCTTTAACATTTTTCCAAAAAGGCTGTACCTGAGGACATTCCCAGAATATGTGGATCTCATCGCCCACTTGACCACAACCCCTCCAACATTTATCACTAATATTGCTCTTTGAAATTAAACTTTTGAGTGGGATTTGAAAAAAAAAATCTTATTTTGCACTTCCAATCAAATTCTTTCCAGTACTGACTCCTGATTCCCTTGTGGCAGCCAGTACAAATGTCCTCCCATGATTCATCCTCCAGAGTGACGTTCAGTTCCATCTCCCATTGTTGTTTAGTATACTGAGTGTTATCTGACACATCCATCATTACTTTTTTATACATTATGGAGACTTGCTCTTTAATAGGTCCTGAATTTTGAAGTAAATCAATTAAATGTTTTTCTATATTTGTTGGTTCTGAATCTCATGTTAAATAATACCTAATCTGTAAAAACTAATACAGATCAGTTGAGGGAAGGGCATAAGTATCCTTTAGCTTGAAGAAGGTCTTAAATATATTACTTTCAAATAACTGGTTTATTGTACCGTATTTTTTGGAATATAAGGCACACTTAAAATCTTTAAATTTTCTCAAAAATTGTCAGTGCGCCTTATGTATGAATTCTTGTTGCACTTTCTGACCTTGAACCAATTTTATGTGGTACACTGCGCTCAAAAATCTGTAAAAATGTTTTAGTGCGACTTTGGTAAGGGACGCTTCACAAATATCAACATTTTCCAGAGCGTACAAAGCGTACGACAGGGGGGGGTAACACCCAGCGTACGCTTTTCAAATAGTTAGAAAATGTCGGTCGGTCTGTGTAATTTGAGCACCGATGGCCGAGGCATCCACACCACTGCACCATTGCATGGTCTGCAGCGATATGGCCTCCGGTCTGGCAGATCAGTTCAAAGGCTTCATTGAATTCTCTAAAATAGTCCATCATCGATTCACAAAATGACTCTACTGACGATATTAGACAGGAACAAGCTGTGAGTGCAGCGCAGCAGGTGTGGAAAGTAGCCAAAGCTGCCAGAGATAAATTCAACAAGAAGTGGAAGCACTGTTCCAAAAATGGAAACTGTACACAGTAAACCGCAGAAAACGATGGATTTGACCTATTTTCATCTATGCTGGCCCGTATATATTTGTGTGTAATCTGGTGATCGCTGTCAGCTGTCTCAAAAGTTGCTAAAGGACAAATCGAGATCCGGGGTTGTGTGTGCTGTCCTCCTCAGTGCCAAAGAGAGGTCCAGGCGATGCCACAGCGTACCAGCAGTACGGGCGCTGTATGTACACAAAACACGGTGACAGCGGAGTTTTCAGGTTTACAGTGTTGTGTCAAAAAGGGATTTCTTTTTTTTTTTTTTAATGTTTTTTCTTTGCTTATATTGGTAAATATACTGGTGCACAGGATTTATGAAGGGCTTATATATCAAATGAATTAATGACTTGTTCTTACCCTCATTAATAAAGAATATATTGTAGCGTCTGTTAAGACGTTGAAGAAGATGGCAAGAGATTGCCAGCAAAAATTGCCCTTTTATTAACAATTAAATGGTTGCTGTGTGACGCAACCAAAACAAAACAGTAACAACAACGAGACTGACTCGGATAGTGACGAGAAGGAACCCGGCATGCTTGATGCTGAAATCGCCCAGCTGTTCAACTCAGACACTGATGATGAGGAATTTGATGGATTTGTGGAAGATGAATGATTTAAAATGTAAGTGTATTTTTCTGTATTTGTTACAACTGAACAATATTCTGAGTTCTTGTGAATGAGTTGAATAAAGTTCGACTTACCTGATGCTTTTGTTTACATATGTTTTATCATGCGCCTTATAACGTGGTGCGCCTTATGTATGAAAATAGGCCTGTTCATTGATATGCGCCTTATGGTCCGCAAAATACGGTAATGAGACCACGTTCAACCCAACTGTCAAAGGCCTTATCATACAGAGAAGGTAAAAACTTAACATTCCCTGTAAAAGGCATGGCCCTTGATAGAGTTATAGTTCCCTTTAATCATTTCTGTATTTGATTTCATACTTTCAATGTTTGTTTGATCCATATGGTACTTATTTTAATTTTTTTCAGAGATCGCATACTAACAAACAGGAGAGTTGAGAGGCTTATACCTGGTAGTGAGTGTTCTTCAATAGAAACCCATTGTGTTTCTGGATCCTTAATAATCCATGCTGCTATTGATCTTATTTGAGCGGCCCAGTAATAAAGTCTTAAATTAGGTCTCCCTAAGCCTTATTTATTTTTGCCTGATATCAGAACCTTAAGTCTTATTCTTCGTCTTTTGTTCTGCCAGATGAACCTTGATATAATTTTTTTCTAACATTTTAAATATGGACTGTGGTATAGAAACTGGGAATGACTGAAAAAGGAATAGCGATCTCAGTAAAATGTTCATCCTAACACATTCAATCTGTCCAAGATGTTCTGTTTGTTTTAATAATGCATTAAATCACTTTTGCAATAAATTTTCATCTCACTCTAGCCTGTTTATTAAATATGAAATAAAACCACTACATATTTTTAGAGAGATTGAAGAAACGAGATATCATCCTTTAGAGTCATTTCTAGACTGACTCTGATACTTCTGACAAAGCTGAACTCTGCTTCTGGTAAGCTTAGCAAACTGCATATTGACTGACATACTTAATGGACAGACATTACTCAGACTACTCAGCAAGAAAACAAAGCAAACATATTTCCCAGAATGTTAAACTTTTCCTTTATTGATCCACATGTTTAATGGGCCTGAAGCCAAAACCAGCATAGACTCACAGTGTCAAACCTGCAGACATGAGCCAAAAAAGACAGAAATAAGATACACATCTAACTTCTATGTTTATAACTTCTGTGATTAAAGTCTAATATTTATTTTTGTAATAGTGAAAAAAAAAAATGAAATTATGTACTTTATACAAAAGTGCTTCAACTACTTCAGATACCTTTTTAATTTTACTCACTGGCTACTCTGTAATATATGGCAGAATATGAAGAATATGCCAGTCCAATAGATCTTTTATTTTAATGAAAAATTAATAAATAAAGGCTTCAGGAAAAAAAAAAAACATAATGCAGCTTAATTTTTCATCATTGTAGGTTTCTGTCAAAGCACACAAAGACAACTTTATGTTGGTCTTTCATATTAAATTCCAGTGAAATATATTTTAGGGGTGGGACTCAATTAAAAAAAATAATCTAATTAATTAGGAGCTTTGTAATTAATTAATCAAAATTAATCGCATTTTAATCACATTTAAATATTTAACATGATAAATATTAATTTAAGTTTGGTTGATGAATGAATCAATATACATAAGCTTCCAAATTTTGTTTATTTTCCCACCAGTCTACTGCACAGACCAACGAAGGGCAGAAGTGCTCCTGTGATAAGCAAACTTCTGAAATTAAAGTTAAGCATCATAACTGGATAGTTTTATTCAACATTAATGTCTCACTTACAGTCAGAAATTAATCTTTCGCTTCGTGGGCTGCCGGGTCCTTCGAAGGATGTGGCCCCTGACTTTTTGACATCGTGCGTCGATATAATCTGTATGCCTGGAACTCGTGCACTGAGAAACATTCCACTGTGCAAAGTGCGATTAAAATGCGTTAAAATTTTTAATTCGTTTTTTCCCCGTAATTAATTAAGTGAAATTAATGCATTAAAGTCCCACCCCTAATATATTTATGTTTGTGGCTGTAATGTGACAAAATATGGAAAAGTTCAAGGGGTATGAATAGGTTTGCAAGCCACTCTAAATGTGCTGATTATTATTTAATTTGGCCATGTTTAGTCTGAACATCCATCTTTGTAACAGTACAGTCTGAACATGAAAATATGGCAAAGTGCTATACTGTAGGTCCTCTTTAGTAATATCACATACATCAAAAAATTAGAATTTTTCTCCTATCTTCAGTTGCTAGAATACAACACTGATTCCACTGTTGTAAATTACACAGTAGTAGTCAAGCCAGAATTTTATAGGCATTTGATTTAAACAGGCCTTTGTTGGTAGAACACAATTACTCTCCTTTTCTCCATTATTGTGCATCTAATCATATTTTTAGTTGGTTGTTCTGATTGTAAGTGTCATACCTTATCCATGTTTACTTGTAATGTTATATAACAATTTCATGAGAATATGCATTAAATTATTAATGTGATGCAAAATCACAACTCTTTTTCTTCATGTGCCAGAAAAGTTTAAATTTCTGTTTTTGTTTTTTTTTGTAAGCATAGATGAAATCCCACATTTAACAGGTCCCTTTAAAGATATGCTTCTGGGCAAAGCCTATAATCCCTCAAGGGTCCGCTCTTGGTTTGGGCCTCTGTGTGGCTGCCTATTTTACCTGCTCAGAAACATGGTGCATGATTGTTGTTGTAGGAAACCTTTAGCCAAATCATGGAGACTGCTCATGTCCAAAATTCAAACTCCAAACTTAACTTCCCCGAATCCCCAGCAATCTATCCAGTCAAAAGTGGATAAGATAAATCGTTCTTAACAAAAGCCCCCCCCCCCCCCCCCCCCCCCCCACACACACACACACACACCTAGTTCTGTATCAAAACATCTGTCTAATAAATGAAAGACTAACATAATGCATTTTAAGGGTTTTAATGCATGTTTTCTTAATCTGTTTTTATTCTTTAGTCCTTGTTCACTGACTTTGATTTTGCTTCCTTGTTAAAATATTGTAGATATTACCTGTTTTAACCTGTTTTTTCTTATTTGCACTCCTCTATATGCATTTCCTTTGCAGATGTGTCAGAATCATTCTTGCATATAAAGGCAATATCTTCATGTAGCCATGCTGCAGAGGCACCTTGGGGGCAAGGTTGTTCGGCACATTGAGCTCCAGTCCGTCCGTGGCAGCATAGCTCTCATTTCTGCGTGGGAATTGGTAATCATGAGGTGGCAGACCATCGAACACAGATTGCCATGTCAGATAGGATTAAAGATAGCATTGCTTTGATTGATATGTTTGTGTGCAGTGCTGATGGATGCTGATGTGACAGGAAGGGTATGATGACTTCTTCTCCAAGAGCCAAACAGTGAGAAGATGTATTGGCTTTAAATCTGCTAATAGGCTTTGCTTCACATATAACCCTGCAATGGCACTATAATGGTAATTTCACCTTGTTTTACTTTACCCTACGGGACATTGAATACATTCAGTCAGCTTGGATGTATTAGGAATCACTGTGACAGCCATAACATCTCTGCTGTTTTAATGCAGTTTGAGTAAAGCCTGCTGCCCTCAGTTTTTTACATATACAAAAAAACAAAACAAAACAAAACAAAAAAAAAGCAGGGCAGCAAAATATACATATATTTTGCATACAAAAGATGGTCATAGACACTGTGCTGTTACCCACTAGTTTCTGGACTCTGAAACCTCAACTTCAGTGTTGTTGATTGCCATCAGAAGTGACAACAACAGGATGGTGTGCTAAGTTATGGTGTGCTTGTAAGATAAGATAAGATAATCCTTTATTTGTCCCACAGTGTGGGAAATCTACAGTCGCCATACCACCCTGAACATGCCCAATCTTCTTTGATCTCAGAAGCTAAGCAGAGTTGGGCCTGGTTAGTACTTGGATGGGGAACCCCTGGGAATACCAGGTGCTGCAAACTTCAGTACAGGGACTAGAAAGAGAGAGCATATTTCTCCCATATTGACTTCTCTTCATTGGCTCCCTGTTAAATCCAGACTAGAATTTAAGATTCTTCTCCTCACATACAACGTCTTGAATAATCAGGCACCATCTTAGCATAAAAACCTCATAGTACTGCATCATCCCAATAGAGCACTTTGCTCTCAGACTGCTGGCTTACTCGTGGTTCCTATGATGCTTAAGAGTAGAATGGGAGGCAGAGCCTTCAGCTTTCAGGCCCCTCCTCTGTGGAACCAGCTCCCAATTTGGATTTGGGAGACAGACACCCTCTCTATTTTTAAGATTAAGCTTAAAACTTTCCTGTATGATAAAGCTTATTGTTAGGGCTGGATCAGGTGACGATGAGCCATCCCTTAGTTGTACTGCGATAGACCTAGGCTGCTGGGGGGTTCCCATGATGCATTGTGATGAGTGTTTCTTTTCATTCACATCTTTTTACTCTGTTTATACCCCACTCTGCATTTAATCGTTTGTTATTAATAATCTCTGTCTCTCTTCCACAGTGTGTCTTTTGTCCTGTCTCTCTCACCTCAGCCCCAACCAGTCGCTGCAGATGACTGCCCCTCCCTGAGCCTGGTTCTGCTGGAGGTTTCTTCCTGTTAAAAGGGAGTTTTTCCCTTCCCACTGTCACCAAGTGCTTGCTCACAGGGAGTTGTTTTGACTGTTGGGTTTTCTCTGTAACTATTGTAGCATCTTTACCTTACAACATAAAGCACCTTGAAGCAACTGTTTATTGTGATTTGGTGCTATATAAATAAAATTGAATTGAATAATCAGCACAGACAGTATAAATCACCGGCATACTGTACTGTAGCTTCTGAGTTAGAAATGTGAGGTTTCCAGTGCTAAACAAGTCTGTTGGAAAATATCTTTCTGATTTAACCTCTTGAAACACTTTCCTGTCGAGTTTATGGGCTCAGTCACACATTTTGGGTCATACTGAATTTTAAAAAAAAGTCTATTTTGTAAATCTTAGTCATAATATGTTTCAAAATTGAGGATTATCTGTTGATTAACAACTTATCAATCATGTGCACTTTCACAGTCACACCTGCCCCTCCTTGTCACATCCAGTTTTTTGCAACCAAGATGGCAAAGATGGAAACTCACCTCTTCAGAATGGGACTACAGAAACCAGTGGGTGGCGTGCTTTATACTGGCTATGGTTATCAGCTCACACTAGCCAGCTTAGCAATTCTAGCCAGCTGCATCCATGAACTGTATACTTGCAAAGCATTGACTATTGGTGCTAACAGGCTAATAAAATACTAGAATTCCACACAGCACAAACGTCTGCATTTTATAGAAAGCCATGTTAATGGCTTGTTAAAAGGCTTTAAAAGGCACTGACAGCACAATCACAGTGGTGAGGTCCAGTTCACTGACTGAAATTAGCAAAAGTAGGAGCTAGCAGGCAGTTGTTAGTTACATCTGGGGCTGATGGCACACCTGCCCACAAAAACATTAGAGTGTAACAAAATCCAGAAAGGTGCATTATGAAAACTGCACCCAATGTATAGTTGTTAAGGAGGAAAATGTCCATAGAGGGCAAAACCATTTTTTTGTACCAGTAGCCCCTCAAGGAAACTGTTGTTATAAGTAGGTGCTATATAAATAGAATAGAATTGAATTGCTTTTTATTGCTGTAAAGTCAGGAATTTTAGCATGGGAGTCTATAGGGACTGACTTTTAGAGCCAGGTTCAACTGGCTGCTATAGAGGAACTGCAGTTTCTGGCATTTCCATGCTGGCTTAATTTTTCTCAGAGTCACTTGAGCTTGAATGTTGAGTTACTGGACACACAGATGACAGAAAGCGATTTCACCTCATCTCTGTGCATTCTGCAGAAAAAAAGAGAATTAAGGCTGTTCACTATCAAAGCTTAATAGTGTATATTAATATACGCAGAGCATTGTCTTCACTCGAGCCATTCCATCGTCCTGCATGTTCTGCACTGGTCAGAGCAGGAACACTTGCCTAATGGAGAGCAGTGCCAACATGAAACAGCATTTAAAGAGGCTTGTCTGCATCAGGTGTGCCTGTGTAAGATATCGTGATAGGAGAAATAAGGGAACTAGGGGAGTGGAAAAAGCAGCAAACACCAGCTTTTTCTGACAGCTTCGATACGCAGCTCGCTGACCTCTCAGCTTTGACAAACTGCATCAGAAAGTGTGCAGTCACTATTGCTATTTTGTACATAATGGTGATGTTACAATGGAAGGCTAGAAATCACACACATCTGAAGCATCAGTTCATGCAGGTAGACAACAGCACCAATATTAACCACTCGTCAAATGAAAGAAAGAGAAAACAAACAAAAAACATGAAATACACAATAAATAATAACTGAGTGTTTTTAATTAAATTTTGCTTGTATATTTCTTTTTTTTCAAAGTTTGATAGGACTGTTAGTATTGTTTATATTTTATTGTTTATTTTTTATCCCCTCCTTTTTGAGATGTTCATGGCTGTTGAAGTGAACCAGCAGAGCAACCCACTGATTCAGCATTCTCTGAATGCACGACTGCAGGCTGAGCGATCATGTATTGCAGTACCTGAGCAGCCTCAGTCTGTCTCAGTGAATGCCACAAACTCTATAGATCTCACTGCTTTTTGCACTGTGTCAGGGAATAACAAAAATGAGGACAAGAGTAAATAAAATGATACTGAACTATTTACAGTTTGTAGAAAGCGTAATCAACACATGAACTGGGCTATCGTGTTCTATGTAAATTTAGCAACAGTCAGTTTTACTGATTTCCTTTGACATGCATCTTTCGTTAAAGTGGTAGCATACCCTGCATCAACACCATCAAGCTTTGGTGCACTTCCTACATACAAAATGTAGGAAGTGAACCTGTTTTACAGACAGTACAACAATTAAACAAAACAAACACAAATCTTCTGGCCATTGGTGTGCTTGCACAAAATTTATGGTGCATCTAATATGTAAGGCCTCAGTCACAGTCACTAAACCCCTGGAAACCTCCAGTCCATAGGGGAAAAAATATATATTCCCCAACCAGTTGGTAAGTGGTTGGTGGCTGTCACCATTGAACTTGGTCAAAAAGAGGGTGCTGCACCAAAACACTTGTTATGGCAGCTTTGGTTGCTAGTAGATTGCCATGGTAACTCGTAGTTCACATGGATGATGTTTTGTCTGCAAACACTAGTGAGACCAGCACAGACCAGAAACCAAGACTGTTAGGCTTCATAGTAAAAGTTGTGCCTTAATGCTGAAACCGACACATTTGAAAAGGTGCAACTTTTACTTTGAAAGTAAATGGTGTTCACTGCACTTTACAGAGTTCACTACTATTTGCCAAGCAGAAAAGTCTAGTTTGCGTCTTCCATGCAAACTAGCACCGCATGCCTCTTTGTGACCAGTTTCATAATACTAATTGCCAGCAACCTCTCATCATATGCAATACACATTTTTCCCCTAGTGAGTGTTCGTCATCGGGGGGTGCTGAGAGATGGACCTGAAATCTCTAGGTCTCCATGAATGTGGGTTTATCAAATTACTGTTTTTTATCTTTTCCTGGTGACAAGATGATAACAAAAACTGCTCAGTCCAACTGTGCTTGAATTTGCAGGGATAATTTTTGTTTGTTTGTTTGTTTGCTTGGCTGGAGAGTATCCTGCTCTGACATTCTGACAGTAGTTAAATCTGCTGCTTTGCTAATCATTCAGCTGGGATCAGGGCCTGTGTAGAGAACAGTTCCACACATCGGTATATGAGTTGCAAGTTTACAGTGACAGATTAAATCATATCAGATTTTAATAGGGGTAAGAAATTTAATAGGTGATCTGGCAACTTGGGTGAAGTCAAACATACAGAATGTAGGATGTAATATGAATGTAAGAATATTGAGGCTCCTTTGAAATTATTTAAGTTTCCTTAGAGTGGAGGTTATCAAGACGTTGGCTGTGGTCCCCTGGTGGGCCAGAGAGGTAATAACAGTATGCATAGTCTCATATTACAAAAATGTATTTAGACATTACTAATTAATCTGACCTAAATTTACTACTCTTGTATTGAAATTTGTGCCCCAGTGAAGAGTGGGTCACATGTTGGCGTTTACATATAACTGGGTAATTTTAGCAATTTACAGCCAACAGCCTGTGTTGTTGATGTTTTTTGGAGTCAAATTTTCAAGGAAATGCATCACTTTCTGTGGTATTTTGATGAGAGTGAAGACGGGCTTCTAGCCAGGAACATGTCACAGGCCGGTGCTATTGGATGACTGGTGGGGGTGGGGGGGTGGGGGGAATAAAACAAATCCTCTTGACTTTGGGAACCACTGCTTTAGAAGAAAGACAGCATAAACAAACAGACAGGTGCTGGGAGATGGGCCTGAAATATGGATGTAATGTAATCCTCATCACATCACATCAAGTTTTGTTTGCACTAGGATCCTACAGCTGTAGCCTGAGAGTGCTGAGAATATATAAACTGAAAAACAATAGAGTCATTGTCCCCTTTCATACAATGGTCCTGTTATAGAGGCACTAAGATGACCCATCATTCTGATCAGCACTACTATCAAATATATTAGGTTACTGAAAGACCTGATGCTTCTTATCAGAGCAATGGGTCAAACTGCAAAATGAGCCTTTGAAGAGACAGTTACTGTGTGTAGAGAATACTGTTAGGTGACCAGATTCTTTCAGTCTTATTTTGTGAAAGTAAAAATTAAACATGGGCTGATCAAATATTTAGAAATCAAATATTCAAAATCTTAAATCCAGGCAGTCCACAAGAATTCAGTCAGTGGAAGCAAATAAATTCAAAACTTAAAACATGAGAAACACTAAAAAACTGAGAACACAAAGATATGCCTGGAACACTTGACTAGGGGTAACAAAGACATGACAATCTGAGTGTATATATGGTATACACACACACACACACACACACTGTACCAGGGAGGCTAATGACTAATTGGAAACAGATGTGGCACAAAGCAAACAAAAGCATATGCACTATTTCTTGCCTTTGGATTCAATATCAGCATTATTACAGTACATGTGATGTACTGCGTTTTATTCCAGTGATAGAAACATAAATGGACAGATTCTACTAAGTCCCCCCCTTAGGTTGAACACCGATGGATACTGACAACTTCGCTCTCTTTATATGTGAATATTTATGATGTGCAACATGGAAAATTCATAGTCCTTTCACTGCTATCCTTGACCTGCTCAATGGCTTTGCCATTTGTTCCACTGCATTGACAGGGCCACCTCATCTCCTGCTGTATTTCATGAAGCACGGGAGAATATTGTAAAAGCCATTTCAGGATTTATTCCCATTGATAGAGTCATAAGGTTGAATAAACCACCAAAAATGTCTTTCCTCATAGTTACAGTGCAAGAAATTTAAATTCATCTCCTTCATTTCTTATTGTTTTCAATAGTACATTTTCAAACTGCAATAACACGACATCCCAAATAAAACGTGAATGCAGCCTTGTGCTGTGTGACCACTGCTGCTGAATAATGAAATTCACAGCAACCAGAAATCCTTCGTGTCTCGTCTCCTGCCATCTTATCTTATGGTATTATTTCATCCATTTTGCTGGAGAGCGTGCTAAAGGTTTGCAGCCAGCCCTTTCCTCTTCACAATAGAGCCTGTGACAAGTTAGCTCCAGTACTAGTCAGACCCTGTGAACAGAATGATAGAAGAGGAAACTGTTCTAGCCCATCAAGTTTAGAGGCATATTTTCTATAAAGAGACATCCAGGAAAACAGCTGCTCGCGCAATCCGTGGTGTAGCTGCTGACTGGTCCCGCACTCTTTCACCAAGTCCCCATGTGGCTCCTGTGACACGTCATGCAAATCCAAATGGATGCCCCCGACTTTATAGGGGAAATTAATTAGAATTTTCTGCATTTTGAGCAGCCTGTGCAACAACACCACATGGCACCATATGGTAGATGCGTAGAGCCAAAGGAGCGGTTGGGAAATGTTAACACAATCATATTTGAGTGGACAAGTTTTACTAAAGCATTCAAACTGCTGGAAATCATTTAGAGAAAGCAGAGTCTGACAAGTAATGAAATACACACACACACACACACACACACACACACACACACACACACACACACACACACACACACACACACACAGCAATAAATGTCTTCAAAATCTTTTTCAAAAGTGGGCCCTAAAAATCCTTCATAACCAGTTCTTAAAATAGAGCTTTACAGTATCTTTGTCCCTTGTGTCAGACCAGGACTCAGCTCCAGATAAAATAGCATGTAGCCTATTCATTTCGTATTACAAAGAAATGGAAGGTGACAAGCTTTTCCAATTGCCCAGCCTTTCACAAATGATTATACATTTCTTTCTGGAGTTTAAAAGTGTGAAAAATACCAAGTAATTTGCATATTATGTAGCTTTCACCTTCTACGCCAAAGTACTTGTGCGGAGCTGACTGCTGCACCCAAATTTAACAGAAAATTGATAATGGCTCTGCAGCATATTATCAGAATCTGTAAGAGTGATGCGCACAAAAAGCAATCTGTTTGATGAGCATTTTGAATTCAATTTCAAGCAACAAGGTTCAAAGCAGCCTCCCTTGATTTGACAATGGCACTGTAGCTCACTGCTCCCCAGCTAAATGGTGGTGGGTAGACACATGCAATTACCCAACATAAAACATTCCTGACTCCCTCCTAATTATAAACCCTTGTGAATAATCACAGCATACTACAATTAATGGAGCAACTCTTCAGCGGAACAGTGGAGAGAGCTACAGCTTACATTGACAACATATTTTAATTTCGTAGATTTCATTAGGCCTATTCATTTTTAATATTAGACTTATGAAATGTGGCCGACCTTCTGATGCCACAGAGGCAGGCCCTGATTGCAAATCATTCCCACTCTGACATATGAAAAATGCTGCGGACATTATGTACATCTGTTTTAACAAGGTCCATAAACCTCCAAAACTCTATGAAAACTCACGACTGCATCAAGATCATAATTATAATCTATATAATAATGATCTCACCACATTGTTTAAGACTCGACTGGATGCATCAAAATAAAGTCTCTGTCAGCAGGGTAAGCTTTTGAGATTGTTATTCTTCTCCGTTATTGGTCACAGGTGGAGTGGTGGGTTTTTTTTGTTTGTTTGTTTGTTTGTTTTTTTTTTTTTTGGGGGGGGGGGGGGGGGGGGGGGGGGTTATTGCATAGGCTGTATCTGATAATTACTTGAACTGTCCAAAAGTCTTAGCCCGTACTCAAAATAAGTATGAAGTTGAAGGATTTAGAAACAAAAGGGGAAAATGAATATTACAGATTTTGCACTATTTATAGGTCTGCAGCAAAACTGAAGCAAATTAGTGCAAATAAAAGCCAGGTGTACATGGACATTTTTGCTAGTCCTTTAAGAAACCTCCCTTTGCTGCAAAATTTGGTTGGAAAGTTAAAGGGGAAATGTCATGTTTTCAGGCTATTACTGGTACTTTGACCCCTAAGAAGTCACCAAAACAAAAAGAATTGCTTATTTGAATTGACACAGATGCTCTTCCTAATGCAACTCTCCCATTTCTCTGGGCTAGGGATCAGCACTAGGAGTGAACTAGACTGTGACCCTCTCAGGCTGGGCATTTGTCTCCTTCCAGAATCAAACCGGGGATCTTTGCATATAAGGTGAATGTGTTAACCACAACACCAAGGAGGCATTGTTTGCAGGCATTAAGAACATTTAAATTCAATATAATTTCAAGCATAAATTCATGTTTACCCACTGAGAAATCCTCTGTTGATTTAAGATCTAAAAGATGTCTAAATGCCACATGGACATAAAAAGTTGTTTTAAAAGTGAATGTTAGTAGAAGTCTAGATCACACATTCAAACAATGCAATCGTATGCTCAACAAAAATCTTTTCTTTTCAAACAAATGTGACACAAAGAGACATATTTTTTCAATCTGTTCATGATTAACCTTTTAACCAAACTCGACAGGTTTTTTTTTTCTTCACCATGTTTAGATAACACTCTAGGATAGTGGCACATGTGATCAGAACTGAAGAAAGTGTAGGAAGACATACCAGGAAAAAAAAAATGGAAAAAAAAAAATCCTATTTACTGAGATCAGGAAATAGCAGAAGGGTGCATGTAGGGAGACAAACAGCAGCCATAGTGATAGTGATACAGTGGAAAAATTCAAGTATTTTTTATTTTTGCTCAGTTGGAACTAGGGACACAGGCCAAATCAACTACATCCTGACCAAGAACAAGCAGCAATCTATTCTTCAGAGGCATGTCTGTGAGTGCTGACAGTTATGCACTTTCCTCCACAAACATTATGAGCTCAACCCTACCCTACTTGTTTCCACCTGTCTTCATCTGTGTGAGTTCCTTCCTTTGTGATTGTCTGCCTAGCATGAATTGTCTCCAACTGTGCCCTGTCCCCGCCTGAGTCTTGTTCTCCAATCAGGGATAATGTAGATAGTCAAATTTAAAGTCTGCTCAAGATGTTAAAGCAAAGAAGAAGAAGAAGGCTAAGGCATGAACAATAACATATTCAAAATTTAGCAAAACATTTTCAAAAATTACAATTATGACTTTATTTTAGTGCTAATGAAACTTCTTTGTTTCACTAGTTGGAGAATAGTTTCATCCAGTCTCACACTAATAAAAGCACTGGTTCACCAGAAATACCAGCATTATCAAGCAATTGTTTACAAATGAACAGCATCCAGAATAAAGCCTGAGAATCTTGCACATCCTCATTCCTAAACATTGGAACTAAATCTGTCACACTCTACAAGTCACAATGTCACTTTACCTGTGTGTGTGTGTGTGTCTGTGTGTGTGTGTGTGTGTGTGTGTGTGTGTGTGTGTGTGTTCTTATGTTATCTTCTGCCACTGTCTTATTTTGTTAATAAATGCCTTTACAAAGTGGTCCATTCAATACAGGAAATGGCTTCGAAATATGGGCAATATTTCCATATGAAAAATTTACATTTATCATTTCAGGCCGTAAAAAAGAATCCTGATAGATTTCAAATTACCAGACATTACATGGTGAGCCACAAGCTTTGTCTTCAGTGTAAAGTGTGATTCAGGTTCTTCTGAACTAATTCAGACCTTTTAACATTATATCAAATTGATTCAAAACTTGAAATCTTGCCATCCTATTTTCAAGTATAAATGATGAATGAATGCATCAATACTGCACTGGCACCTCATGATATCTTCCACACCAGAGGTCTTTTATCAATTTTTCAGGACTGTCACCATCAGATCCAAGTGGCAATAAAAACTTTTGTGACAGTATTGGATCAAAGTTTGGAGATTGTAAGGCAAAGGCTTCTCATATGGGACTCTGCCCCTTGAGCCACAATGGAGGGACTGATAAGAACCTGACTCCTGGCGGCTCAATGCAAAATGTATTAACGTAGTATGTCATTACCTAATATTGAGCCCAGAATGTCCTGCAACTGGAGAGTTACAGTGAAGGAAATTGGGTTATAGCTGATGTTTTATTGCACAGTATATTCACCCTCTGCGGTGGCCTTGGACCGATGGGGGTTGGGAGGTGGATCAAAATCAGGATTGACCCAAGAAAGGGAAGTTGATCTTCTCTACAGAAATGCCAAGAACTGAGGAAAACACAAGTTAACCTACACCTGCATGAACAAAATCCATAACAGAAGCTGTATATTTGCAGCCTGCATGAACAGTGAAGCAACCATGACCTCTCACCCAACACAAGCCACTGCAAATGCCACAAACGACACACATGAAGTTTAAAGTACTACATTTTTCTTTTATGAACTAAAGGGCTCTATGGAGTTTCCTTACAAGCAAACTGTTTAGATTCAGTGTTTGGTCAAAACACGATTTGTGTCCTATTTGGCCTATTGCTGCAAAGTCTGTTTATTTGCTCCCAGCCCACCAAAAAGCAAACCAAAAATCAGCAAAAAATAAATAAAAAAATAAAAATTCAGGAATAAAGAGCAATATAGCATCCTCAACTGCACCAAATATCTAAGGAGTAACATGAAAGTGATGTAAGGAGTACTGTAACAAATTACTTTCTCTGGCGAGTAATTAAGTAAAGTACAGTAATGAACAGTGTAAGGACAGTAACAAGTAATGTGTAAAACAGTACTTATTTTGATTATAGACCCCAACATTGGTGACCACAGCAGGAAAAAATGAGAGACAGGTGAAAGCAATCAGGGGAAATAATAGACAGGAAGTAAGACTTGAAACAGTACACAGGAGCCTGTGATTGGCAAAGTAAACCAGGAAATAGAAACACTGAACACAAATGAACCTAACACAAGACAATGGCATAGAGGGAGATGCTGGGGGATTAAAACAACCTGTAAAACAAATAGAAACTGGAACTGTTGTTATTTGTTTGGTCTAATATAATAAAGACAACATTTTACATGGAATTCACTTGTGTTTTGTTTTGGATTTTTTTACATCTGTATATTTTATCACCGTAAGAAAGAAAGAAAGAACATGAAATATAACCTATTGTTTGTGTGTTTCCAAGCCTGATTTTTCCCTGTTTGGCTTTGCCGTAGCGCTCCGTTAGTGTACAAAGTGATCCACACTGTTGCACTGCCTGCTTCATTAACATGAACATACACAGACTGCAGTTTATTTTGATTCAGTTCCAGATCCACTGTCATGGTGCTGGAAAAAATCAACAGCCAACAAATGTGGATTAATCCAGGACTGAACATAGTCTTTTAAGCGATGAAAATGTATATTTGTGATTTTGTTTCTTTAAAATTTGTCTCTTCAGCTGTCATTGATAAGTTTGGATATGACTGTTTCACATAGGGTATTGTCTTATCTTTTAAAAAGCCTGTTTTAGTCCCCTGAAATGCACAATTTTCTTGTATTTGAGTAAAGGCTAGGAATAATATTTTTATTAAAATTAAACTATATATTCATTTAAAACTGTCTAAAGCCAAGGAAGCAGTTAACAGAAGTATATTTCTTTTCAGATGCATTATGTAGTCCACGTAGCCAGTTGGAGAAGGTGTTCCCATGGTAACCAAAAGCTTTTGAGATTAAACCAGTAATCTCCATCCATCCAGTTTCTTCCAATTATCCAATCCAATCCAATTATCCAGGTTGGGGGAGGGGTGGGCGTGGGCTGCCGAGGTCACATGAAAAGCATGAGGTCCGTCTTTTGGACAACTGTCAATTCAGCAGTCTTCCCCATGATTGTGCAGCCTACAGAACTAGACTGAGAGACCATTTAAAGGCCTTTGCAGGTGTTTTAAGTTAAATAGCTGATTGGAGTGTGGCACCAGGTGTCTTCAATATTGAACCTTTTCACAATATTCTAATTTTCTGAGATACTGAATTTGGGGTTTTCATTAGTTGTCAGTTATAATCATCAAAATTAAAAGAAATAAACATTTGAAATATATCAGTCTGTGTGTAATGAATGGATATAATATACAAGTTTCACTTTTTGAATGGAATTACTGAAATAAATTAATTTTTTCATGATATTCTAATTTTATGACCAACACCTGTATTCTATATACTCTATGTGTGTCATCTAACTAACATCCAGAGAGAATTTTCTCTCGTTCTCTGTCATGCTTGCTCACTGTCTGGTGACTGTTGATTTTAAAGCCTCTGTGGGCTTTGAGAAGGACCACTGGGAAATAAATCCACTTTCAGACAAAGATAAATCACATGTCTAATAAATCACAATAAAATTTTTATTTTTAAACACACTAAAATATTTCAGTTTTCTTGTTTTTATGACAGGTGGTCTAATAAATTACTGTAAAGAACTGTATAGTGAATTTTGCAACTTAACTCAATAAATATATTGATTATACAGTACCAGTCAAAAGTTTGGACACACCTTCTCATTCAAAGATTTCAATCATGTAGTAAACTTAAAAGTGTTAAAAAAACCAAGATATGTCTTGAATTTTAGATTGTTCAGAGTAGGCTGTTTTTGCTTTGATTATAGCTGAAAAGAGGAATTAAAAAAGCCAAGACGGACTACAGGAGGAGAAAAGAGTCCCATCTGTCCAGCAATAACACACGGGAGGTGTGGCAGGGCATTCAGAACATCACAAACTTCAGAGGCTGTGATGTGACTGCAGGAGACCTGAGTGTGTCACTAGCAGAGGAAATTAACTGTTTCTTTGCTCGCTTTGAGACACCTCAGGACCACCCATCTGCTCCAGTCCTGCCCCCCCACCAGGCTGCGCCCCACTCACTGTCCAGGAGCATGAGGTACAGCGCGTGCTCCTGGCAGTGAACCCCAGGAAGGCTGCCGGACCAGATGGAGTACCTGGCAAGGTGATCAGAGCGTGTGCCCACGAGCTCACCCTGATTCTCACCAGGATTTTCAACCTCTCCCTGGCCCAAGCAGTCATCCCCCCCTGCCTAAAAACAGCCACAATCATCCCTGTCCCCAAAAGGTCATCTGTCACCAGCCTAAATGATTACCGCCTGTGGCCCTCACACCAGTAATCATGAAGTGCTTTGAGAGGCTGGTTCTCCAGCACATCAAAGACCATCTGCCCCCCACTTTCGACACCCATCAGTTTGCATATTGTGCAAACAGATCCACAGAGGATGCCATCGCTGTAGGTCTCCACTCTGTGTTGAGCCACTTGGAGCAGCAGCAGAGCTACGCTCGCATGCTCTTTGTGGATTACAGCTCAGCGTTCAACACAATCATCCCGGACAGTCTCACCACCAAACTGCACACCCTGGGCCTCCCCCCTCTCACATATTCCTGGATCAAGGACTTCTTAACCAACCGGCCACAGACTGTGAGACTTGGCCCCCATCTCTCCTCCACCCGCACACTGAGCACTGGCTCCCCACAGGGCTGTGTGCTGAGCCCCCTCCTGTACTGCCTCTACACCCATGACTGCAGTCCGGCCCACAATAACAACCTCATCGTCAAATTTGCTGACGACACCACAGTGGTCGGACTCATCTCAAAGGGAGATAAGGCAGCTTACAGAGAGGAGGTCCTGAAGTTGACAGCCTGGTGTTCAGAGAACAACCTGGTACTGAACACCATGAAAACCAAAGAGATCATCATTGACTTCAGGAAGCACAGGACTGACCCAGCTCCCCTCTACATCGACGGCAAGCGTGTGGAGAGGGTCCACAACTTCAGGTTTCTTGGTGTCCTCATCTCTGCTGATCTCTGATCTTGGTCAGATAACATCACAGCTGTTATCAAGAAGGCTCAGCAGTGACTTCACTTCCTGAGGGTCCTCAGGAAGAACAACTTGGACTCAAACCTGCTGCTGACCTTCTACCGCCCATCCATTGAGAGCCTGCTGACATACTGTATCACAGTATGGTACGGCAGCTGCACTGAGGCAGACAGGGTCAGGCTTCAGAGGGTAGTCAAGACAGCACAAAGAATCGTTGGCTGCCCTCTCCCCTCCCTGATGGACATCTACACCTCCCGCTGCATCAGCAGAGCCAGGAACATAATCAAGGACAGCTCACACCCTGGCTTTGACCTGTTTGACCTGCTGCCCTCTGGCAGGCGCTACAGGTGCATCAAAGCCAGAACAAACAGACTCAAGAACAGTTTCTTCACCAGAGCAATCACCACCCTGAACTCACAAACTCACCCACTGTAACTGTGCAACACCCACATCTCTGTGCAATATTAGATTATGCATACTGAACAATATCTAACATTCCTATATTGTGTAATATCCAGTATTCATTCACTAGTGCAATATTCATTCACCAAGTGCAATATTCATCTTCATTATTACATGTATACACTTATTTACTTTTCTTACACTGTACAGATGCACCAATGTATGTATATATTTTTATACATTCTATTTTTTGTATATTTTATACATTGTTTGTTTTCTGTATATTTCTTGATTATACTAGATTATAAGATTTTTATTTTTATTTTAGAGAGTTTGATTTTCTGTTGTATGGCACTGAACAGGAGTGGCCCTCCAATCTCATTGTACATCCTGTATAATGACAATAAAGGCATTCTATTCTATTCTACTCTTAAGTATCCTAGGAACCACAAGTAAGCCAGCAGTCTGAGAGTGAAGTGCTCTATTGGGGTGATATGGTACTATGAGGTCTTTGAGATAAGATGGGGCCTGATTATTCAAGACCTTGTATGTGAGGAGAAGAATTTTAAATTCTATTCTTGATTTAACAGGGAGCCAATGGAGAGAAGCCAATATGGGAGGAATCTGCTCTCTTTCTAGTCCCTGTCAGTACTCTAGCTGCAGCATTTTAGATCAGCTGAAGGCTTTTCAGGGAGCTTTTAGGACAGCCTGATAATAATGAATTACAATAGTCCACCCTAGAAGTAATAAATGCATGAATTAGCTTTTCAGCATCACTCTGAGAAAGGATGTTTCTAATTTTAGAAATATTGCGCAAATGCAAAAAAGCGGTCCTACATATTTACATCTGATAATCAAGTTTTCTAAGTATATCCCAGACATGTTAAATAAGATACTTTTATACTGGGACTAAATGCTGGCCAAGGAAGTGTCTGTTTATGCTCCTAATCTAGAAAGGCCTGGTGATATTCTGGCAGTGTGAGGGCAGACATTGTCCCAGTGAAACAGCAAGCAGGGCAGAGACCAAATATTCATACTTTTATGTAAACTTGGAAACAAATAGAAAGTTTTAAAACATTTCAAAATGAAATGAGTTCTGACACATTAGCTGAAAAAAAATCATTTCAGATTCTGCACTATTTCTAGGTAAGCAAACAGAATCAAATTAAAGGCACTGACTCCTTTGTATAAAAGGTCAGATTTGAAGTTGTACGCTTCCACTGAAGTAACATTCACATGACACTCAGATGGATTTCATCTACTCATTAGAGACTTGTTCAAGTCAATTAACTTGCTGACATTGTTCACCTGTCAGAAATATAACAGAGCCAGAATATTGCTGACCAAGTAGCACTGTGATAGAAAATGCCAGTGCTAAGTGAAAGTGTCAGAAGTCAAATTTCTGTTCTAAGCAAAGAGGAAAAGTTGCTTTTGTGTGTTTACTGAGATAGAAGCTAACTTCAAAGATACAGAATTTGCTAAATAAATACGGCCACACTCATGACGTGGGAAGAGACTTTTCAACATTTTACACAGGGGTGGGGTGGTGTAGATGTAGAATCAAACCTATAGAGTAGTGGTAATAGCAGAAATGTGTATATATGGAAATGAATAGGATAGAGAATGATAAGGCAGTGGCTCAAACTCAGCAAGAATTGCATTTAGAGGAAGTGCATTTCCTCTAATGGCCACTTGAGGCTGGCTCTGAAAGTAAACCAATCTTCATAGACTACTATTTTAAAATGCCCCGAAAACATGTTTACAACCTGGAACAAAATACACTTGGTCTCTATGAGGAGGTTTCCTCTTCATCCTACTGTAAAAACTGTACAGGGATGAATGTTTTTGATAACTCATCCATATGGAAACTGTTAAGGCTTTAATTTAGAGTTGTGGCTGCTTTGTTTGACAGGTGTGCATGCAGCACATGCAGCTATAACTGATAGCTGTCGGTAGGCCTCCCATCTGTTAATTGCAAGATTTCCTGACAGTGGTTGTGCTGTTGGTGTCTTTTGAGGCATTATCTGATATTGTACATGATTTCTGCACACTGCAATGAGTGCACTTGTGGAAAAAAAAAAAAGACAATTACATGGAACTCCCACACACTGTCTCACTCACTGGTGGAAAATCTGAATGAATGGTAGCAACCAAAATTGCTTGTATTAGCTGATAACCTATCACTCCATGCTAAGTTAGTGGAGTTATATGTTATAAGGCTTCAAAATGTAAATTCCAGAAACTAGTGTTTGCCCAATTTTATATGCAAACTGATGTCATATTAGGGCGCAGGTCAGAATAACTTATTTGCTTCTAAGAAGAAGAGAAAACTGAAACCATGCATCTTTTTATGCTTTGTACATTTTTTCAGTGCCTCCATCAGCATTGAAACAACCATTTCAAAGCCAATGAGACTGCAAGCTTGTTGCGCAGAGTTGCAACAATTTTGGTTGTGCTGTGGTCTCCAGCCACTGTTTTCCCCAGTGTGACTTAAGCATTTAATTTTTTAGACACCTTTGCTTTGCTAAGTTGTAATTGGAATTATCCATAGTTATTGGTATTTTCCAAATACATCCAGTACTCTGTCTTTGTGATGATGGCAGCTAAAGAGATACTAAAATGACACTGCAGTTCAGAGACTTTTGACCAAGGAAGACATGATTTCTTAAAAGCCTGTAGTGAAAATGCAAAAGAAATGACAATTTATTGTGCCAGATAGGGATGATTTCCTACTGTGAGATACTTGATACCCACTGAGAACAGAATAAAAGCACATGGGTGGATACCTTCCTCTAAGGGTACAGTTATGTATTATTCCTGCTGTGAACAAACACTCTCTCCGTTGGATGGAGTAGCTAAACGACTGCTAATGCTCTAGAGATCCCTTCCCTCAGACGTTGCGAGGAAAAAAAACAATATGTCCTATACAGGAGTTCTCCAAGCTCTCACTTCTGTGATCACCACAGAAAAAGTAGAGAGCCTGACAGAGGATCACAGCGCAACTTTGCTTTCTGTATAAGGCTGGTTTGATGCTGCAAATTATACATTCTTCAAACACCGCCCCCCCCCCCCCCCCCCCCCCCCCCCCCCCCCCTCTCAATACATCACAGCCGGAGGGCATTCACTGTGAAACATGAACACATGGAAGAGGAGGGACTGTGCTGCATTTTGTTAGGAGACATCCTCCTGCCCTGTCAGGTGATAAATGTTTGAGAAATGTAGCAGAGCCGTGGGGGACCAGGAGAGCCCTCAGAACAGCTTTGAGCTAATTTTGACTTTTGTCCATGTTTTGGCTTCAGCACTGCTGTTAATGGATACTGCAAAGCTGCTATTTGGAGGCATAAAAGTACTTTGACTGGAAAAGTTTTTCACCAAGAACAGGCAGCAGAAATAGATCGGAGAAGAAGGTCAACCTTTAACTTAAATAATTCAGGTGTTCTGCTGAAGTTTCATTGTGTTTTTCCAAACCAGTGCAAACTTTCATTCAGAGCAAACATCTTCACAGATTGTAAGAACGATGGTTCATATCACCTGCAGATGCTTTGAATAATTCTAATATAATAATCCTATATCTTAAATTAACTCTCGTAATTACAGCAAAGCAATGCTGATATAGTTTTTTTTTTCATTCTAATTTTGCTCGCCTCATTTTCTCCACAACTTCTATAATCAGGTTCCTTAATTGGTTTACCTTTGTCACAGTAAGAGCATCATGATAAAACACTGCACTGTTAGGAATGGGTGTAGGTTTCTGTGGAGTTTTTTTTCCCTGTGCTTGCTTTGACTTCCAACAGGTATTGATGCTTCCTCCCACAGTCATGCGTATTAGGGCAACTAGTGATTCTAAATTGGTGAGGTAGATAAAATTCTTAAAGTGTATAGAATAAAGCACTGTGTACAGGTATTGGTAGTCTGAGGCGTTTTGAGTGGGTAATACGACAAGAAAGCACTGCTTCACCTACGTGCCCCCTGAAGTCCACTCCAATCACCACTCTTTCCCCCCAGGAACACTCTCTACTAGCTCGCCCTGCGTTCCTCATCCTCCTTTTTTCTCCTGGGGTCATTCATGGCAATCATCCTACCCGTGTGTGCAGAGGCTGTGCAGCTGCTGACTGACATCACAACAGTGGTGATGGACAGTTTAGCACTTGAGGTCAGGCAGGTGTCTCCATGGACTATATGTTCACAGATGACATTGTGATCTGTAGTGAGAGTAGGGAGCAGGTGGAAAAGAGCCTGGAGAGGTGGAGGATTGCCCTGGAGAAAAGAGGAATGAAAGTCAGTAATGATATGTGTGTGAGTGGGAGTTAGGGTGGTGTAACAGTAAAGGTGCAAGGAGCAGAGGTAGTGAAGATGGATGAGTTTAAATACATGGGATCAACTAAAGCATTGCAACAGACACAAGAGAGGTGAAGAGGAGAGTCCAGGCAGGGTGGAGTGAGTGGTGACGAATGTCAGGGGTGATCTGTGACAGGAGAGCAGCAAGAGTGAAAGGGCAGGTTTACAAGCGGGTGATGAGACTGTGGTTTGGAGATGGTGACAGTGACAAAAAGACAGGAGGCAGAGATAAAAATGCTAAGATTTTCACTGGGAGTGACCAGGATGAAATGAGAATATCAGGAGGATAGCTAAGGTTGAGCAGTTTGGAGTCAAAGTTAGAGAGGCAAGGTTGAGATGGTTTGGACATGTGCAGAGAAAGGATAGTGGACATACTTGGTAAAGGTTGCTGAAGATGGAGCTGCCGGGCAGGAGGAAAAAAGAAGAATTCAGAGAAGTTTCACAGATGTGGTGAAGGAGGACCTGTTGGCAAAGCCAAATCAGTTGAGGGTGTCTTGTAGAGAGTATACAATCCAAGACTGTTGAGAGAGGGACGAGTCGGCCTACAGGATGGAGGTCAAACGTCTGGGGTCCTGGTGCAGCCACAATAACCTGGTACTGAATGCCCAGAAGACAGTGGAGATTATAGTGGACTTTAGGAAGCACACAGCCCCTCTACCCTCCATCATCCTGGCTGACACCCCCATCACCACAGTGGACTCTTTTCGCTTCCTGGGAACTACCATCACCCAGGACCTCAAGTGGGAGCCCACCATCACCTCTGTCGTCAAAAAGGCCCAGCAGAGGATGTACTTCCTGCGGCAGTTGAAGAAATTCAACTTGCCAGCAAGGACCATGGTGCAGTTCTATACTGCTATCATTGAGTCCATCCTTACCTCCTCCATCACTGTGTGGTACGCTGGAGCCACCACTAGGGACAAACAGAGACTACAGCGTGTTGTGCACTCTGCTGAGAAGGTGATTGGCTGTAAACTCCCATCTCTCCAGGACCTGTACACCTCCAGGACACTGGGGCGTGCAGGTCGGATCACAGCCGACCACTCTCACCCTGGGCACAGACTTTTTGACCCTCTCCCCTCAGGCAGGAGGCTACGGTCCATACGGACCAGAACCTCCCACCATAAGAACAGTTTCTTCCCCTCTGCTGTTGGACTCATGAACAATAACCCTAAGACTGTTACGACCACCCTCCACAAACGCTGATGACCCTATGTTTATGCACCTGTCTGATTGCACTGATGTACATATTACTCTGCACTGTATATTTTGTAATTTTGTAATATTGAGTTATAGTTATAGTACTAATATATCTGTATATTTGCAATTTGTATACTTGTATATTGTCTTATAGTTTTTATACTTATTTGTTTTTTCTGTAAGCACGAAGTACCGCAGCAATTTCCTAATGCTGTGAACCTGTTCACCCATATGGCAATAAAAACCTTCTGATTATGATTCTGATTCTGAGTGTGTCCACCTAGTTACCTACAGGCAACCTAGGCGGGGGTTTTTTTGTTTGTTTTGTTTTGTCATTGTTTTTTTTTTCCTTATGAATTTTTATCATCATTTTATCATCACATATAGTCAGTGATTTTGCACTCACACAGATCATTTTGTGCAGAAGAAAAGTCACATGAAACGCCCCTTTTTATGCGAGTGTGGAGAGAACCTGAAGCAGAAAGCCAGGCTTAACAGAGAAAGTTGATAACCACTGTAGTGATACCTGTTATTTCCAACTGAGGTTTTAGGTTTTGTCAAGTCAGCTAACAGAAAGAGTGCCTGCCTGTTTTAAACTTTATTCATAGTCTACCCCTTAATTAAATAATAATGAAAAAATTAAACTAACACTAGAAGAGTAAAGCCAAATAAATAGACACCAGAATTCAACAAATTCAATAAAACAAAGCACATTAGCAGAATGATAAAGATATCACAAGAGAAATCCAAAACTCAATCTAGCAAACAGCAAAAACATAAACTTTAAGAACAGTAAAACCAAACAGAAATTAAAACTAAACACTAATTTAAAACTCAAAAATGCCACAAGAATCTAGGTTCGTAACATAACTTATGTGGACTTTTTAAGATGACTGTGAACTAATCATTCTTATTAAGTTACCATAGCATGATTGGATGGACTTTTGTTTCCTATCTTGACCTTGATTAAGTTTATTTGCTATAATTACTTAAACCAAACTAAAGTGAGACCATCTTCCCACATTAGTCTTCATGTTGAACAGTGTTCTTACCACCTCAATATCCCAGTTGGAATCTACGCCCCTCCTAGATTGCTTAGAATTTTCTTCAATCAAAGGCTACAGGTGTACTCAATATTAATATATTTAAAAAGTTGAGTGCGTTGTACAATTTTCTAGTACTCCTGTCTACATTCTTCATCTTCCTGACTAGTTGACAATCAAATGGTGCAATCGCCATCTATGGTGAGTACATCGCATGCCACTATTGACACAGACACAGTACTTGTTGAAATTCTATATTATGTGTGAGTGAAGTATTTAAATTGAAACATCATAGCATCTGGTTCTGAATGTCATTTATTTTCTTATTTTGGCACATTAAGGCAAATGTTTAATCAACCAATCACATGGCAGCATCTCAGTGCATGTGGGCATATAGACATGGTCACGACAACCTGCTGAAGTTCAAACAAAGTATCAGAGTGGGGAAGAGAGGTGACTGAAGTCACTTTGAAGGTGGCATAGTTGTTGGTGCCAGACGGGCTGGTCAAACTGCTTCAGAAACTGCTGATCTGCTGGGATTTTCCCATACAACTATCTCTAGGGTTTATAGGGAATGGTCTGAAAAATTCAGCAGCAGTTTTCTGGGTGAAAATGCCTTGCTGATGTCAAAGGTTAGAGGAGAACATCCAAACTGCTTTGTGCTGATAGGAAGGCAACAGTAATTCAAATAACCATTCGTTACAACCAAGGTATGCAGAGCGCCCAACATGTTAAATCTTGAAGCATACGGGCTACGGCAGTGGAAAACCACATCAGGTGCCACTCCTGTCACCTAAGAACAGGAAACTGAGGCTACAATTCACATGTGCTGACAAAACTTGACAAGAGAATAGGGTCAGAATTAGGTCTAAACAACATGTATGCATGGATCTATTGTGACTGCCAGTGGTGGTGTAATGGTATTTGAGGTATTTTCTTGTCATACCATGAGGCCCTTAGTACCAAGTGAGCATCGTTTAAACACCACAACTGACCTGAGTATTGTTGTGGACCATGTTCATCTCTCTATGACCACAGTGTCTTCTGATGGTTGTTACCAGGAGAAAAATAAACAGTGTCACAAAGCTCAAATCACCTCAAATTGTTTTCTTGAACACAGCAATGAGTCCACTGTACTCAGATGGCCTCCACAGTCACCAGATCTTGATCTGACAGAGCACCTTTGGCATGTGGTGAAATGCAAAAGGGAACTTTTCAGTATTAAACATATCACAGTTAACTTTTATTGCCTTACTGGACCTCCAGAAATCTCAGTTTTGCTTTCTAGCTCACCTGATAGTAGATGACTAACAGTAATAAAGCCAGCAATCTGAATTATTTCCATCATGTGTGATGGCACTTCAGTAACACAAATGACTCCGTTCAAAGATCATGGAATTTACAGATAAAAAGAAGCTTTAAAATGGAGAAAAAATTCAGCTCAGAGCCTATACTGGCAATAAATATTTATCTGTACAATCAGCACAAAAATGCTCCTAGATGAATTGTAATGCATTTTCACTTCAATAAATATTTTACATGAGGTTAAAGGTAGAGACACATCATTGCAAACATTTGCCCTTTCCTTCAGGCTACTTCTGACTGACTCCCATAAATCCATCACCGCTTGACATGCTCTGATTGGCTCCCCTGGAATCCTTCAGGTCAGTTTGCAGTTTTGAACCTGAGAGGTTCACCTCAGCAGCTCTGCTGCTTCTGTCAGTGTCCAGTACTGGTGCTGTGAAGGCATTCTTAGCAGAGCCAAAACATGAAAAATTATATGATTTTTTTAATTTAATTTAATTTAATTTAATTTAATTTAATTTAATTTAATTTAATTTAATTTAATTTAATTTAATTTAATTTTTTATTCTGAGACAGGTGAACAAAAAATGAAAAGTGGAGCATTCACACAGAGCAGCCAATTACATGATTATTTATCTTTAACGTATTCTCAAGTGAGAGTTTAATCACTTCATGTGCTGCTCAACATTATCAGGGGCCACGGCAGCAGAGCACAGGACACAGGTCTCGTCTGTCCTTGTCTCAGCTCGTCTCTTTATCTTCACAGACTGTTTTGTTCTTCCCCTTTAATTAATTATGAGACAGACATTTTGCTCTCAATACACCACACAGCTCTCTGCTCTGTTAGTTTCTCCTTCTCCAAGAGTCTTGTTTCAAGCAGGTGTTTTCTCTGAGTGGCTTGGTCCAATTAGCCCAAGTAGCTGTAAAAATGAAAACTGAATTTATCATAGATACAAACAAGCAATGCCTGCCTCCAGAGCAACAAAACATCAAATGGGCCAGAATAAGAAGTCTGGTCAGGTTGTCTTCAGGCTTTTTGGTGTCCTGAGCATGAATATTTAGGTAAAATACTTTATTCTAGAATCAATATACCTTTTAAAAAAGCCAAGGATGAAAGCTTCTAAGGTGTAACCACCCATATAATACAACAATAATCATCAGGCCAAACCATCTATCAAAGTGTTAATTTTTTTTAATTAATTTATTTTATTAAACTTAATTGTGGTCCATTTAAATGTGTTTTTATTGTCACTAGGTTACCTTTTGTCTATTTTGTAACAAAGTTCACCTTCTTTATGTAGTTATGAAAAAATTCTCACGTTAATAAAATAGAAATCACCAGTAACTACTGACTGAACTTCATTAGAATAACAAAATAATTAGCTTACAAGGAATAATTTTTTTGACTGTGTAACTTAATTCCTCCAAGTTACAGTATCTTGAATGCAAACACAATGCCAACACAAGACAGAGCAACTACCTAAACTCTACTCCCACAGATGCTGATTATCTCATTTATAGAGTACTTTAAAGCAGATAACTCATAAGCTGGAGAGAAAGTGGAGTCTCACTAATTTAGAAGAAAGGAGTTTTTTGATCTCTAAAAAAAAGCTCTCCATAAAGCTAGGACAACTTATTATTCATAACTAAATGAAGAAAATAAGAGCAACCTGATGTAGCCAGGTTAACAAAGAGTCAGAGCTCTGTTGAGCCAAATATTTCTTTAACTTTAACTAGCAATGACTTCATGAATTCAAATTTTAACCATCAGTGAAAAAATAGTTCATAACGATCCCGCAGACGTATCATTAAGGACAGCTACTTTCAGTACTACTGACATTTATTTGGACTTTTTCTCTTTGATTGATCTTTCTGAGTTAGGCTCAGTAATTATTTCCTTCAAACCATCAACATGTTTATTAGACCCCATTCGTACAAGACTGCTCAAAGAAGTCCTACCATTAATTAATGCTTCAATCTTAAATACAATCACTCTATCTCAATTAACGGGCTATGTACCACAAGCCATTTAAGGTGGCAGTAATTAAACCATTACTTAAAAAGCTATCACTTGACCCAGCTGCCTGAGCTAATTACAGGCCAATCTCCAGCCTTCCTTTTATCTCAAAAATTCTTGAAAAAATAGTTGTCAAACAGCTAACTGATCATCTGCAGAGTTTCAGTCAGGTTTCAGAATTCCTCACAGTACAAAAACAGCATTAGTGAAGGTTACAAATGATCTTCTTACAGCCTCTGGCAGTGGACTCATCTCTGTTCTTGTCCTACTAGACCTCAGTGCAGCTTTTGATACTGTTGACCATAACATTTTATTACACAGATTAGAGTATGCTGTAGATACTCAAGGTAATGTGCTGCAGTGGTTTGAATCATATCTATCTAATAGACTCCAATTTGTTCATGTAAATGGGGAGTCTTCTTGATGCACTAAGGTTAATTATGGTGTTCTGTGCTTAGGGTCGAGTACAATAACTTCAGTTTTATCTGAATTTAGAAGCAGGAAATTAAAGAACATCCAGGTCTTTATGTCTTTAAGACATTCCTGCAGTTTAATGATTCAGTAAGTGTCATCTGGGTTCATGGATAGATAAGCTGATTATCATCTGCATAGCAATGAAAATGTATGCAATGCTTTCTAATAATACTGTCTAAGGGAAGCATCTCTAATGTAAATAAAATTAATCCTCTCATGGAACCCATACCTACGACATGCTGTAATCTCTGTAATAAAATATTATATTTTGTAAAATATAGTTGTAAAATATATTATATTTTGCAACTACTCTTTCAAGAACTTTTGAGATTGGCCTATAATTAGCTAACACAGCTGGGTCAAGTGACAGCATTTTATGAAATGGGTTAATTACTACCACCTGTGGTACGTAGCCCATTGATAGAGATAGACTGATCATATTTAAGATTGATGCATTAATTTACAGTACGACTTCTTTGAGCTTTATAATAGGAATGCTGTCTAATTGATATGTTGATGGTTTGGAGGAAGTAACTATTGAAGTAAACTCAGAAAGATCAACTGGAGAAAAAGAGTCTTAATAGATATCAGTGGTAGTGAAAGCAGCTGAACTTAAAGATATGTCTTTGCTCCTGATGTTGTTCATTGGAGTGTGAATGTGTGTATGGAAGTTTAGAAAGCTAGATAGAAAGAACTTACATGTATGATTGTGGGTGTGTATGGGTGAATGCAGAATAGAACTTTATGTGATCAGTAAGATTAGAAAAGTTCTTTACAGTTGCTAGTCCATTTTCAGTTTTGCACTTTTTTAAAATTTCAGTTTTTGTACTTTCAAATACAAAATTGTCAAAGGTATGATGCCTAACGTATCGTCAAATTACTGCCCCACTGTCAAATTGAAGTACCCTTTAAGGTACAATATAGTACTATATTTTAAGAGTTATGGTCTAATGGTGCTTACTATATTTTTTCCCTCATCAATGAACAAGCAATAATTCATTTCTAATTTTTTTTTATTTAGATAAAGCTTACTTGGCAGGCCTTGCTGCCACCTCCCTCTCCATGACAGTCAGTTATGACTTTTATAGATATTAATGAAGGAAGAACATAAAACACCATAATAGAACCTCTAAAATTCATTGTGTTAGATTTAATGTGAAGCTTAGGGCACACCTAAAACTTATCTGACAGGGCAGTCAGGAGGGATTCTTATGAATGACTAAATACTCTAGACAACACACTAAAAAAACTTATTAGCAATAGCAGGAATTACTGGGTGTAAACCGTCACTAATGCCCAAGCATAGACATCAACAAGCAGCTTGTGCTGTACATTGCAGAAAGACTTGCCCTGAAAGGTTGATTATGGGGGGATACTGCAGTTGGAGAGATATGCTGAACTGTAGAATTTACAGCGGTAAATTAAGACAACTTCAGGCATGGCTTTCTGTTCTCAGGTATGTCTGCAAGCTCAACTGTCTGGCTAAAATTCATCAGTTGCTAAGTGTGGGCCAACTTTAGTTGTTTTCCTCAAAATTTCAGTCCTGGTTGATTTGGAAATGCAGTTTAACACAGCGGCAAAAGCTCATTTAGCAGCCATTTTGTAAGGAATCCAGCAGAAGAGCAGCTGGCATTTCCATTTGCAGTGCAGCCAAACAAACCCAAGCTGATTAAAAAAAAAGAGGAAAAGAGAAAAGATGTCAGTAAAAAATAATTGCAACGGAGACCTCATTTAATTTTGTACATACAGTGTGAGTAGTTTCCCCACATAGCAGCAGATCACAGAAAAGTAAGTCTTGCTGTGAAGCAGCTTTTTTTATCTTTAACTTCTTAACTAACTACTTCCTGCAATATTTTCAAATGATCCACAGGGGAAGAAAAAAAATTCGGTTTTGTGTCTGTCTTTCATGAGTGATCACTGTGACAACAGATGTATTTTCCTGTGGCTGTTTCACAGCCACAGGAAAAAAACAAAAACAAAAACAAAAAAAAAAAACAGCCTAATTTTAGCTAGTTGTCATGATGTTGCTATGAATGGTCAATGTAGCAGCATCAAATGTTATTTATAAAGAGCTCCATCATCTCTTAAACAAAGGAAGTCCATAGAAAGCAGAACATAGTACATTTATTTGTTTCAGTACACAGACCTGTCACTGAGTGCATTGCTGTCAGCTCTGTAATCTCATACTCTATAACAAGGCAGAGCAGATAAAGAGGAACTCAGACACAGGAACAGGTACATTTTCAAAATAAAAAACCCCACGTAAACTGAATGCTTGGCTTCTGAAACAGTACTGGTGTAATTGAAGCCATGCAGTAAAGTACACTGAAGTAATAAAATGTAACAAATGCAACTGTAGTGAACAAACTACTTATTACATTGTGTGAACAGGCAATGAAATACATACACTCCTCAACAAAATCTTACGACCAGTTAAAAAATTGCAAGAATTTGCATTTTGCACTACTGGATCTTAAGATCTTCTAAGTAGAGCTTCACAATGCTAAAAGAAGAAATCGGCGCAAGAGACAAAAACTTTTGAGCAGGGAATTTATTGAAAACTGCATTTACACTCAAACATAATTTTTTTCAGCTCATCAAAAGTTTAAGACCATACTGTAGCTCAAAAAAAACTGAAAACCCCCTCAAAACAGAAAACAAAATTTCAAAAAAAGGACTCAGTAATGAGTAGCTCCACCATTCTTGTTGATCACCTCAAACAACCTTTCAGGCATGCTTGATGCCAGTGTTTCCAGGAGGCTAGTGGGAACATTGCTCCAAGTGTTGAAGATGGCTTCACAAAGGGCATCCACTGTCTGGAACTGATGTCCATTTTTGTAAACTTCCCTTGCCATCCATCCCCAAATGTTCTCAATCAGACTTAGATCAGGGGAACATGCAGGATGGTCCAAAAGAGTGACGTTATTCTCCTGGAAGAAGTCCTTTGTCAGGCGGGCATTGTAAACTGCAGCATTGTCCTGTTGAAAAACCCAGTCATTACCACACAGACGAGGGCCCACATAGCCAGCTGCTGTTTGATGCCCCTGCACAACCTGAAGCTCCATTGTTCCATTGAAGGACCCCCCCCTCCCACTGTGCCATGTAGAAAACATCTCAGGTGGGATCTCCTTATCATGCCAGTAACGTTGGAAGCCATCAGGACCATTAAGGTTAAATGTTTTCTCAACAGAGAAGACAACTTTCTTCCACCTTTCAATGTCCCATGTTTGGTGCACCCTTGCAAAGTCCAAACGGGGTATTTTGTGGCGTTGAAGAAGACGTGGCCTTTGAAGACGTTTTTTGTTTCTGAAGCCCTTCCCTCACAGGTGCCTTCTGATGGTTATTGGGCTGCAGTCAGCACCAGTAATGGCCTTAATTTGGGTAGAGTATCATCACGTGTCTTGAAGGACAGCCAATCGGATCCTGCGGCTCAGCGCTGGTGAAATTTTTTGGGGTCTACCACTTGACTTTTTTGTTCCATAACCCTCAGGATCATTTAAACAATACAAAATGACTGTCTTACTGCATCCAACCTCAGCAGCAATGGCACGTTGTGAGAGGCCTCGCTTATGCAGTTCAACAATCCTACCACGTTCAAAGTCAGTGAGCTTTTTTCCTTTTGCCATCAGGAGGTCTTGACAGTGTAAAGACTTGACAGAAAATGACATGGAATCCACATTTTTACACAGCTTTTGGCTTTTAAAGGCTGTGGTCTTAAACTTTTGATCAGCGGAAAAAATCATGTTTGAGTGTAAATGCAGTTTTCAAAAAATTCCCTGCTTGAAAGTTTTTGTCTCTTGCGCGATTTCTTCTTTTAGCATTGTGAAGCTCTACTTAGAACCTTCTTAAGATCCAATAGTGCAAAATGCAAATTCTTCTTTTTTAACTGGTCTTAAGATTTTGATCAGGAGTGTACTTTTAAAAAGCAATGAGTGGTTTTTTTTTTTGATGATGATGTCCATAATACTGATGGATAATCACAACTACATAGAATGAAATGAACATGTTATCCACGATCCATCAATCCATTCTCTTCCGCTTATCCTTTTTAGGGTTGTGGGGGGGCTGGAGCCTATCCCAGCTGCCATAGGGCGAGAGGCAGGGTACACCCTGTACAGGTCACCAGCCTGTCGCAGGGCCAACACAGAGCTTCACACCTATGGGCAATTTTGAGTGACCAATTAACCTAACCCCAGTTACTCCATGTCTTTGGACTGAGGAAGGAAACCAGGGTACCTGGAGGAAACCCACGCAGACACAGGGAGAACATGCCGGCTATAACTGGGCCAAGGTGGAATCGAACCCAGACCTTTTAGATGTCATTCTAGCTGTGAGGCAGTAGTGCTAACCACCACGCTGCCCGTGATGTCATGATTTATGTACTAGCTTGGCTTCTGATGCACTTTGCTAAGCTGGAAAAAAAGTTGGTTTATCAATGAATTCAATATTTCTTCTTTAATATCATATTTAGGATTGTAGCACCATCTTTAATAGTGGAGGTCACTTCATTTACTCTATAGCAATGGATGAACCCTATATTTCTTTGCTCTCAGTAGGTTTAAGAAAAGGTCTTAACAGGATACTCATAGTGAGGAACATTTATTGGCATCAAGGTATGGTCAGTCCAGCTGAAGGCTTTAAATTTGGATATAACACAGCAGTATAACATCGAATTCATACGGTGACTGTGGTTTTATGTAGGAACTGCACAGATAAAGAAACCTGTAGCTTTTCCACATGATTGCACACAGCTGGAAAGAAAATACACATAAAAACTGACAAACACATTGTGTCGAATGCAACCCAACAATGATCTAACAGTGCAATCCAGCTCAGTAAAAACCAAGACATATACATCCAAAGCAATAAGCTTGCCACGTGGCAAGCCATAATGCTTGCTTTTGTTCCAATTTCCCTGGCTTGCAAAGGGAACATGAAATGTCAGGCCAAATATTCCTCAGACAACAAAATAATTACAGCAGCACCGGGAACAGCAGGAGGCCAAGCTTAGTCTCCTTCCCCCCCAAAAAAAACAACAACACAGAGATCAGTGGCTCTCCTGATGAGGCGGTAACATTCAAGAAATACGGTACAACTGAAACATGTAAACTACTGCAGCTCGCTGAATCTTGATATGCTAGAATCTCTTAGAGTCAGTGGGATGTCTTAACCCTTAAGCACAGATGCATCAGTATATCACAATGCCTATTTTGAGGTTTCAGTAGTATTTTGAGGCTGTAAAAATGGCTCTAATTCCTAAATAGGTAATGCTTTTTTTTTTTTTTAAATCAAACTCCTTCAATTAAACATGAAAATCTTGTTTGATTTATCTTCACTGTGGTAAAATCCATTGTTCAGAGGCAAAACACAAAAAAAATGTAGCTTTGTCAAAAAAACTCATAGTTCTACTGTAAGAATGTCTCGAAAAATATTCCTTGCACTAAGAATTAAAGTCACCTTTCATTTATCTATGACACCTTCGATGTGAGGGAGCTGAGTAAAATCTAGATTTTAAATCATCTTCTAATCTCACAGGCCACATGAAAATAAGTTTTAGTTAGGTCAGCCTTCAACACGCAGCCACAATCATTTCAGCACCCAGTGGCCATCTGATAAGGCAAATTGAGAGGATTTTGATCTCCTCTTCATCTTATCTGCTCACGCATTGCAATCATGGCATTCTGTTTGAAGTGTGTGGAGCAAGTCTCAGAGCTAAGTAATTGTTGCCGCCGATAGCCTCGTACAGCCCCACAGAAGGCCTATAATCACTATAGCACTGATGCAATGCATTCAAGCCATAGTAGGGTGGTTAGCGCTCAGGGATCGAGCCGCTATCACAAGCACCAAGGGCCACTCTAGCATGATGTTAATCAAAAATCTAATCAAGCAGGTCTTTTGGAGAGACAAGATAAAATGATCCAGATAAGTGCACAGGCACTGTGAGAGCTGTAGAGATAAGATGAGCAGTAGTGTGAGTACAGTAGTTGTATTTCTGTTCAATTATTGTATTAACATTAGCTAACGTTATATTGATAGGAGAATCCTTGTTAATGCTAAGCAGTATGTTTCTGCTTTCTATGTCTAGAAAGGCTTGTGCATTAAAAAATGAAGTCATAATTTTTGGATGAATAAAAATAGTGAGTTATAAAGTCAGATTGATTTTTTTATTTTTGTATGCTTTGATTGATGTCTATTTTTAGATTTCTCTAGTCAGGTAATTCTTGTCCTGCTTATAATGACCACACATCCATAGCTAACACTATGCTGACAGGAAGCTCTAAGCTAATATTAAAGCTCTCACTATTCTATTTGAGTACTCTATCTGACTTCTGTACCTAAAAGCTTAAAGAATGAACTCGCTAAATGTTTTCTACATTCTGTGTCTATTAGTTTCTATGAATTGTGGGCCATTCGGTCCCTGTACAACCGCAGTAAGAGCATGGTTCAAATAGCCGGCAATGTCGTACTTGTTTCTTGTGGGTGTTGGACTTCGCCGGGGCTGCCCTTTGTCACTGATTCTGTTCATAACTTTTATGGACAGAATTTCTCGGCGTAGCATGGTGGAAGGCTTCTTCCTTGGTGACCTCAGAATCTCGTCTTTGCTTTTTGTGGATGGTGTGGTCCTGTTGGCTTCATCACGTGGTGGCCTCCAGATCGCAGTGGAATGGTTCACAGCCGAGTGTGAAGCGGCTGGTATGAGAATCAGCACCTCTAAGTCTGAGGCCATGGTCCTCAGCCGGAAAAGGGTGGAGTGCCCCCTCCAGCTCAGGGCTGAGTTCCTGCCCCAGGTGGAAGAGTCCAAGTGTCTCGGGGTCTCGTTCACGAGTGACAGGAGAGCGGAACAGGAGATCGACAGACGGATTGGGCCTGCATCTACAGTGATGCAGACGCTGCACCAGTCTGTCGAGGTGAAGAGCGAACTGAGTGCAAAAGCAAAGCTGTCGATTTACTGGTCGATCTACGTTCCTACCCTCACCTATGGTCATGAGCTTTGGGTAGTGACTGAAAGAATAAGATCGCGAATACAAGCGGCAGAAATGAGCTTCCTCCGAAGGGTGGCTGGCCTCTCCCTTAGAGATAGGGTGACGAGTGCGGCCATTCGGGAGGGGCTCAGAGTAGAGCCACTGCTCTGCCACATCAAGAGGAGTCAGTTGAGGTGGCTCAGGAACCTGACTAGGATGCCTCCTGGGTGCCTCTTGAGTGAGGTGTTCCTGGGAACACCTTGGAGTCTCTCCGGATGAGCTAGTGGAGGTGGCTGGGGAGAGGGAAGTCTGGGCTTCTCTGCTTGGGCTGCTGCCCCTGCGACCTGGCCCTGAATAAGCGCAAGAAAATGGATGGATGGATGGTATTTCAAGAAATTGTAGAAACGCACTAGATTTCAAGGTATTCACTGTTCTCTAAGTGCAATAAATGCAGTGTTTTTGCAAAGTCAATGAGTAATTGTGTTAAATAATTGTGATTTCAATATTGACCAAAATAATCATGACTACTCTTTTTTCCATAATTGAGTAGCCCTAATTTACCTGGCAAAAAGTCATGCAATATGTCATGCAATAATTTCTGGCAAGGGATAGGCAAAGAGATTCCAAACAAAAGAAGAAAAAAAAAGAAAAGAAAAGACAGGAATCATACTCAAGGAGATGAGCTAGGAACACAGGCTCCACAAGAAATATCAGAACTACAAAACAATATAAGGAATACAGGCTTCAAAGCTTGACACCAGACAATATGGCAACAAGTCTGTGAACAACAGGTGGTATAGTGGGGAGACTGATAATTAGTCACTGATTGCTAATTAGTCATTAGCAGGAAAACAATGTTTAAATATGATTCATATTCATATTGGCGCTATCTTTTTTGTGTGTTGAACTTGTTAGACTATCTCTGCACACTCAACCAAATATATGGTAACTTGTTGTCAATCTTAATACTTAATTGGAGAGAAGCGTTGTTTTTGCCAGTAGCTATTTTGACTTTTTCAAGTCTCTCTCTCACTCCTGTAAGTAAATACAGGTGAAGTCATGAAGGAACAACTACTAAAAGGTTGCCCATACAGGAAGCAATTCACTTGTCACAGAAATGCTAGTGGACATTCCAGATCCAGTTCCCAGGTAACCCTCTAAGGTTTTTAATACTCTCTCACATATCAATCAACACTATTCTTCATTTCCATCCACTTTGTGTTGCTAGTGATTATTTTGCCCATTGCTGACTGGTGTCGCTCAATGTCACTGATGTTCTATGATCTCTAAATGCCACATCGTCAGTGGTTACTGTCTGTGTGAATCCCCCAGAAGATATAGAGTATCGAACTGGTCATAACTTTCTGCTTAATTTATATATTTCTTAATTAGGCATTCAACTCTGTTTGAAGAGATTCAACGTGTAATACAGATAGTAGATTGGCCTTTGCTTTTCCAAATTAGCACAATAGTTCTGCTCATCCAAACCCAAGGCACTTCACTATCATTATTAGACTCTATCAGTCCTGCTGCCTTGCCAGACTTCATTTTCTTGATGACTGCTTTGTTCTTGGTTACAGGGATTGGCAGAACGTGCTCTAAATAGGGTCAGAACCATAGGTTGGCAGGTAGGAGAATTCATCAGATTCAGATTCTTGAGAACTACTCACTCCAACACTGATGGATAGCAGGCAGGTGTCACAGAACCTGATGGTCATTGTACTTGATGTGTACTTATCCTGCATTGAATGATGGTGTGCTTTAGCCAATCAATAGATCTTCCTCACTCTCTCTGGCATATCCAGTTTTTTGCACAGCTGGTTGCAGTCTGGAGCTTCAGCCAGACAGCCATTTTCCAGCTCATGTAAGTTCTTTGTATTGTCATCAGTGTGAGATTTGAGTCATGTCTTAAAGGCTGTCTTCTTTCCTTTGATGACTCTCTGAACTTCTTTGTTTCACCACCATATTTGCTTCTCAACAAACCTCTTTCCTGGTTTTGTCATCCCAAGAGTGCCGCATGCAACACTGATGTCTGATAGAATCCCCTTCACATTGGTCACCAACTTCAGTTCTTGCCTTTAGAGAAGCCAGTAATTTGGGTGGTTCACCCACCAATGGGGTAGGTGATAAAATGCATCAGCTTCTTCTTAAAGTGTTGCAATGGCAAGGTTATGCACGTCTGTGCAGTTCAAGATATTGAAGCCATCCTCATTGCAGATACTGTAGCCTTGGGCACCATAATAGTGTGCATCACGGTCGTACTGATTAGCCATTGAGGTCACTGATAATCATCAAAGCATTACCGGGTTCAAATGATGGCAAAGGGCAGTCCAACACTTCCCAGAATTTATCCTTCTCATCCTCAAGGCAGTTGATTTGTGGAGCATAATTACAACCCCCCCTTGCATGCATGAAATGTCAATGTGCTGTGTCCTCAGAGCATTTGCCAGCTCTCCGTTTCTTCTAGACATTGTCCCCATATTGCTGCAAATGGACATGCTTCTTCAGCTTGCTTTGTCCAGAAGCAGGTAGCTCTTGCCAATTTCTCGATAAGGTCAGGCGAGTTTGCTAACCAATTAAGAACAGGGATACCATGGTCCTTAAACCAGGTACAGGTAGCTTTTGCACTATGTGCAGGTGCCAAGTCCTGTTGGAAAATGGAATCTGCATCTCCATAAAGTTGGTCAGCAGCAGGAAGCATGAAGTGCTCTAAAACTTCTTGGTAGACTGCTGTGTTGACCTTGGACCTCAGGAAACACAGTGGACCAACAACAGCAGAAGACATCACTGACTGTGGAAACTTTACACTGGACCTCAAGTAATGTTGATTCTGTGCCTCTCCTCTGTTCCTCCAGATTCTGGGACCTTGATTTCCAAAGGAAATGCAAAATTTACTTTGATCAGAGAACATAACTTTGGAGCACTCAGTAGCAGTCCAGTCTTTTTTGTCTTTAGCCCAGGCAAGATGCTTCTGACGCTGTCTTGTTCAAGAGTGGCTTGACACAAGGAATGCGACAACTGAAACCCATGTCTGCATATGTCTGTGTGTGGTGGTTCTTGAAACACTGACTCTAGCTGCAGTCCACTCTTTGTGAATCTCCCCCACGTTTTTGAATGGGTTTTGTTTCACAATCCTCTCCAGGGTGCGGTTATCCCTATTGCTTGTACATTTTTTTCTAACACATCTTTTCCTTCCCTTCGCCTCTCTATTAATGTGCTTGGACAAAGAGCTCTGTGAACAGCCAGCCTCTTTAGCAATGACCTTTTGTGTCTTGCTCTCTTTGTGCAATGTGTCAATGGTCGTCTTATGGAAACTGTCAAGTCAGCAGTCTTCACCATGATTGTGTCACCTACAGAACTAGACTGAGAGACCATTTAAAGGCCTTTGCAGGTGTTTTGAGTTATTTAGCTGATTAGACTGTGGCACCAGGTGTCTTCAATATTGAACATTATCACAATATTCTAATTTTCTGTCATACTGAATTTAGGGTTTTTATTAGTTGTCAGTTATAATCACTCAAAATTAAAAGAAACAAATATTTGAAATATATAATATGTAATGAATGAATTTAATATACAAGTTTCACTTTTTGAATCGAATTACTGCAATAAATTTTCATTTCGTTTTCATGATATTCTAATTTTATGACCAGCACCTGTATGCAGCAAGAAAATGTTATTCCAGAAAATGCCTTTGATTGCTCCAGTTCGATATGAAGGTCCAGTGCTCCTGCACATATGTGGAACAAATGCTAAGAACATGAAAATTATATAGTGTGGCAGTCCAACAGGGACTACACACTAACCTGATCTGACCTCTTCATTCTGGAGCCACTTTTAGCCTTTTTATTTTGATGGTTCATGACAGTACACTTAGATAAAGATTGAGCAAGTATGACTTTTTGCAAACCTAGGCCATACTGCCATGTCCCTTTTAGAGAAAAGAGACTTTCTCCTAACAACCCTCCAAAATTGCACCTAAATAAACCACAAGACTTCTGGAACAAAGTTGAGATGTTTGGCGATAATGTACAACAAAACATTTGTGATGCCCAATGGTGAAAGGCTGATAATTTGGGTTAATTTTGCAGCCACAGGACCTGGGAACCTTGTAGTCATTGAGTCAACACTGTATTCTAGAGTTAAATATGAGACCATCTGGCTTACATTTAAAATTTGGCCAAAACTGGGTCATGCAACAGGAAAATGATCCCAAACATATCAGGAAATCTACAACAGAATGGCTGAAAAAAAAAGTGTTACAATGGTGCAGTCAATGTGCATAAATCACCTACAAACTAAAATTAACTGAAGTGATGTCGTAAACAAAACTAGTTAATTTCCGTTAGTTTTCCACACACTACCTCTTCATTTTTGGCTCAGTTTTTGTTAAATGAATTTATACTATGTCTTGATGCATAAAACCTTATATTGAATGAGGGTGTACTTCTTTTGTATATAATGCTGGGTTAGGGTTTCACTCTGATGAAGATGTACTGAAATTCAAATTCAAATCAATGAAATGGTAGATACCACAAAGCAGAGCAAGATCCTGAAGCTCTCAAGCTATAACAAGACTCACATGCCACTAAATAGTCTAAAATATTGTTCTTTGTTAACAAAAGGTTTTATTCACGGTGCTTGTGTGTGGGTAAATGTACGAAAAGCAGCATTGGTGAAAACTGCCTATTGGTGCAATACTTAGGTGTTTAGGGTATAACGCAGGGGACAGGGAAAAGGAAATAACAGTGGTTTTGAAAGTTTGTCCACAAATTTGACTCAGTGACGCTCAGCGATATATAAACTTTCTGTTTAACATTCAGTTCCACAGCTTTCCGGATACTTACATACTAAATACACCTCAGAACTTTCAATCATTAGAAATTATGTAGTTGCATTTCAAATCAAATGAACTGCACTTGTGATTTTTTAAATCTTGAGTCTTAGTACAGCAATTAGCCAAAACACTTGCCATCCACACATAAACTGAGTAACAGTTTGTATTTATTTTTTAAGTGGTCATACTGTTATTGGTCAAAAAATCAAGGGTTGTAATCACCAGTGATCCAAGGAAGACAAACTATGAGTTGATGACTGTTGATTTATGGCAGCCTAAAGCAAATTTAGACCTTTATTTAAGGATCTGTAGCTACCAGGCTGGGGCCATATTCACACATACCGTATACGGGGATCTTGCCGAGTCCAGATCTCAGCTGGACTCTGGAGCTGTTTCAGCTGTGCATGATAGTATGCTAGTATTAGTAAATAAAACAACAATGCTAGCCCTTGTATTATGTTTCGGGTCAATTTGACCCATTTCAATTTTTATGTTGACCAAAGTGCAGGTTATCCTTACTTTTTTCCATGAAATTTTATGACTTTTCTTCATCTAGGGTCATGAACTGCTGTGTAAAATCTGGACACTTTGATGTGTTGTGGAGTGTTTGCACAGTTTGTATACAAAGATGATGTTGCGGGTCATTTTGACCCAGACACAAAGTAGTTGTTTAAATCCCAAATAAACATGCCTCTTTGATATACTTTATTTTGACTGCCTCTGAATAGCCATTCAGAACCAGGTATGTGTGGAAGAAGGACTTTCTCTCCCCTGTCCTTGTCACTGTGTCCATTCTGTTTCTTTGAGAAATACACCAAAAATGAGCTCCAGACGATTTACAGCTGAAGAAGCTTTATCGCAGCTTATGAACTTGGATAGTGATGTAGAAGAAGAGATTTCAGAGAAGGAGGATCCTTCAGAGCCGGAGGACAATGGTATTGATGATCCAGATTGTCAATTTTCCCAAGATGAGGAGGATTCAGAGGACGAGTCTGCCGGTGCCCCTTCATCAGATGAAAACCAAGAAACACAACAATCGTCATACACAGAGGGGACATGGACATCTACAGATGGTAAAATAAAATGGTCAACATCACCACACCAAAGCCGAGGCAGATTGTCATCTTCTAATGTCATCAAAATGACTCCTGGTCCGACAAGATTTGCTGTCACAAGAGTTAATGATATTGAATCAGCATTTCAGCTCTTCGTATCCCCACCCATAGAGAAGATAATCCTCGACATGACCAACTTGGAGGGGAGGCGTGTCTTTCAAGAAAAATGGAAGCCACTGGATCCAACTGATTTGCATGCTTACATTGGAATTCTGGTCTTAGCTGGAGTATACAGGTCAAAGGGTGAAGCAACTGCAAGTTTATGGAATGAAGAGAATGGAAGGCCAAACTTCTGAGCAACAAAGTCTTTGGAGACATTTCACATGATCTCTCGTGTGATCCGATTTGACAACCGTGACACCAGAGCTGGTCGACGCGAGAGACAAACTTGCAGCAATCAGAGATGTCTGGGATAAATGGGTCAAAATCCTGCCTTTATTGTATAATCCTGGCCCCCATGTTACTGTTGATGAGCGCCTCATTCCATTCAGAGGACGCTGTCCTCCGACAGTATATGCCAAACAAGACTGCGAAATATGGCATCAAAATATGGGCAGTCTGTGATGCAAAATCCAGTTATGCGTGGAACCTACAAGTATATACTGGAAAGCCACCTGGAGGAGCACCTGAGAAGAATCAGGGTATGCGTGTGGTATTGGAGATGACTGAAGGGCTGCAAGGTCATAACATCACATGTGACAACTTCTTTACATCCTACCGTCTTGGAGATGAACTTCACGAGAGAAAGCTGACTATGTTGGGAACAGTCAGAAAAAATAAGCCAGAACTTTCCAGTGAGATTCTGAAGATGTGAGGAAGACCTCTGCATTCCTCAAAATTTGCTTTCACAGAGAAAACAAGACTTGTTTCTTATTGCCCAAAGAGAAACAAGAATGTTCTTGTGATGAGCACAATGCACAAAGATGCATCTCTGAGCACAAGAGAGGACATGAAACCACAAATGATCCTGGATTATAACTCCACCAAAGGAGGAGTTGAAAATCTTCACAAAGTCACAGCAACATATAGCTGCCAGCGCAAGACTGCCCGTTGGCCCTTGGTGGTTTTCTACAATATTGTGGATGTGTCTGCTTACAATGCCTATGTCCTGTGGATTGAGATCAACCAGCAGTGGAATGCCAGTAAACTGTACCGACGTTGACTTTTCCTGGAAGAACTAGGCAAAGCACTCATCACTCCCAAGATCCAGAACCGGGCCAGGCCAGCTCAATCCCCAGCAGCTGCAGCTGTCATCACAAAGGTCCAGGGCAGGGCATCTGACCAACCCACAATGGATCCTTTGGATACAGGTGCAAAGAAACGCAAAAGATGCCAAGTCTGTCCCTCCCGAGATGACAGCAAAACAAGTACCTGTTGTGTGAGGTGCAAGAAGTACATCTGCAGAAAGCACACAGTCACACTCTGTCCATCATGTGTAGAACACTGAAAATGTTGAACATTGAAAACCCGAGAAAATGGGGCAAGTTAAATGAAAAAAAAAGTGTTCGTGAAGAGGAAAAAATTGAAATCAGGAGTTCTTTAATATAGTGTTGGAATTGTATATCTCTTCTTCTCATCTCTTCTAAATGTTTGTGTAATCTAAAATAAAGTTCTTGTTGGTTTAACTTAATTTTTGACTGTTTTGAGTGGATTTACACAATACGGGTAAAAATGACCCGCAACTTAATGAACGTATTTTTTTCTCACCATAATACAAGGGCTAGAAGATCTTTGAGGCTGTAATGCTAATTACAATAAAGATTTTCAAAAAGGAAAATTAGATCTCATGTTAGTATTTGATTCTTATAAGTCTAGTTAGACTACCAAAACATACCCAAATAATAAATGAAAACAGAACTGAAGTGTAAAAGTAAGATGAAATTAAATGTGAAAATTACCAGTTCCAGACTCTGGTCCCTACAGCCTAGAAAAGAGGATTTTTTTAATCTGACAAGCTAGAATGTGTCCCTTCATGCTTGTATTTCATGAACTGCCATGATACTGCATATATGAATACTATTTACTACTTTTTAATTATTTGAATTTACAATGTTGATCTACAAATATACAGTTTTATTAAACATTCCAGCAGATAAGAAATTCAGTATTGGGAATTTTATTACACACTCATCATTCTGATGAGGAAGGCTGCTGCGTGGATTGATTCTATCCTTCATAAAGAATATATTTGTTAAAGCAAATGCATGTGGGGCCTCATATCATGTGAACCTTATCTTTGCCTGGCATATGCAGTAATGCCAGTCTTTGCATAAAATGTGATATAGATTTAATTTCTTCAAAGGTCAGATATTACATGACATCTCACGTTTCCTGAGTGCTGGAGGGGGAAAGCAAGAATACAAACCAAAGAATACATGAAACTCTGAGTGAATATTTTAATGTCCAAAGGACTCTGTCATATCAACACTGTGAAACATTCTCCAGCTCTGTTTCAGCGGTATGTCACCCGGTGACAGATATAGACCATCCACAGGACACGTTAACAGGTGTAGACATCAACACCTTCCAGTTTTGTTGCTGTGACATCATGTTACTGAGCTACTTGACAGGTGAGTATAGATATCACTGCATCTCTCTGATGGTGTGTCTCTGCAAGTTTATACTGATACAAGCCTTTATATCTTTTTTTCCTGCATTTATACTATGGTGCACTGTCTTTAAACAATTACACAATTCATTGAATCCTGCAGCAATCTTGTCCTAACAGCTAATCTGCTCTATAATTAGGGTTCAGTTAACCATCAAATACATAGATTGGGAAGATAGCAGTAAAAATTAGTAAAGTTTATATAAGCCATTCTCTTTTAAGCTCCTTGTTCATAATGTTTATCATTGGCAGTGGGAAGTAGCAAAGTACAAACACTTTGTTACTGTATATAAGTAACATTTTCAAGTATTTGTACTTTACAGTATAGTATTTTTTGACAAAGTTTTACTTAACAAAACTATCTGTACTGTCTATTCTTTATATTTTTAAAACTGTTTGTTACTTTAGGTTTCAGGCATTTGAGGGAAGTTATTATTTCCCATCACTTCAAGCCTTCAAACATCAAACTGATGTCTGATTTGAATCTAAATTGGTGTATCCATACCAGTATTTTCTGCACAAAACAAAAGAAAACAGGCAAAATAAATATCTGTACTATACTCAGAGTTTATAGTGCATCAGAACAATCCAGTGTTGTTCACTTGTGTTTTAACAAATATTGAATCTATAGATGTGTGCTAAAATAATGATTTTTCATATTGTGAAACATCCTGGGCACCATAGTGGCGTGATGGTTAGCAATGTCCCGGTTTGAATCTAACTTGGCCCGGGCCTTTCTGTGTAGAGTTTGCATGTTCTCCCCATGTTTGCTTGGGTTTTCTCCGGATACTCTAATTTCTCCGGATACCTAGTAAGTGCATGTCTTTGGACCACAATCCAAAGACATGCACTTACTAGGGTTAGGTTAATTGGTTATTCTAAATTGCCCATAGATGTGAATGTGAGTGTGAATGGTTGTCTGTTTGACCCACAGCCACGACCACCCCTACTAGGCAGTTTAGCGGAGGTTGCACTTGTTCGTTAGCACTACTGTGGTATAGTTTACGTTAATGCACTAAGGTGAACTGGTGCAAATGTGGCTGTGGTGTTCATGGATGGTGTTAGGTTATATCAAGGAGAACAGATTGTGCTGACAGCTGGCTAAATCCACAAAGAGCAGCAGCACAAATTAGGTACAGCCAATACACAACTACTGGAGTTCACAATAGAAATTATTGTGACTTATTTCTAATTGATTCTTTTCCCCACAAGGCACCACTACAAGCAATCTTAGGGTTCGCACACAGCAAGTTGAGCTAATTTTCCTTTTTTTTTCCATTTCCCTTTGATTTCTTTGCTTGTGTTCTACATACACTCCCCTCCAAATGTAGTGGAACAGTGAGGCCAATCCCTTTATTTTGTCTAAGACAACAGATCAACACCTCAGCTTTTATTTCCAGGTATTTACTAGGGATGGCACGATACCAGTTTTTCAGGTCCAATACGATACCAATATTTTATCTGCAGATACCGATACAAAGCCAATCTTTAAAAAAAACAAACAAAAAAAAAACAATTGATTTCAAATGCCTGGATACATTTTACATACGTCACATATACGTCAACAGTCTCACACACAACAAAATCAAAATCTTTTAGTTGTCCCATGTACAAGAAGAAAGTAAATAAGACTTGATATTTAGTTGCAAAGCCTTTGCTTTCAATAATTGCATCAAGCTTGTGGCACCACTGACATCGAACTTTATTCAACTCATTCACAATAACTCAGAATATTGTTCAGTTGTAACAAATACAGAAAAATACACTCACATTTTAAATCATTCATCTTCCACAAATCCATCAAATTCCTCATCTTCAGTGTCTGAGTTGAACAGCTGGGCGATTTCAGCATCAAGCATGCCGGGTTCCCTCTCGTCATTATCCGAGTGAATCTCGTTGTTGGTACTATTTTGTTTTGGTTGCGGCCCACAGCAACCATTTAATTGGTAATAAAAGGGCAACTTTTGCTGTCAATCTCTCACCATCTTCTTCAACATCTTAACAGATGCTACAATATATTCTTTATTAATGAGGGTAAGAACAAGTAATTTCTTAATTTCATATAAAAGCCTTTCGTAAATCCTGTGCACCAGTATATTTACTGATTTAAGCAAAGAAAAAACAAAAAAAAAAGGAAATCCCTTTTTGACACAACACCAGAAACCTGAAAACTCCGCTCTCACCGTGTTTTGTGTACATACAGTGCTCGTACTGCTCGTACGCTGTAGCATCACCCGGACCTCTCTTTGGCACAGAGGGGGACAGCAAACACACCCCCAGACGTCGAATCCTCCTTTAGCAAATTTTGAGATAGCCGACAGCGAGTTGTGTTGCACAAAAGTTGGCAACAGTGCCGGCCTCCGATCACCAGAATACACTGTTTCCATTTTTGGAACAATGCTTCCACTCCTTGCTGAATTTATCTCCGGCGGCTTTGGCTGCTTTGCACACCTGCCGCGCTGCACTCACAACTTGTTCCTGTCTAATATAGTCAGTATAGTCATTTTGTGAATTGATGATGGCCTATTTTAGAGAATTCAAAGATGGCTTTGAACTGATCCGCCAGACCTGAGACTATATCGCTGCAGACCACGCAGTGGTGCAGTGGTGTGGATGCCTCGGCGATCGGCGGTCAGACGGCAGTGCTCAACTATTTGAAAAGCGTACGCTGGGTGTTACCCCCCTCCCCCGTCATACGCTTTGTACGCTCTGGAAAATGTCGATATTTGTTAAGCGTCCCTTACCAAAGTCACACTAAAACATTTTGACAGATTTTTGAGTGCAGTGTACCACATAAAATTGGTTCAAGATCAGTAAGCGCAACAAGAATTCATACATAAGGCGCACTGGATTATAATGCGCACTGCCGATTTTTGAGAAAATTTAAGGATTTTAAGTAACTGGTAAATGGACTAGTTCTTATATAGCGCTTTTCTACTCAGATATGAGCACTCAAAGCGCTTACACAACACGTTCACATTTACCCCATGCACACGCATTCATACAAGCACTTCCATGATTAATTAATTAAGCTAAGTGCTTTAATCATCTAACATTCACTCACATTCATACTCCGACGGAACGGTCGGAGAGCAACTTGGGGTTAAGTATCTTGCCCAAGGATACATTGGCATGCAGCCAGCAGTAGACAGAAATTGAACCACTGACCTTCCGATCAGTAGGTGACCTGCTCTACCTACTGAGCTACAGCCTTATAGTGTGCCTTATAGTCCAAAAAATATGGTAGATCCTAGTTTTCTCTAAACATTTCCATCACCGTGGTAAAGATTCATTTTTTTCTCATCAGTCCTTAAAACTTTGTCCTAGAATTTTTGAGACTTGTCTCTATATTTCTTGCCAAATTCCAGCTTGGCCTTCCTGTTCTGCTTCTTGCTAATTAGTGGTTTGCATCTTCTGGTGAAGCCTCTGTGCTTCTGTTCATGAAGTCTTCAGCAAACAGTAGATTGTGATAGCTTCACTCCTGCCATCTGGAGGTTGTTGCTGATGTCACTAACACTTGTTTTAGGGAATTTCTTTACAGCATTTACAATGTTTCTGTCGTCAACTGCTGTTGTTTTCCTTGTTCTATCTGTTCAACATCTGTTACTTAGTGCACCAATGATGACTTTCTTCTTCAGGACCAGTGATGTCAGTAATGCGCTACTTAGTAACGCATTAATCTAATCTACTTTTTCTTGGTAACGAGTAACCTAACACGTTACTATTTGCAGTCCAGTAATCAGATTAAAGTTACTTATCAAAGTCACTGTGCATTGCTATTTTTGTCATTTTCCTCAGTACAAAGATATATTTTTGCTTTTTTCTTGCGTCTCGGGGAGTGATGTCTGGCAGATGCGACAGTTAAGTCCCGTTTTCAACATGAGGACAGTAACAGTACAACGACACAAACGTAAACAATGGAGGGAGGAGAGAGATGCGCATTTTCTAGCTGAAATACGGGCATTATTGTGAGTTTGTGTCAGCTAAAGATGACAATATCAAGGTTAGTTGTGCACAATATGTTGGTGACAAAGTGCTATCTAGCTTCAAAAACACTATGCCAGATTTGAAGAAACATCTGGAGTCATGGCATAGTCAAACTTACAGAGCGAGTCGCAACAGGTGGAGCGAAGCAGAGTTGCGGCTAATGCAGGAGCCCCCCAGCACCCAAACAACAAAAGGTGGACTTCGGTACAAAAAAGTAAATGGGGGAGACCTGAAAAAGTTGAAAAGCCCTCAGTATGTAGTAGAGGCTGGTGTTGTGCCAAAAAACAAAAAAAAATAATTCCCTGTATTTAAACAGCTGTAAATGACTTGTTCACCAATGAGCTCTGGATTGATTATAATGTAGGTACAATACCACAGACTCCTAAAGATTGTTGAAAAACAGGTTATTTCTGCATTTTATATATAAGCCCTTCATAAATCATGTTGACTGCACTCTATTTACCAATATAAGCAAAGACATTACACATAAAAACACACAGAAACATCTGAATCAATTTATGACAGATGATTACTTTTTGGCACAAGACCGGGCGCTGTTGAAAGTAACTAATAAAGTAACTTGTAATCTAACTTAGTTACTTATAAAATTAAGTAATCAGCAAAGTAACTAAGTTACTTTTTAAAGGAGTAATCAATAATCAGTAGTAGGACTACTTTTTCAAGGTAACTATACCATCACTTTTCAGGACATTCCAAATGGTTGTTATTGGCTAGTGTTTGTGCAGTGGCTCTGATTAATTTTTTTAGCTTCACAATTGCTTGTTTTTCTCCCATTTACAGCTGTCTGGTTTTCATGTTGGTTACTGCTCTAAGTATAAATTCACAGTCTGCACAGGCAGAACCCCAAACTGAAACTGAACGTTGACATTCAGTGCTATTTATTGTTTAGATTAGATTAGATTCAACTTTATTGTCAATTAACACAGTAACAAGTACTTGAAGTGCAGTGTAGTAAAGTGCAAGATATGAAAATGGACAGTGCAGGTATGAACTGAATGTACTATATAATATATACTATGAATCTCCTAAAAAACTATATATATATACTGTATTACTGCTGGTATGAGTTGAATATACTATAGAATATACAGAAGATGAATATACTAACAAGTGTGCACAATATAGACCGTTATGAACAGTTGTTAAATATAAAGTTCAATAAATATGTATATACAGTTACAGTGGAGAGTAATTAGTCATAGGTGTGGGGGTGTTCACTCAGTAATGGGGGGGTGTCACCTCTATGTAGAGTTGAGCTGGGTGACAGCTGAGGGGAAAAAGGTGTTCCTGAACCTGCTTGTTCTGGAACGTGGGGACCCGTAGTCCTCCTGGAGGGGAGGAGGGTAAACAGTCTGTGGCCTGAGTGAGAGCTGTCCCTGGCAATGCTGCATGCCCTCCACAGGCACCGCTTACTGTGAACAGCCTCAATGGTGGGGAGTGATAAACCGGTTATGCGCTGGGCAGTTTTCACCACCCCCTGCAGGGCCTTCCGGTCTGCGACGGAGCAGTTACCATACCAGACTGTGATGCAGGTGGTAAGGATTCTCTTGATGGTGCTGCGGTAGAGGTTTACTAGGATCTGAGGAGACAGATGGGCCTTCTTTAGTTTCCTCAGGAAGAAGAGCCTCTGGTGAGCCTTCTTAACCAAGATGGAGGTGCTGACTGACCAAGAAAGATCCTCAGAAAGGTGGACCCCCAGAAACTTGAAACTGGAGACACGCTCCACCTCAGCTCCGTGGATCTGGATGGGTGTGTGTGTGCCTCCGGTGGTTCTCCTGAAGTCCACAATGTTCTCCTTGGTCTTTTTGGTGTTGATGGATAGGTTGTTGTCGGCACACCATGATGCTAAGTGCGGGACCTCCTCCCCGTAGTCCATCTTATTGTTGTTGGTGATGAGGCCGATCACTCTCATGTCATCTGCGAAGTTGATGATGGTGTTGGAACCAGTAGAGGAGAGGACTCAGCAGACAGCCCCGTGGAACACCGGTGTTTAGGATGAGGGTGGAGAAGGTGAGGTTGTCTGACCAAACAGACTGTGGTCTGTTGGTCAGAAAGTCCAGGATCCGGTTACAGAAGGAGGGGTTGATGACGAGGTTGCTCAGTTTGGTGATGAGACTGGAGGGGATGATGGTGTTGAATGCTGAGCAGAAATCAATGAACAGCATTCTCACGTAGGTGTTGTTGTTGTCCTGGTGGGAGAGGGCAGAATGAAGCGCTATTGAGATGGTATCATCAGTACTCCTATTCTGGCTGTATGCGAACTGGAAAGCATCCAGGGTGGGAGGTAGGTTGTTTTTTAGGTGAGCCAGGACCAGCCTCTCGAAGCACTTACTGAACCCAAATCTGAAACTGAACGTTGACATTCGGTGCTATTTATTGTTTAAATAATCAATTCAAAAGGAAATCACATCAAAAGGAGCCAGTTGAGGTGGCTCGGGCATCTGATTAGGACGCCTTCTGGTCGCCTCTTATGTGAGGTGTTCCGGGCATGTCCCACTGGGAGGAGGCCCCGTGGTAGACCCAGGACATGCTGGGGAGATTATATCTCTCGGCTGCCGAATGCCTTGGGGTCCCTCCGGATGAGCTGGAGGAGGTGGCTGGGGACAGGGAAGCCTGGGCTTCCCTGTCCCCAGGCTTCCCTGTAGACCCAGGACATGCTGGGGAGATTATATCTCTCGGCTGGCCTGGGAATGCCTTGGGGTCCCTCCGGATGAGCTGGAGGAGGTGGCTGGGGACAGGGAAGCCTGGGCTTCCCACACACCCCATAGTCCTGCGGGACTATGGGGTGTGTGGGACTATGGGGTGTGTGGCCCGCTTTTGCGGGCCATTCAGTCCCTGTACAACCGCAGTGAGAGCTTGGTCCATATAGCTGGCAATAAGTTGGACTCGTTTCCTGCCTTTTGTCACAGATTCTGTTCATAATTTTTATGGTCAGAATTTCTAGGCATAGTCAGGTGGTGGAAGGCTTCTTCCTTGGTTACCTCAGAATCTTGTCTCTGCTCTTTGCGGATGATGCGGTCCTGTTGGCTTCATCAAGTGGCGGCCTCCAGCTCGTAGTGGAACAGTTCACAGTCAACTATGAAGCAGCTGGCATGAGAATCAGCACCTCTAAGTCTGAGGCCATGGTCCATAGTCGGAAAAGGGTGGAGTGCCTTCTCCGGCTCAGGGACGAGTTCCTGCCCCAAGTAGAGGAGTTCAAGTATCTTCTTCATGAGTGACGGGAGAAGGGAATGGGAGATCGACATACTGATCGGGGCTGCGTCTGCAGTGATGCAGACGCTGCATCGGTCTGTCGTGGTGACGTGCGAGCTGAGTGTAAAAGCAAAGCTGTCAATTTACTGGTCAATCTATGGTCCTACCCTCACCTATGGTCACGAGCTTTGGGTATTGACCGAAAGAATAACATCTCAAATACAAGAGGTAGAAATGAGTTTCCTCCAAAGGGTGGCTGGCCTCTCTCTTAGAAATAGGGTGAGGAGTGCAGCAAATCGGGAGGGGCTCAGGGTAGAGCCGCTTCTCCTCCAGAATTGAGAGGAGCCAGTTGGGGTGGCTTGGGCATCTGACTAGGATGCCTCCTAGGCACTTCTTGGGTTAGGTGTTCCGGGCATGTCCCACCGAGAGGAGGCCCCAGGTTAGACCCAGGACACGCTGGAGAAATTATATCTCTCGGCTGGCCTGGGAACACCTTGGGATCCCTCCAGATGAGCTAGTGGAGGTGGTTGGGGAGAGGAAAGCCTGGGCTTCTCTGCTTGGGCTGCTGCCCCTGCGATCCGGCCCCAGATAAATGGAAGAGAATGGATGGATGGATGGACTTTTATACATTGACTAAATTTTAGAGCCTGTACTTGATCACTTTTATGATTAAAGATGCTGAATCAGTATTTCAGCTTTTACCAGAGTATTTTTAACAAGTATTTTTAAAGGGGGGGGGGGGGGTAAATTGGCTGGACAAGTTGGTGGAATGCAGCATGGTGGCGCAGTGGTTAGCACTGCTGCCTCACAGTTAGAATAACATCTGGAAGGCCTGGGTTCGATTCCACCTTGGCCCAGGCCTCTCCCTCTCTCTGTGTGGAGTTTGCATGTTCTCCCCATGCTTGCGTGGGTTTCCTCCGGGTACTCCGGTTTCCTCCCACATTCCAAAGACATGCACTTACTGGGGTTAGGTTAATTGGCTAATCTAAATTGCCCATAGGTGTGACTGAGTGTGTGAATGTGAGTGTGAAAGGTTGTCTGTAACACTGTGTTGGCCCTGCAACAGGCTGGCGACCTGTTCAGGGTGTATCCTGCCTCTCGCCCTATGACAGCTGGGATAGGCTCCAGCCCCCCCGCGACCCTGAACAGGATGTGCGGAAGCGAATGGATGGAAGTTGGTGGAATGCTAAGCTAATCCTAGTAAGTTTAGTTAGCAGGCTGCATGCATAGGTTGCGTCCAAATCCAGGGGCTGCATCCCTTGAAGTCTGCATTTGCAGGCGAATTACGTCACAGTGAGGTGACCCAAAATCAAAGGCTCCTCCAAATTAGGCCTAAAAATCTATCCTTTTTTTTTCCCCAGGTTTAATGGATGGGTCCAGTGTATTCATTGCCCAGCAAAACTCAAATGCAGCAGTGGTGGTGGAGAGCAGCCAACAAATCTAAAATATGACTGTTTCTGTAACACAAAATAAAATTTTAAGATGTTTTCAGGTGAGAATGTAGATCTTTAAACCCAAGATATCTGCTTGAATTATCAAGATACTGCTTAACTGCAAACGTTCGCCAGTGTTTTCAGAGATGTCCGTTCCCGCAGCTGTAACAGGCAGCTCGCCTTGCCAGCTGTCAGCTGACTGGGCGGTCAAGGCTCACTATACCCAGAGATAACATTGGCATCGTTTTCAAATTCCTGCTGGCTTTCGCTGCTAAGTGGAAGTGAAACACAGACATAATTCACTCAGATGATATCTGACTGGTGATATTTGGTTTATTTCAGTGCTTCATTTGTTCCTTAACAAATCGGCTTGGCTGAGATTAAAGTTAAGTTTCATAACTGGATTGTTTTATTTAACACTAATATCTCACTGGAGCAATGTCAGTATATTTGGAAATGAATCATTCATTCATGTTTATTCCTTGATGAAGAAATGTGTTATATTTGTTTTAACAGCTTATTTTGAATTAAAATTGACATTAAATAAACAAAAAAAACAAGGAGCAAAAGTTAAGGCTGCTTCATGCTGTCACAGTTTTTAGGTGACAGGAGGTACACTGAGGTAAGGGTGGGTGGCAGAAATGAAGGCTAGCCCATCAATTTCACAACCACTCACTTTTGGCCCCTGAATTTGACTATAGGCTATATTATTGCATTGCACAATACCCACAGATACAGACTAATTAGTGTAAAATAAAATAATTTAAATCTCAAGTAATAGAGCACAAACGTCTTGGACAGTGATTTGTAGAGCAGAGCGTGTGATGTTACATCAGATCAGTTCATTAAATATGCTGCATTAGGCTCCAACACAACAAATAAGGTCCACTTGAGTGACTAAATTAGTTCTCCAAGAAAAAATGCTATAGTTGGGAGGGAGAAAAGGAAAATTGTTCTAAAGATTGTCTTTTCTTTTTCAAAATGAGAACTGCTTCAGCTACATTTCACGAAAATTGCCTCATCTCCTCTTCCACACTTGACTAGAAAACACTAAAGAAGATACGTCTATGCTGTAATAACCACTAGCAAGTGATTTATTGTGCTGACTAATTTAGCTCTGGCAGGTTTCATTGAATGAGAACTTGCAGAGGACTTCATGCAATGCAAGACCACATCGTTCATAATTTTTAATGTGGCCCTTATATAAGTGCCGGAATATTTTTCAAAACTAATCAACCAATCACATCAACTCAATGAATTTAGGCATGCAACCTGCTGAAGTTCAAACGAAGCATCAGAATGGGGAAAGAAGCTGATTTAAGACACTTTGAACGGTGGCATGTTTCTTGGTGCCAGATGAGCTGGTCTGAGTATTTCAGAAACTGCTGATCTACTCGGATTTTCCCACACAACCATTTCTACAGTTTACAGAGAATGGTCTGTGTTTGCCCTGCAACAGAATGGCGACCTGTCCAGGACGTACCCTGCCTTCCAGCAGGATAACGTGTCATGTCATAAAGCTCAAATGACTTCACTGTAGGATGTGGTGAAACAGGAGCTTTGCATCATGGATGTGCAGCCGCTGAATCTGAAGTAAATGTGTGATGTCATTTCAATACGGACCAAAGTTGAAGTTAAAATGAACTCCACCTAGATTAGATTAGATTAGGCTAGATTAGATTAGATTAGATTAGATTTATGTGGTGATCAGCTACAATAGACGCATGTTTACTAATAGTACCAACTTTTGATACTGAAGATATCTTATTCTTCAGTGTTTGTATTTGTATTTTAACTAATGTATACATTTATTGTTTCACACAATATTTTATTTGCCACATTTTTTTTTTTGTTTGTTTGTTTTCTGACTGAACATGGTATCATGTTGTAATGTCAATACAATATATAATGCTGACTTTGATTAAAGACAGGCAGCCTCATATGGATGCAGAAAAAAAATGGCTTTTGCCCATTTATGCACGTGGCACAGTAACATTAACTTCAGGATCTGACAGTAAATAATGTTTTTTGTTGTTCTTCTATATATCCTATAAGTTAATGTTACCACAGATTTCAGATTTATATGGTAGAATAGTTTGTAATAAAGCAACCCTCCTCTGGATGATTCCTGCACTCCATCTAAGCTGTCACTTATCCAGAGAACACACACAGGTTTAACAGGTTTGTTTGTTTCTGACCCACTAATTGATATTGCTCTTAGAACGGTCACTATTGAAAGGAACTGGCATTGTCTTAAATAAGTGCATTGTTAGAAGATCACTTGAAAAGCTCACACTAATTTACCCTGCCTGTTAAATCTACAACCTGGCAAGAGGTAATAGAAATAGGACCAAAAAATATAAATAAAAAATTGAATCGCTTGAGTGAATATTGTAGGGAAATCTAAATAACAAATGAATGTTATAAAAGGTTTTGCAAGTACATGTACAAATATCATCACCCACAGTAAGCCCCTTCTCAGAAACATCTTAAGCATCTTTGTTTTTTCCAGTTAACAAGGCCCGCAGCTGTTTGAAAATAATGCTGAATTCCTTTTTTTTTTCTTAAAACTCAACACCATTATGTGTTCAAACACTATAAATCCTCTCTCTAAATGATTTCCTGACAGGGTAGCGCTCTTATTTTGGAGTAATAATCATAGATCTTCCTGTCATAGAGATTTACATTTTATTTACTTTTGCTGGATGACTTTGTTACCCATAAACCAAACTGAACTTGGTCGCAGTTTTATATACAGGCTGGAACGCCCACAGCTATAAATTGAGTGAAGCGAGGCAGCCCGAGGGTATGAGCAATTGTGAAATCATTAAGACATCATCTTGACTGAATATGCAGTGTGAATGTTTGCAGGCCAGAAACGCTGTCTTGTTTGACACTAATCCATAACATATTGCACACCGCACCACCATCAGCACCACCGTTCTCATTACAAGTCAACCAAACAACCCCCTCCAATATTTGCCCCCTTTTCTTCATTTGTGTTTTGCTTCCTCTTCACTGCAGTATTGCCTTTTCAGTGAGCACTATGATTAGGTGGAGGAGGAAGTATTAGCGGTCATCTTAGTGCTATAGATAAAACGATTTTAATTAAGATGTTTGTGTACTGTGTCGATTAAGAAGATGTGGTTAATTAAAGTCCAGGTTATTTTGAGCATCTAATTAAATCTAATTTCAACAGAGGGATATATTTGAAGATCGATAACAAAAGGTCAATATGTTTATTTGCAAAGTTCATTGTTTACTTCAGTATAATGACATTTGGAGGTTCAGATGCTAATCCGGCACAAATAAGATGATAGCCATCTACAAATACACAACTCGGGTATTCATAAATTAGATCCTCAACATGTATGTACAGCTAAATGAGATTTTTACTCTTACAGAAACATGATTTACAAAGCGTGGGGGACCAGTATGAAAGTAAGTGATAATTCTCTGATGAATAATGCTTTTCAAAGGGTGTAAAAACATATTGTGAGTAGTAAGTACACAAAGCACAATGAGCTAAAATAGACACCTCAGAAGACATATTTCCTCCCCCGAAATGATGATGCATCAGGCAGCACATGGAAGGTGAGGTTATAATATATGAGGTGAGAAGTGTTTTATTATTTGCCAGCAGGAAATGTACTGCCCTCAAATTTAGTGCTGCACAAAATTATTCATGGCTGCATCACAAGATTTGTCTCTGAATCAAGGTCATTATTGAGTTCCTGAAATGAAAGCCTACATACAGAAATTCATGACCTCATATAGCCTTAATAAATAAATCCTAATGAATTGCTATAGGAGTTTGTGTGTGTGTGTGTGTGTGTGTGTGTGTGTGTGTGTGTGTGTGTGTGTGTGTGTGTGTGTGTGTGTGTGTGTGTGTGTGTGTGTGTGTGTGTTTTGCATAATTCTTAGATGGTTATTAATGACTGGTTTAAAGAGCACATTATGACACTACTGTATCTGTGTGTGGTGTAGAGGTGGTGGTTGGGGGTACAGTAAAGGTAGCATCGTGACTAGCACTCAGATTTAAGCTCATTAAGTTTAATGTACACTTCCAGAATTATATATTTACACTGGATTAAAGGTCACAGTTTCTGTCTAACTGTAGCTTATTTCAAATCTCCATGAAAGCCTTTTCTTAATCAGTTAAAATTTCTCACCACTCTTTTGATGTATTCCACATTCCCATTTTTTCATTTCTTATAACTCCTCAAATGTAAAACTCTTCAAATTACCACTGCATATGAATTATGTGCCATAAACATGTCCACCTTGCCTTTCCAAGCAGCTACTGAATAGTTGCATTTACCTCAACAAAGTAATTACATTTTAATCAGTTATGCACAGGAAGTGGTGCAGGTCCCTTGCCGAGAGAATTCATAATTGAATCCAGTTTGAGTCACCACACTTCCTGGATTCCTCCATCAGCTGATGCAGAGCTCATCCAAATAACTGTGGCTGTGGGGACTGGCTGTAGGTAATGGATCCTGACCATCCTCTGCACCCCATATTGGACATGGAGCTGAACATTTTCAGTTTCAGTTTCACTCACACAGATAAAGTGCTTTACCACCTTATACCATAATATCTAAATTTGATAATTAAGCTCCTTATTGCATCATATCAGGTTTTTGATTTACTGAGTTCTTTACTTTTTTTGTATTTTCTATATAATTGGCTGCTGTAACACAGTAGTTTGCAGTAATCCCAAAATCCAAATTTTGAGATTAAAGTATTCCTTATATTATGTTTTGGACACCTTGTGCTTGCCTATGTTAGCATTCAGTGCATTTTTAAGAGCTGTTCAGTCATTTTCTTCTTTTATGTCTTTTTCGTAAAAAAAAAAAAAAAGGTGATCTGATAGGAATAACTAATTTTTAAGGTCAGTCGGTCTTCACCGGTTCGTATGTGTGACCCCCAACCCAAATCCTATTGCCAACTCTAATACTAATGTTGTGTTTTTCAAACTTGAGACCAGACCCTTGCTAGAAAATTTAAGTACTTGTTACCTTGAAATTAGAGAAAAAAAAATCTATTTTGCGGGGTCAGTTATTATAGTCAATTAAATATCATTGTGGTCACTGTGTTAATTTCAAAGAGTGAATGTGGAACAGAAGTTCATATAGTAGGTCATGACATCAAAATCAGGCTTCTTAGAGTAGGACATTTGTATATGTACTTACAATAACTGAGCAGAATTTGAAGCTTTCAGTTTTTTGAGTAAATTATGAACTTAAGAGCATAAACAGAGGTTCAAAATCAAATCTGATTAGGTGTCAGAGTGGTCATTTCAAAGGGTGTATGTGGCACAGAAGTTTGTACAGTAGGCCATGACATCAAAATCAGACACATTACAGTAGGGCATTATGTACCTATAATAACTAAGCACAGTTTTAACCATGTAAGAGTTTTCCCCTTAGTTCTGAATTTAAGTGCATTAGCAGAGTTCAACAATTACAGCTGATTAGGTTTCAGGGTGGTAATTTTATGTAGCAGGTGAGTTTACACAGCGAGTAACCAGATTTATTACAGTAGGGCACACATGTACGTATAATAAGAGAGCAGAATTTCATTTTTATTTATTTATTGTGAATTATAATCTTGACTGCATTAGCAGAGGTATAAAATCACCAACATGAAAAATGGCTTCATGGCAGTTACAGTACAATACAAACGTTTGCATTATGATTAAGGACAATGTTTATCTCCCTAGTTCAGCCAAACACATTTAATGATATAAAGTGAACTTATGTCAGCTGTACACAACTGTTACTTATGGCTATATATCTGTAAAAGACAAATTCACTGAAAATTACCAGAATGCAGCAGTTACTGGTAATAAAAGAATGCGCTGAAAGGAAGAGGAACTCATCTCAAAATAACTGAACCCACCTTCGTGCTGGTCACTGGTTAAGGGTCTGTCGCCACTGTTTGTCTTGCAGAGGTGTCGATAAGGCCGTGATGCCGGAGCTGGTGTGCCTTCAATGAAGCTGTCCCCATCTCAGTGCACTTTCAAGTATATTTGTATTGGTGTAGCTTGCCATGATAACATACGCACAAGCAGAGACAAGAGAGAAATTGGGGAAGGGGGCAGAAATACCTAGGGATAAACTAAATAACAAGTTGGGAAAGGAACAGAATATAATGTAATAGAACAGAGAGAGGGGATCTTATAAGAGACTTTGGATTTGCTTTTGAAGAGGATCGACTCTGTAGATGGTGATAAGGTCATATGGTGGCTGGGAGAAGCGCTGTAAAGTAAAAGATTTATAAAACCATTAAATACAATTTCATGACTTGGCTACAGTGAAAATCAAAACTACAGTTCTTACGAAATCCTTACAATAAGTCTTATATGAGTGTAGGTGACTTTTTTTTAGTATTCCTTTGGATTTAAGCAGATTTTAACAAATTGAAATAAAGAAAAAAATCACCAAGTTTGAAAGTTTCTGCAGATTAATTAGCTCGGCCATTACAGTATTATTTTTAGAATAGTGAATGAGAGCAGCCTACCAGACTGAACTACTTTTAAACGGTAGCATCTTACATGACAGATCACATTTATAATGTATTTATAGGTATTTACAAAAGCGAGTTTAGCAAAAACAAACAGAAAAACACAGCAGTTTACCAAGAAAGTCACAATAAAGTCAGCACAGCACAGTGAAAAGACTGGCCAGCTAACAGTGATAATCTCAAACTGCGTGTGCAATTGGTCATTGTCACTCACTTTTTTCATGTTCTATTTAGCATCCAAAATAGGAAAGTAAAACAATATACAGTACCAATCAAAAGTTTAGACACACTCTTGTTAAAAATAATTTAAAAATTATATTAAATACTTTGGGATTCAAAAAACACATTTTTTGAACAGGAAGTATAATGTTACCATGGATACAGTAAGACAGCCTACTCAAGCCCCATGTTGTAGCCTTTTTAAAAAAAAATATTTTTAGAAGTTTAATTTGACAACATTAACTAGTAACAGTTTTCAGTTTTCTTGTGGTGTGTGTGTGTGACATTGTACAATGAAGGCATTCTATTCTACAGGTGCATCAAAACAAGCACCACAGCATGCAGACTGCTTCTACAAACATTTGTGAAAGAATGGGTCGCTCTCAGGAGCTCAGTGAATTCCAGCGTGGTACCATGATAAGATGCCACCTGTGCAACAAGTCCCGTTGTGAAGTTTACTCACTACTAAATATTCCACAGTCAGCTGTTAGTGGTATTATAACAGAGTGGAAGTGATTGGGAACAACAGCAACTCAGCTATGGAATGGTAAATGGACTAGTTCTTATATAACAATTTTCTACTCTGTCTGAGCACTTACTGTACACGTTTTACATTTACCCATTCATACAAGCAGTTTCATGAGGAATTAAGCTAAGTGCTTACTGTCTAACATTCACACACACATTCATACTCCAATGCTTGCGTCAGAGAGCAACTTGGGGTTCAGTATCTTGCCCAAGGATATTTTGGCACGCAACCCCGGGCAGCCAGGACTCGAACCGCCAACCTTCCAATCAGTAGGTGACCTGCTCTACCTCCTGAGCTACAACCACCCGATACGTGGTAGGCCATGTAAAATCACAGAGTGGTGTCAGCAGATGCATAGTGTGCAAAGGTTGCCAAATTTCTGCAGTCAGTCGCTACAGACCAGTTCAGATGACCTTCATGTGACCTTCAGATTAGCTCAAGAACAGCTACATCACCAAGTGCAATCTAAAGTGTCAGATACAGTGTTATACAGCACACCGCCACTGGACTCTAGAGCAGTGGAGACGTGTTCTCTGGAGTGACAAATCACTCCTGTTCCAGCATGACTGTGCACCAGTGCACAAAACAAGGTCTAAGACATGGATGAGCAGGTTTGGTGTGGAAGAACTTGCACAGAGTCCTGACCTCAACCCAGTAGAGCATCTTTGGGATAAATTAGAGAAGCCAGGCCTTCTTGTCCAACATCAGTGTCTGATCTCACAAATGTGCTTCTGGAAGAATGGTCAAAGATTCCCATAAACACTCCTAAACCTGTAGAAAGCCTCCCTAAAAGAGTCGAAGCTGTATCTGAAAATCGTGAGCCAACATCATACGAAGCCCTATGAATTAAGAATGGGATGTCACTCAAGGTCATATGTGTGTGAAGGATACTAGATTGAATAATAAAATCAACTAAGAAGAGACTAGAGAGAGTGTATAGAGCTCCTCTGGACACTGATAGACCAGTAATAACAGTTTAACAGTTTAAAAATCCTGCTATTTGCTGTTGTTTGGCCTAGTAGTTTTTTTTTTGTTTGTTTGTTTTTTGTATCTTTTCTAACTTTCATAATACAAAGGACATTTAATTGTGTTGCTGTACAGATGTGTGGGGTTGGTCCTGCCATCTCATGGTCCTCCAGAGTGACTTCTGCTTTGCTTTAGGTGCTGTACTGTGGTATTATTCAGATCTTTGAGTTAGATTAATTTATGCATTTCACTGACAAATTTTAGAAAAATAAAGATAATTTTAAGATAAATCTTTGTAATTATAAATAATTTTCCAAGGTTGGATATATAAATAATGTCCTGCATTGATGTGTTTCTTTCTTCACTCAAATCTTTTGAAGACTGGTTTCCTTTGATTGCTCTACGTATGATCTCAAGGCTTTGTTGTTTTCATTAAACTCATTTTAATGTACTTAGGTACTTACCTTAGTACTTTAATGTACTAGATATTATGGACACCTGAAATAAAAGTATTGTTGTTTTAAAAAGCAGCTGAAGTATATGTAAACATTTGATGTATAAATTCATAGTTGTCTGTTTTTCTTGTATCTGAAGTGTCTCACACAAACATGAATCACCATATTTATTTAATGCTTCAACAACAGAAGTGAATTTGAATATTTATTTTCAAAGTTAAAATGAAAATGAAACTGTAAATGGCTTTAAGACTACTGAATAATTTTAATATTTTACAGCTATCTGATATTCACCACGTGAAATGAGGTTACCAATATCCTCTTCAGTCTGAGTGTCACTGCAACGGCTCTGTAGCATTGCTGAGCATTCAAAATATATTTATTTTAGCTGTTTAAATCACATTTTAGTTGTTTTTAAAGATGTAGCAATAAAGTAAATAAGGTAAAGAAAAATATGTGTCCCTAAAATGACATGAAGTTTATGCATGAGAACTTGGAAACTACTGAACTTCAGACAGAGTGCAGGACAGGACAGCATCCCAGAGGTTTGCTGAGGTCACTTCTGCTTCAGCTGCTGCTGTACGTCTGCACTTACCAGTGTGTCAGTGCTTGAATACCGACTTCCCTAGACTCTGAGACATTCAGCTCATCCAGCTAAATTACATTTTGGCTCAGTGTCTTACATGTTCCTCGATTTTGGTTTGATGCAGAGCAGAAACTTGGGAAATTCAAGGTTCATCGCATTCCTTTTCCTTTTCCACACCACTAAGGATGCACTAAGGAGACCACAGGGAGAACATTATATATTCAAAACACCATGCCATGGCAAATAAGAGGACATCGGGACTGTCTTTTGGTCTTACAGGAGTCAATAAACTCTGGAATAAGTGCTGCTGTGTCTACTGAACACTAATTTTGTACTTATAGATACTTTTCTGAGATGAAGGACATTTGAGGGACTATGGCTAGCATCTAGCTGGCCTTGGAGCTAAAAGGCACACTTTGCGTTGGCCGAGTCCTGCTTTACTACTTTGCTATGAAGCATTTTAGTAATTTCACTATTGTAAGTTCACTTTTGCACATTATCTTGCTTGTGGTGTTGCATTAGAGGTGCAGCAGTATGTCTTTCCATGCTGTGTTCTATTACAGTTCAAACAATTCAGTTCAATACAAAATTATTTATACAGCACCAAATCACAGCAACAGTCACGTCAAGGCAAGCATGGAACAAGCATGTGTCACACATTTGTGTGTCACACGCTTGTTGCATTAAATGAAAGTCCAGTTTTATAATTGTGCAATACTGAGAACATACACATACTTGGTTAAATAATTATGTTTTAGTTTACTGCCTCACTGCTTTTAAATGTTTAGAAATCACAGGCATAAAAACCTCTAAACTGTTGACCCTTTGTTGTTAATGTCCTTCATGCTGTGTTAGCTCTCTTGCTATGAACCAGAGCAATGTGTTTGGAATGTGTCACAGTGAACACGGAACATCATAGAAATGAATGGAACAGATGAGTGCCATAGATCAGTATGCAATCTGCATTTTTAACCGGGTCATTCGCAGTATTCGGTGCCAACTGAGTTCCCATGAAGCAACTGAGTGTATGTTGTATAAAAATGGGTCATTACTTATTTATTAAAGCTTCCATATCTTTATGGTTAATTGAAGGGCTGATTCTTCAAAACAGAACATGCCTTTTTTTTTTATTATACTTGTTTATTAACATCCTCTTAAAATACATTTGGAGAGTGTCAGGCACATTTTACCTCTTAGAAAATATAAATATGAAAATTCAAAACACTTCTTAAAAGAGACGAGGATGTCCCGTAACATGGGGACATTTGGCACACATCATAGGGGGAAAATTGGGACAAAATTGTTATAGCTTAATATCCCGAGCTTAAAAAGTATATTTTTATAATACTTTAGCAAATTCTTTTTCCAATGAAATTATAAAATCATGGAATTTTTTGCTATGAATGGCCTAAAAACTGAAATTTTGATACTTCTGAGTTGGCTTTATTTTTCAGCCTCTTGTCGCTCTTTCTCAACTTTTTTTATTAAGCAGGTTCCTTTTCTTCCCTGAAATAGGCAGAGGAAGTTTTTAGATTTATTTCAGAAGGGAACAAAGTGCATGTATCCCTAAATAAATGGTTATAGTTTCATCTTACTGTCTGAGATAAAAGAATGCATCATAGCTTATAATAGATCTTTCCATAGTGAAGTAAAAGTATAAAGTACCAATAAGTGTACTGAAATGTATTTAAATACTTGCTTCTGTAGACAAATTACTGAGTGCAAGTCTGTAGCCAGTTATTCCAGTCTTTACTTAATTTATGTTGTTGCACAGAAAGACTTTTTTTTTTTTTTAACTTTAGTGTTTAAAGCTTGGGCAGTTTGAATATACCCTTAAAATGGCAACATGCCAGGAGAAAATTACCCAAAGTCAGGATTTATGTGAAGTGCATTTACAGTGAATTAACACACAATATCTCAACTCAATTTATGCAAGGAGGCTTAAAGCAACAACATTTACTCTGTATACAACCCATTTGCAACAGTAAATATCTTTTGAAAGAAACATTAGTTGGCCAAACTTTTTCCTCCTTAAATTAACATAAGTAAGTCTTTTAATGAACAGAATGTTCTGGAGCTGTTAAAATACTAACATATTTTTACCCGCCTACACAGTCACAGAAATCACAGTAATAATGTAGTCATGTTTAGTTAGCTCTAAACACATTTACCAGAGAGCTTAGGTGGAGTAATTCAAACAACAAACAGCATATTGGATGTGCCCCCCTCAGGCTGTGCCTCTAGTTCTGTGCTTGGTACGTCCAACAATTAACAATAATTAAAAAAAAAATAGTAAAAATAATCCGTGGACCAATTACTTGTTATTTTTACTTTTGTGTGTGTATGTGTCTCAAATACTTATCTTGTCATTAGGCAGTGTGAAAAGGAAGTAAGTATGCCTGCAGCTGAAAATGTAAGGCACACAAAGCAAAGCACAATATTAAAGTCCAGGTGAAATCAAACTGCTGCAGCACATACGCAGCACCAGTCAGAATTTGTTCAAAGGTTTTTCTTACGTTTTAGTGTTTCATACAATGTAGAACAAAACTGAACACATCAAAGCAGTAAAAGTCTAAATAAATCAAAGTTATGTTTTAAATTTGAGATTCTTAAAAAAAAAATACCTTTGGCTTTAGAAAATGGATGGATGGATGGATGGATGGATGGATTCCTATATAAATAAAATTGAGATGGATTTAATATAAGAACATCTTTTAAAATACTTGGCATTCTCTCAACTAGCTCCATGAAACCATCACCTTGACTTATTCCACCTGTCTTGAAAGAGCGCTCATATATTCTAAGCAATTCTTGGCTGCTGTTCCCCTTTTCTTATTAGTCTCCATCAGGAATGGTTTCTTTGTTGAAGTTCCTCCCTGAAGGCCTCCTTACACATTCTCCCTCTAACAATTGACAAGATGCTTGTGCTGCTTAACTTTGGGAAGCACTGATGTGGGCCTTAATGTGAGGTACTGTTAACTGATGATTCCTGAGGCAGGTAATTCTGATGAACGTCTCCTTTAGCAGCAGAGGAAAGTCTCGCTTTGGGCCGTTTTAGTGCCGTAGGTAAGATTAGTTTTCCTTTCCTTTCTTAATTATCAGTTATTATTAATAAATATCAGCCGATTATCTGCTGTCCTATCTTGTCTTTCAAAAAATTTATTTCATTTTAGGATTTTATGATTTCAGGAAGACAGAAAATTCCATTCATTTGTTATACTAATTTAACTTCGGCAACTTATGAAACAATAGCTTATGTTTTAATTGCTGCTAGCTAACCTATTGCCACAACCACTCGATCAACAATGGATGTGGAAAAACTGATTCTGGTTTTCAGTGATAAAAGAAAATCAAGGTGAAAATGACGTCTGCTGGCACAGTTCACAAACATTATATTAGCTTGCCCACTGCTTTAAAGCACAAACATGGACACACTCCTCAGTTCTGATCTTTTTTTAATTCCCTTAAAAATAAATAACATTCATTAAAAATAAAGAAAGAAAATAATTAGCCACATATTTAAAAACACTGTGATCTAGAATCTGGTTTATTCTGGGCTTCAAAGATTGGTAAAAAAAAATATATATATATATATATATAAAACCAGTCTTTTAATATAAGTAATGAAGGAAAAAGCATTTGAAGCATCTGCAACAAGAAGCCAAATTATAACAAGGTTCCGAGATGTACTTGCTTTTACCCTTTGTTTTCTAGTGGAATTTTCTTTTAAACAAACTATGAGGAGAGTTTCTCATATTCTTCAACACATCTGTATCCTTGAAGTCTAAGTGAGTGAAGTTTCTTCATAAAAATAATACTCACAAGGCTATGTTGTCTTTAAACTTTGCATTATTTTAAAACCATGTATGTTCAAAGCCAGTCAATCCCTGTGGAATTACATTTACGGTTATCTTTAAATATGAGTTTTTTACCCACAATGAATGTGAACTAATAAAAGTGAAATCATACATTGTTCTTTTTCATATTGATCGTCATTACAGCGTTCAGAGTGCAGGTCAGACAAAGTGAATATGCTCATGAGTGAGGGGTTAGCAAACCTGTGGTCTGTGTTACAAAGGAAGTTCAACATATCCAGGAAATCTTTACTTGCTTCACTTACCTCAGCATCAAAAATTAGGCTTAGTGGTCACACAAAGGTAGTTACCAACTTGATAAGTCAACACAGTCAATCTATCCATGAGTGTGCTCATAGAGGAGACGGTGATTGCCACATAACCAATCACAAAAATGCACAGGTCTCCTGGCAGCAGAGTGGCTGATTTCATTGTGATTACATGAAAAAACAACAATGATTCTGACATACCTCAAAAACAAAGAGGTCCTCATTGCTGCCCAGAACAAATGGTTAGGATTTGGTGCTACTGTAGGGTTGGCTTCATCGCCAGCGATGATGAGCAAAAAAAACTGCTTCAAACTTGCTTTCACCCAGAAGGAAAACATGAGGAAAATCAAAAAAAAAGAAAAAAAAAAAAAGAAAATGCTTCTATAAATCTAAATACTTTATTGATGCTTGCAGGAAGAATCACATTTGATTAGTCACTCTGCTCCCACACAAGTTACCATAGATCAACAGCACGAGTTACTGTGGCAATGTACCCCAGTAAGAAGTGAGCCGCCTTTGTGAGACTGAAAATCCAAGGTTAAATGTTACTGTGCCAGCCCCAGATCAGGCTTTATAGTGCAGGTTGTTGAAGGAAAGTCAGTGGCATCAGTTTGGAGTTGTGAGCTAGTGCTTCTTTGTTGTAAAGAAAAGGGTCCAAATGAAGGAATTAAGCAAACAGAAAACCTTTATTAGGTTTAGAGCAACGTCCAAAAGGCAACAAACAGAAATTCAAATCTGCAGAGGGAGACAAACAAAGAGCACATGGGAGAAGACACACACCCATGTAGAAAATTCAGTGAAGTGAGAACAGCAACTAGACCTCAAATGAAGAACGAAAACCTCAAAATACTACGATGAACGATGAACAAGAATTCAAAAACTCCAAAGAACTCAGAACCCTGGGACAGGCCAGAAATCATGACATCTTTGACTAATGGAAAAACCACTTACAAGAAGCAAGTGCAACATGTCAAGACTTGCAATAAGAGTTAATTTACACAATTCTGGATATGTTTGTAATGTAATTCATAGAATTTAGATATTCTTCAGTCCACAAAAGGACATTTAAAGACAAACTGTCTCCGTTTATAGACTGTTTATCTATAAGTGGAGACTATTTAGTTGTTGCTCTCTCATGCTCATCTAATAGGACTCCAAACGCACAACACAGAATGCTCAATGAGGTGTGAAAGAAGCCCAGGGTAACAGCTAAGGAAATCTGTGTTCATCAGGCTGCAAAACACAAATCATGCATAGAGCATGGAGTCCGTTTCAGGACACCACACAGGCTGCTCTGTGCCTCTGGGACAAAATGTTTTGTGGACAGATGAAACTAAAGTTGAATTGTTTGAGAAAGAACTTGTGGTGCTACATATAGTGTACAAAGGGCACATGAGGGAAAAATGTGTCAGGGTGACTGTCCAGTTGAAGCTCATTAGGAGCTGGGATAATGCGGTGAGATAATGACCAACACTGGAAACATTTCAGCTTTGTTAGTCTGGGTCTTAGATCAGATCACACTTTAACACCAATTAATAAAGAAAACCAAGTCATTCCAGATGGTTTGCATAATTCACCTTGCCACAGTATCACCTGCAGGTGAAATATTCAAGAGATTAAAAAAAAGATTTGAAATAACACATTTGAAGTCTTTTTTTTTTTTTTTTTTTTTTTTTTGAATTGTTGCTGATATGTTCTGGAACCTTTGTGTGTGTGACTAAGAAACACCTTTGGAAACCTTCATCCCCAGCAGGTGTCTGGACTTTTAAATTAAATATTTTCTGGAATTATTTCTTCCCTTAAAATATTTATTTTCTTGTTTTTTCCCAGTGCCCAGCAGGATGTACCTCCCCACTACTGCAAAGAAGCCTTTTGCCAATCATCGTTGACTTGTAAGCGAAATCATTTCGAGTGGTCGGTATTACTAGAAAAGTGCAATATAAATGACATGCATTATAGTCAGTGCATTTTTATGAGTCTTCCACCTCCCCCAGGTGAAGTCACTGAGCTCAACCTCTTCACCATGTTGGTGCCTTTTGGAACATGTCAGATGAAAGTTTTGGAAAAATAAATGAAAATTGGGTCCCATAAAAATTCTGCCAAGTAAAGGATGTCGCAGTTCTACAACAGGTATGCAGTTTGAAAGAAAAGTGGTGTTTGTGATCTTCAAACAACAATCGAACAGTTGTCACCCAACATCATACAGTATTTCTGCTTCAATTACCCATCCCTACTCTTTATTTTTTTCCCTGTACCTAGTGCTGCTTTTCCCCCAAATGTCTGCACCTCAGTCTCTGCCCATGATAATGTTGCACTTTTGTTTTTTTTTTGTTTTTTGAGACATTAAATAAAGTGAGGCCTAAACCTAAAGAGTGCAGAACCCAGCACGCCGGCATGGACCAAATTAACAGGTTTTATACTGCAGTTCCACTCTGAAGAGATTAACACCCTAATAAAAAGGTAAGCAGCAAGCAAAACAGCAAAACATCAGGTTTTCATGAATAAACCAGAAAGGGAGAGAGAGTGAAAAGGAGGGTGGAATTCAGCTGCTGTACCACACATCCATAAAACATGCCCCTGTTGAGACACTGCACAGGCTTTATCCAATCTTCATTTTCTGTCCTCCATTTAATAGAGCTCTAACGCACTAATTTGAGCCAAATGGGTAGAATAGAAGCACAAGTATTGAAGCAAATGGCCTTTCCCAGAGGAGCAGCCAGGGCCTTCCTACTTAAAGTCAAGGTTCTCCTGTTTAATATTTACCACTGTGTCCTGTTCACAGCAATGATGTATGCAGCACACATCAGAAAGCTCAGCTTTTACTGTTAGATGCCCATTTTGTGCTAATAGTTACGTGCATTTTCATTGGGAAAAACGTGGAAGAAAGAAAACAAGGTTCTGCCAGCAGATCAAGGGTGAGATGAAGTGATGGGGTGGGGTGGGGTGGGGGGGTGTCACTGTAGTCAGCTAGTACACATTGACTCAATAGCATGTTTGCTTAAAGTCTAACCTTAGAATATGAAGCGGCAGGAGAAAAATAGATCTGTTTAGCACATGACAGCTTCCATCAATCAGTTGTGAGCCCCGAGAGGGGAGACACTGGCAGGATCAAGCAGGCCTCCTGTCTATCTTCACCACATTCAGCCATACTCGACTTTTCTAGGCAGGTAGAACAAATTCCAACCAGGCTTGAGATTTTGTTTTTGGAGACATACATCTCCCATGAGTTCTAAATTTATGTTGTGTGTATATGATCACACTTTACCATGTACTTAATCATGATCAGCCTTAATGCTCAAGGAAGCATGTATGTTACATTTGATAAGGTACGTACATGGTTTGATTAGCACCACTGATGTGGAAATACTTTAAGATTGATTGACTCTATTATTGTCAGGTGCTTGAATCGGCAGCTCCCAAGCAATTTGGTCAGAAGTGTTGCACCTTTTAAAGGTTCCTTTAACCTTATCTGATTTGTTGAAATCTATTCAGATGTGTGCTGCTATCCTTTTCACTTTTCTTATTTCTTTTTAGCCTTACCCCTATTTCCAAGAGACTTTGCCTTTTTCCAGGCAGCCATTGTAAATACCTGGTTAAAAAAAGGTCATGTTGACTCGCTGCACCATCTTGTGGTACAAAGTGGCATTACATCACAGTACAACCTGGCCCTAGTTAAACATTACCTGATATCTTTTCAGCACAATACAAAGACATTTTCAGCATAAAAATCACAGTGGTTGTTTCCTCACATTTTGTAGTTGTATTATTGGGTGCTTGTTTTGGAAAATATTATTTTTTCTTTTGGCTGCTCCCTTTAGAGGTCACCACAGTGGATCATCTCCCTCAATCTCACCCGATCCCTAGCATCCTCCTCTGTCACGTCAACCCTCTGCATGTTCTCCTTCACTACATCCATGAATCTTCTCTGTGGTCTTCATCTGGCCAAAGGAAAACGACACTTTCATGCGCAAGTCCAAAAAATGTAATGTTGTGCAAAGTGTGAATAAAAACAGAATGCAATGATTTGCAAATCTCCTAAAGCCAAATTTTATCCACAGAAGAACACAAAAAGCCATACAGTATGTGACTATCATCCAGAAACACCACCATCTTCTCTGAGTTAAAGCTCATTTACAATGAACTGCGACAACATGGAAAACTGTTCTGTGATCAGATGAAAGTTTGAAATTCTCTTTGAAAAACACCACATCCTCTTGACTAAAGAGGAGAGGGACCATCCCAGCTTGTTATCAGTGCTCTGTTCAAAAGCCTGCATCACTGATGGCAGCGGGCACATCTGGAAAGGCACCATCGATGCTGAAAGGCATATACAGGTTTTATTCTAGAGGTTTTACAAGTGCACCAATACAGACTTCTTTTTCAGGGAAGGCCTTGGATATTTCAGACAATGCTAAACCACATGCTGCAGCTACTATAATGCCTTGGCTTTGTAGCAGAAGAGTCTGAACTGGCCTGTATGCAGTCCAGACCTTCCAGCAATTGAAAACATTTCAGCTATCATAAAATTAAAAAAGATGACAAAGAAGACCCAGCTATGAGCAATAATTTCAACTGTAAGAATCTCAGAAAAAAAAAATTGATCACATCAACTGTTAGAAATTGAAACATTGAATCAAACATTAAAAACACTGATGAACCACAGTTTCTCAGGTAGCATCTACTTGCTCCGCTGGCCACTAAATTACACAATATTACCGTATCACATTAGACACGCTTGTCATCTTGTTGTAAAAAGCAACACAATACCCACAGAGCATGCATTTATGATTACTGTTTAGTGATCATTGCATTGGTTTAAAAAAATCAGGTTTGTTTATTCTGTGAAGAAATGAAAGTGTGCTACAGGATGCTAATTAGATGCTATTCAAGCTTTCAGTCTTTATGCTCATTGGTTCCAGCTCCATACTTAGTGCACCTTAACTCCCTTTCACACCATGTGGATGCCTTTAGGGGGAACTGGGATTGACGCAGGTGACTAATTTTTCATCCCCAACTCAATATAATTACCATCTCAGTTACTTTGTGTTTTTCTGTGAAATCTCTGCTCTTGCTGTGATGACACCCTTCCGGTTCAGTTTTGTTCTCATGTGTGAAATTTTACTTTTGTGTGACTGGATAAAGTGAATTTTTATAACTAATCTGATACGCTGAGAAAAATTTAAACCACCCTGGTATTCTTTTTAAACCTTTAAACTGGAGCCATTAAAAGCATGCTTATGCACCACCTGTTTACAGAGTGAACATACAGACAGGAAAATAAAACCACATGAATATCAGATTGTCAGCTTTTTTTTTTTTCTATAATTGTTAAAACAGAGAACAGATCATGGATAGCAGAGATAATTCTATTAGTTACACCGGAAAAGCCTATTCTATACTGCTGCCCAGTTCAGCCAGTAGACTGCAGCCACAAGGACGTTATTCCTCACTGCTTTCACACAGTGCTATCCTGTTATTATGATGCATGCGTTCTAATATTGCAGATGTTCACGAGAAGGTGGGCTGCCACAACTGCAGTTAGTGGCAGGGGTGAGTAGACTCTCAGCCAAGGTGAAGAGTGCATCTCTCACAAAACACTTATAAATAATAAACAGAATAAATGACAAGTGAAGTTCAACTGTGCGTCACCCCATTCAGTCTGATTCATTTTTGTCACACCACAGTGACAACAAAACAGAAATGTGTGAGACTGATCGGCATACACACCAGGTCCACGACTATAAGACATCATAGCTGCATTTGTATTTCTTCGGTGGATTCCCTTGAGTGAAAGTATACACGGATTTTAAGAAAATACGCTTCAAAATTCAAAAGGCAAACACTGTTTCTACGGATAGGCCATCTACCTTAATGAAAGTGACAGCCCATTATTTTTGGTATAAACAGAAGAAAACTGGATTCGGTTAGGATGGCTGAACAAGCAGAAATTCAGTTTTCATCTCAAGAAAAGCCAGACAAGAAGAAACAGAGTAATAGTATGGAGGATGCCAGCATTCTAAACAGGAAATAAATCTTCCAAACCAGGTGAGAGACTTGTTATCAACTACTTTTATTATCATTTGTGGTTAAAGGTTAGAAAAATGCCTGTTCAGGACTGGTTCTACTCAGCAATACAGGATTGCTCCTCCTTTATTTCCATGATTTCTACATGAGTCATCAGCTGGTGAGGATGCTGACTATTGCATATTTAAAAAGGGACATATCATATTGCTTGGTCTATATTCTTATTCTGGGGCTCAAGTGGCATATCTTTGCATGATTTAATTTTCAATAATTTGATTATTTATCTCATGCTGTCATTTATGCAGCTCCTCAGTTCATCCTCAAAATGAAACTTGCTATATTTTTTTATCTTATCTGTTTAAGACCCACTGTGGTCTGATTAGCTACCTTTCAAGATCGCATCTTCCTTAATACATTTGCACATGATTGAACCCAAATCTGATTCCAAATATGCAGGTGGACAAATAATCCACTGACCAATAGTGGCATTATGCATGCATATTGTGGAGATGAGCTAGCATTCACAGCTGTCTGGAGTCTGGGCTTTTGACTCTGAGGTTTGATCACATATGATGAAGATACTGTATCAGAAATTTGATTTCATAACAGCATGTACATGTGAGGTAATCAGAACCTGACCCTGATGACTGTCATGTTTTTTTTGTTTTGTTTTTTTTAAACAAAATGAGGTTTCATGGTCTTTGTCTTGATTCATGGTTTATTTTTTCATATCTCCTTGCTTTGTTCATATTCTCTTGCGTTGAATAAGTATTCTCTGTGGTAAATAGCCTGCAATTGTAACCGATCAGTTTTCCAGTCTGTGCTATATTAGCTGCAATTCCAGCAATGGAAATAAAAGGAATTAGAAGCATTAGGACCAAGCATAAAAATATTTAAACATTGTCTGAAATGCCATATAATTTCCCATGACAATGTGACGCACACTTTGAGCTGCTTTAACATCTAGCCTCACTCTTGTTCATGGAGCATCTTTGTGTCTTTGTGTTGACTCCCATATATTTGTGTTTTTTCTGGTTACTTTTGATGCAGCCTAGTGTTTCTCTTCCCTCGCTGTGTTGGACTTTTGTTCAGTAGTAATTAAAGTGTCTTTCTTTGTGATTACAGGCCAGTGTGGCTTGTTTTTCGTCTGCATTTAGATCATCCTAATGATCATTATCACAGTGTGACAGAAATGGCTTGAATCTATAAATTGGCTGGTGGTGATACTTTTCATCCACCTCTCAGTTTTAGTGAGGTGGCTGAAAACTATCAGCCGGCATTATCTGTCTGGCTGATAAAATATGTAAAAGTAACAGCTGTCATCTCAGCTTGCAAAACTGTGGCCATTGGCTAGAAATAAGAAGCATGGCAAATGTGGCCGTTTTGCATTTCTATGTGGTTGGTTTTTTTTTTTGCTTTTGTTTTTGTTTTGTTTTTTTGTATTTTTTGTTTTTTTTGTTTGTTTTTTTTTGTTTTTTTTTTGGGGGGGGGGGGGGTCTTTTTGTCTCTGTGATATGCCAAAACAGAAAGTTCAACAGGCACAGCAGCAGTTACTGACTGGGTTGGTGCTTCCTGAAAGGTCAGTAGTGAGTTTGTGTGTAAAAAATACAGACAGAGACAAAAGTGATATGTGCACATAGGGAGAAATCATTTGAGTCTATGGAACATATCTGCCCCCAGGCAGAGCAGAATCCACACTGCTTCTGACAGTGTATAACATAAAACACATACTTCGCTACAAGTTACCCCTGAAAAACTACTGACATTTGCCAGAATCTTCCAGAAATCATCACAGTGCATGAAATGCACATGCTCATGGGGTGGGGGTGTGGGTGTCTTTTCCTTTTCATTACTATAATTAAGGCATTAAGGACAGCTTTCATCAGGGTGGAAAAAAATGACACCTTGAGGGTTTAGCACTGGCATTTCAAACTAACCTGAAGATTTGTCTTTTTTTTCTTTATGATGTTGAAGCTCGAGATTCACATGCAGTAGATGTACTTGGCTGTGATTACTCACCATAAGGCTGCTTATTAACTGGTGGAAGTGTTATCTTGTTAGGCCACTTGGTTTGGCAAAAGCGGCAGTGCGAGATGGATTGAGTCACTGCTGCTCATCCACATATTGAAAAGGTAAGCTGCTTATACCTGATATTTATTACATATTCCCTGATACCTATTATACATAATTGATGGGTAGGAAGGAATAGGTTAACATATTAGCAGCATTTTCTGTGAAATAACCAGTAAGATACTGCTATGAATCCATTTAGAGAAGTAAACCGTAATAATACACTGTAACTGAAACAACTGTGCTGTAACAACCATAAATGAAAATACAGTAATAATAATGTAAATGAGAAAAAGTTGTAATGCTGTAAATGAAAACATGGTAATGATACTATAGATGAAAGTACAGTATTAATGCTGTTATTGAAAATAATTTTATAGTAATTTAACAGCGCTCAGTAAGTTACTGTAAAACTTACAACAACCTTTTTACAGTGTATGTACAACCTATATCCAGGGCATGTTTTATGTGGCATAAGCAGCTGCTCTTATGTATATGTTGCATCATTGCTGCAATAATTACAGTCAGGAGGAGAGTCACTGGAGACAGAAGGTGTAAAATGATTGAGGAATTGGACCTGAATTACATCACTCTATTCTTGTTCACAGTGGAAACAGCACATTACTTTCCCCAGCAGAACAGCACAAACCACCACCCAGAGCTCTCTTTCCATCCCAATTACTGCAGGAACTTGTGAAAGCAGAGCATTTTCAGGAGGGCGGTGGCTTTACAGTGGACTGCTGGATTTCATCTCCAGCACAGGGTCCACAATCAGCCCAAGCTTGGAGAGCTGCTGACTGAAGAGTGTGCCTTGCCAGAAAATGCCATCGATCTCCCAAATGCAACACTGCCCGCCTACACAATCCAAGAGCACCTCACAGAATGCCAATTCCAAAACTCTTGTCTTTCTCAATGAATGTGCCAGTCTGTAACCTGGCTAGTACAAATTGGATCAGAATGAGTGGAGGTTTTATTCCTTCTGGCAGTGCCTGAGCCCAGTATTTCACTGCAACAACTGTCAGTCATGGGGTGGAACAGGGGTGCACATTTGGGCGTGTGGATTTGTTCCTGCTTTTAACTTGGCATGTCTCAGTGCAAGCCACTTTTGAAGTAAATTACCAGCCAGCTCTTCTATCGCTCCCAGAGTGAGACCACTTGCCAGTGTTTTATCAGTATTTGGATTCTCTCATCCCTCTTACATCTATTAATGTTACCATAGTTCAGTTGTATATCTGGCAGATTCATATAACAAAAAATTTCACACACTAATTTCAAACTGCTGAGAAAGTGATTTTTTTTTTTGTGGGGGTTGGGGGGATCTTGGTTCGTTGGTGTGGCTGGTGTGAACAGGAGATACATTAAAGTTACAGTGTGTAAAATCTTCTAGATGTCAGTAGGTTGCAGATTGCAGAGCTGAGTTCTGCTGCTATAAGACAAACGTGTTCTATTAGTCAAGAGAGATCAAGAACATAAAATTTAGACTGCACCTCATAATGGCTGGCACATTTCTACTACCTTTTGTGTAAAAAACACATTTTGGTATACATTTAGCAGTAAATCAGAAATTTTAAAAAATTGATAAAGTCAGTTAAATATTTTGCAGTATTTTACATTTTTACCTCAAATCACCTCGAAAACTCTGGCTACCCTTTATTTGTTGTGAATGTACCCAGATAGCAAAGTGACTTTGGACAGGAACCAACCTGAAGTTTTCTGTCATGAGTCGGGGCGGGCCATGTTGTTGGGAGTGTTTTCTGTCTTCCAGGTGGTTCATTGGGGAAGGCAGCTGTTCCCGGTTACTCATCAAGGTTAGGAGTATATAGGAGGGGCTGAGACGCTGACTCATCGCCAGATTGTTGTTCTACTCTTCGTGGTAGTAATCCGGCTACACAAGATAAAACTAGTTACAGTTGTATTCTTGTACTTACCAGCCTTGCCTTCTTCCCGTTTAGTGATCCTCCCGAGTGAACCAGCCCTCGCTTCCCGGCTCTGGATTCCTACCTGTGATCGGCGTTTTCACCACCACACCGGAACCCCTTCACCCGGTCCAGCTCCTCCTGTCTTCCCCTGCCTGCCTGCCCCTCGGACCACCTCGCCCTGACTCACTCGCCAGCCTCATCCCCGACCTGACCGTTAAGGTTGAGAGCCCAATTCTCCGTACTTGCCAGAAAGCCCTCACTAACCCCTCTTGTCCCTGTCAGTATTATTTTCTATTAAAGACTCTGTACTGTTCACTGTTGCCTCTGCGTCTGGGTCCGTTTTCTGCCGGCCATCATGACAGAACAATCTGGCCAAACCGTGGACCCAGCAGACGTAACAGTCCTCCACACAGCGATCACGCGCCAGGGTGCGATCCTAGGTGAACATGATCAGGCTCTATCAGTTTTGGTACAACAGACCGGGCAAGTTTCTCGTCACCTACAGCAATTAGATATGTCTCTACAAAACATCCTGGCACGGCTTTCACTCACATCTGAAACCCCTTTAGCAGCCGGGGCTGCGCCACCGGTTGCTCCACCCCCATCTCCCGCGTCTTCGGTAGCAGTGGCGGCTGAGGCGGTTCGCGACTTCTCCTCTCCCAACCCAGAGCCTTTCCGGGGGGAGTTAGGTCGCTGTCAGGATTTCCTTTTGCAATGTTCTCTTCTGTTTAAAGGCGCTCCGGGGCGGTTTGCCAATGACTACGGTAAGATTTTGCATCTTGTGAGTTTGTTGCGTGATCGCGCTTTAACCTGGGCGCGTGCGTATCTCTCTGCTAATCCTGTTGAATCTATTTCATTTGATAACTTCATCAGTGCCTTTAAGGCAGTTTTTGATCATCCTCTTCGGGAGGATGAGATTGCTCGTCGGCTTTTTGCACTCCGCCAGGGAGATAAGTCTGTGGCGGAGTTTTCCATTGACTTCCGCGTTTTGGCCGCTGAGTCCGGGTGGGACACAAGACCCCTAAAGGGAGCGTTTTACCAAGCCTTGGCTAGTCCCATTAAGGATGAATTGGCTACTCGCGATGAGCCCGCCACATTAGAGGAGCTAATCGCACTTGCGATAAGAATAGACAACCGCTTGCGGGAACGCGCGCGGGAACGCGGCTACAAGACACGATCACCACGCTCCCGGGTTTCCCTGTCGGATTCGCCCCGCGTTACCGCCTCCTGTTCCGCGGTGGAGGGGATGCCACTCCTCCCGGAGGAACCGGCTGGGGAACCCATGCAGCTAGGCCGGGCTAAATTAACCCCAGAGGAACGGCAACGCAGGCTGTCAGCGCGGCTCTGTATTTATTGTGGTTCACCGGGTCATTTTGTGGCAACCTGTCCTGTGCGGCCAAAAGACAGGGCCCGCCAATAGTCACGGGGATATTGGCGGGTGGTGTGCAGTCCATGACGACGTTCCCCCGCATGCAGCTTAAGGCCACCCTTAGTTTCAACCATACGGATCTGCCTTTGTTAGCGTTGTTAGACACCGGTGCTGAGCAAAATCTGTTGGACTCTCAAGTAGTTAAGCAGCTAGATATCCCCACAGTTCTCCTCGATCAGCCTGTATCGGTCATTGCTTTAAACGGTCTTAAGCTCTCCTCCATTGCTCGCCAAACTGTCCCCATTCCTCTCACGCTTTCTGGCAACCACAGAGAATCTATCCAGTTTTTTGTTTTTGACTCCCCCCAAAACCCTCTAATCTTAGGTTACCCCTGGTTCGCTTCCCACAATCCCCATATTGATTGGCAACAGCGAAGAGTCTTGAGTTGGAGCCCCTTTTGTTCCTCTCGTTGTTTAGGGTCAGCCATTTCCCCCGACTCTCCCATTCAACCTACTCAGGAGACCACTGTACCAGATTTAGCCTCAGTGCCCCCGGTTTATCACGATCTCGCCCCTGTGTTTAGCAAGGCCCGTGCACTGTCGCTCCCCCCTCACCGTCCTTACGACTGTGCTATTGACCTTCTCCCTGGAGCACCTCTTCCTTCCAGTCGGCTTTATCAGCTCTCCGGGCCTGAGCGGCAGGCCATGGAAAGTTACATTAAAGACTCCCTAAGTGCTGGTATCATCCGTCCCTCCTCGTCCCCTCTTGGGGCGGGGTTTTTCTTTGTGGACAAGAAGGATAAGACACTAAGACCTTGCATAGATTATAGGGGCCTGAATCTCATCACCATAAAGAACAAGTATCCTCTCCCACTATTGAACTCGGCCTTTGACCCTCTTCATCATGCTACAGTGTTTACTAAGTTGGACCTGCGTAATGCATACCATTTAGTCCGAATTAGGGAGGGGGATGAATGGAAGACCGCATTTAACACTCCACTAGGACACTTCGAATATTTAGTAATGCCTTTTGGACTGACAAATGCACCAGCAGTGTTCCAGGCGTTGGTTAATGATGTGCTGCGGGATTTCTTGAACAAGTTTGTTTTTGTTTATTTGGATGACATCCTGATTTTCTCCAGGAACCTCGAGGAACACCGCGGGCATGTGCGGCAGGTGCTTCAGCGCCTCCTTGAAAACAAACTATTCGTCAAGGCAGAGAAATGTGAGTTTGACACTAACAGCATAGCTTTTCTGGGCTACATCATTGAGGAGGGACAAATAAAGACAGATCCAACCAAGGTCAAAGCTGTAGTAGAGTGGCCTACACCCACCTCTAGAAAGGAGTTGCAACGCTTTCTGGGCTTTGCTAACTTCTATCGACGGTTCATCCGCAATTACAGCCAGACTGCGCTGCCTCTAACTTCTCTCACCTCTGTTTCCAGGCCCTTTGTGTGGACTCATGAGGCTGACCGGGCCTTTCAGTGTTTGAAGGAGAGATTTTGCTCTGCACCAGTGCTTGTTCACCCTGACCCCGACAAACAGTTCATCGTTGAGGTGGACGCATCTGAATCAGGAGTGGGTGCTGTCCTCTCTCAACGTGCAGACCCTGGGGGTAAGCTGCACCCTTGTGCCTTTTTCTCCAAACGCTTAACTCCAGCTGAGAGAAACTACGACGTTGGCAACCGTGAGTTACTGGCTATTAAGTTGGCACTGGAACAGTGGAGACACCTATTGGAAGGAGCTGTGCACCCTTTTATAATTTGGACGGATCACCAAAATCTAACTTACCTCCGAACTGCAAAAAGACTGAATGCTAGACAGGCCCGGTGGCAGTTGTTTTTAGGGAGGTTCAATTTCTTGCTCTCATACCGTCCTGGTTCTCGCAATGCTAAACCTGACGCTCTCTCCCGTCAATTTTCCACAGACTCCAGCCCTTCGGTGCCCGAGCCCATTCTACCCCCCTCATGTGTGGTCGGGACACTCACCTGGGAGATCGAGAACCTTATCCACCAGGCACAAGTAGGGGAACCGGATCCAGGAACTGGGCCTCCGGGCCGGCTCTATGTGCCACAGTCTGCCCGTTCTAAGGTAATACACTGGGTCCACACCGCCCGGTTTTCTTGCCATCCTGGTGTAAGTCGTACCATCTCTCAGCTTAGGAGACTGTTTTGGTGGCCCTCTCTTGAAAGAGATGCTCGGGCATATGTGTTGTCTTGCTCCATCTGTGCCAGCAGTAAGTCGAGAACTCAACCCTCGTCTGGTTACCTTCATCCTCTCCCCGTTCCGGGCCGGCCCTGGTCCCATATTGCACTAGACTTTGTCACCGGGCTTCCACCCTCAGCAGGCAACACAGTGATTCTCACTGTCATTGACCGGTTCTCAAAAGCGGCCCATTTTATTCCCTTGCCTAAACTACCTACAGCACTGGAGACAGCGCAGTTAGTTGTCAACCATGTTTTTCGTCTACACGGCATACCAGTAGATATTGTGTCAGACCGAGGGCCACAGTTCTCTTCCCAAGTGTGGAAGGCATTTTGTAAGGCACTAGGAGCTTCAGCCAGCCTTTCCTCCGGCCATCACCCACAGACAAATGGCCAAACTGAGCGCGTTAATCAGGAGCTGGAGGCAGCGCTTCGTTGCGTCACTGCCTCTGAGCCTACATCCTGGAGCACTCATCTTCCCTGGATTGAATACGCACACAACACCCACACCTCCTCTGCCACGGGATTTTCTCCATTTGAGGCATCATTAGGCTACCAACCCCCTCTGTTCCCCTCACAGGAGAGCGAGCTCAGTGTGCCTTCTGTCCAACTCCACCTCCGCCGCTGTCATCGGGTGTGGCGGAAGGCTAGAACGGCCCTCCTCCGTACGGCTGACCAAAACCGCCGCATTGCGGACCGCCGGCGCGCCCCGGCGCCCAGGTATCAAGTGGGTCAGAAGGTTTGGCTGTCTTCGCGGGACATTCCTTTAAAGGCCGCTACTCGGAAACTGGCACCCCGATTTCTCGGCCCCTTTAAGGTGGACAGGGTCATCAACCGGTCTGCAGTTCGCCTCCAGCTGCCCCCCTCCTTGCGGGTGCACCCGACATTCCACGTGTCCCAAGTGCGGCCGGTGTCCTCTAGTCCTCTGTGCCCTCCTGCCGATCCCCCGCCTCCCGCCCGGTTTGTGGATGGGGACCCGGTCTTCACGGTCCGGCGGGTGCTGGATGTGCGTCGCCGGGGGCGGGGCTTCCAGTATTTGGTGGACTGGGCCGGTTATGGCCCGGAGGAGCGGTCCTGGATTCCCCGCTCGTTCATTCTGGATCCATCTCTCCTCGCTGACTTCTACCGGCGTCGTCCTGGGGGGCCCGGGCGGCCGCCGAGTGGCGTCCGTTGAGGGGGGGGTGCTGTCATGAGTCGGGGCGGGCCATGTTGTTGGGAGTGTTTTCTGTCTTCCAGGTGGTTCATTGGGGAAGGCAGCTGTTCCCGGTTACTCATCAAGGTTAGGAGTATATAGGAGGGGCTGAGACGCTGACTCATCGCCAGATTGTTGTTCTACTCTTCGTGGTAGTAATCCGGCTACACAAGATAAAACTAGTTACAGTTGTATTCTTGTACTTACCAGCCTTGCCTTCTTCCCGTTTAGTGATCCTCCCGAGTGAACCAGCCCTCGCTTCCCGGCTCTGGATTCCTACCTGTGATCGGCGTTTTCACCACCACACCGGAACCCCTTCACCCGGTCCAGCTCCTCCTGTCTTCCCCTGCCTGCCTGCCCCTCGGACCACCTCGCCCTGACTCACTCGCCAGCCTCATCCCCGACCTGACCGTTAAGGTTGAGAGCCCAATTCTCCGTACTTGCCAGAAAGCCCTCACTAACCCCTCTTGTCCCTGTCAGTATTATTTTCTATTAAAGACTCTGTACTGTTCACTGTTGCCTCTGCGTCTGGGTCCGTTTTCTGCCGGCCATCATGACAGTTTTCCACTATTCTGAAGGCTCTCAGTCCACTGTTTACCTCAGCTGTCAATAAGAGACGATGCCGGTGTATCTTTCCTTTGCATGTTTGCTTCTTTTGTGAAGGGGACCAATTATCAGATAATAAAACATAGATATGATACTTAATTAATATCTTGAGTCTGAGGTGTAGACATGAAATTAAATGTCCCTTCATGGCATACAAACGCCTACGGGTTCTCCTTCACTTTTGGCGTACTGTGTATCTGGCTGGCCTTTAGCCACATGTGTAAAACATGATTGGTCGGAAAGGAGATGTCCTTCCTGGCCACTGTATTCAAATATGATGGGGGAACATGGTAGCTTCCACAAACCGGTGCCTGCTCCTTTGTGTTTTAAATAAATTAATTCATTTATGAGAGTTCATGAGAACTTTTAGGCATTTAAGGTGGTAGAAATTAAACCATTTCTTAAAAAAAAACATCACTTAACCTAGCTGTTTTAGGTAATTATAGGCCAATGTCCAAATTTCCTTCTATCTCAAAAATCTTGAAAGAGTAGTTGTAAAACAGTTAAATGATCATCTGCAGAGGAATGGTTTATTTGAAGAGTCAGAGTTCATCACAGTACAGGAAAAGCATTCGTGAAGGTTAAAATGATTTTATTTCTTCTGACAGTGGACTCCTCTCTGGTCTGTCCTGCGAAACCTCAGTGCAGCGTTCAACTGTGCTGCAGTGGTCTGAATCATATCTATCTAATAGACTCCAATTTGTTCATTTACATTTTCATTGCTATGCAGATGATAACCAGCTTTATCTATCCATGAAGCCAGATGACACACACCAATTAGTTAAACTGCAGGAATATGGTAAAGACATAAAGACCTGGATGACCTCTAATTTCCGGCTTCTAAATTCAGATAATTCTGAGGTTATTGTACTTGGCCCTACAAATCAGGAAATATCATTCTATACACATATTAAATAAATATGTAAGACTGCTTTCTTGCATTTGTGTATTATCTTTAAAATTAGAAACATCCTGTCTCAGAGTGATACTGAGATGCTGAGTTTATGCATTTGTTATTTCTAGGCTTGTCTATCAAGTTGTGCTAAAAACTCCCTCAAAACCCTTCAGTTCATCCAAAATGCTGCAGTGAGAGTACTGACAGGGACTAGAAAGAATCCAGATTCAAATTTAAAATCCTTATCCTTACATACATGTTTTAAAGAACTCATGATACCACATCACTCCATAGAGCACTTTCTTCTCAGACTACCAGCTTACTTGTGGTTCAAGCGGAACAGGAGGCAGAGCCTTCAGGTTTCAGGCCTGTTTTCTGTGGAACCAGCTCCCAGTTTGGATTCAGGAGACAGACACCCTCTCTATTTTTAAGATTAAGCTTGAAACTTTCCTTTTTGATAAAGCTGATTGTTAGGGCTGGATCAGGTGACCCTGAACCATCCCTTAGTTATGCTTAAATAGGCCTTGGCTGGGGGCTTTCCAGAAACTGTGTTTCTTCTTCACTCATCTATTTTCACTCTGTATGTGTTTATAGACAACCTGTATTTAATCATTAGTTATTATCAGAGGTGGGAAGTAACGAAGTACAAATACTTCGTTACTGTACTTAAGTAGATTTTTCAGGTATCTGTACTTTACTTAAGTATTTATTTTTCTGACTACTTTTTACTTTTACTCCCTACATTTTTACACAAGTATCGGTACTTTCTACTTCTTACATTTTCAAACAGACTCGTTACTTTTTAACACGTCAGAGAGAAGTTTGCATTTCCGGTCAGTGCGCCGTCAAACATCAAACGATCTGAGCATAAACGGAGGAATAATAACACATAAGAGACAATCGTACTGGCGTATCCTCCATCATCGGGGCTTATCTCGTACAAAGGGATTAAATACGCAAACCCATATAATTAATGTCTCATTTATAGCGCTATAATCAGGGGTTACAGCGGGCCGGACCGAGTCCGTAAGTTGCGCTGCGGCACATAAACAGCTTAGCTAGCGCTACTGAAGAGGAGCGAGCACGAAGGGAGTAACGTGTGGCAGATAAATGCAACGTTTCTAAATGCTCAACAAATATCAGCAAACACACAAAGTGTGTGCAGTTTGTTACACAGCTAGCTAAAAGAAGAGCTGCTGTATTTCAGGGAGAGCAAAGAGAGAAGTTCACTCAGAGATGGAGAAAGAGGACAGGAGAGGAAGAAGAGAGGTTAGAATTAAAGGTAAGGACTGGAAAATAACCTGAAGTATGCTGACTTTGTGTAATTCAAAGATTCTATGAAAATACTGCAGTTTAGGTTAGCTTGTTGTACTGTATTTACAGTAAAGCTCTGTGTTGGACTGGAGTACAGTGTTTGTGTTGATGGTCAGAGTTACAGGTTACATCAGTGCAGCAGAGATGAGTTTGAATCAAAGCTGCTGATGCTGAGATTCATTCACTGAATCCAACATTTCTACAGCCTGTATGCTGTCAGTGTAGGGGATGGAGATCAGCTCAGATAGCTGTGAAATACTGGGTTACATCTTTGTGAGTTCAGTTCATCCACACAGAGCAGTAAACCTCAGAGCAGCAGCAGCAGGTCAGCTGATCACAGCCTGCACACCAACATCATTTACTGCAGCTCACAATAGAAAGTTGTGATTCTTCTCCCCATGCAGAGCCACTACAGCTGATCTTAGGGTTCCTCCACCTTCTGAATCCCACTGTAACCCCTGAGTATCCTCATGTTGGTGTTTAGGTGGAGGCACAGTCACCCTCTACTATGGAGGACATGGAGAATAGAGCTGTGTTTAAATTCCCTTTCACAGTTTGTGTCCTACATAACAGTTTCAAGCTGAGTGCATTCATTAGGATTAAAATTTAGATTGGAGTAACGTTTGTATTCTCATGTAATATTATTTTATATTATTACAATAATATATAATGAGGTTCGGTTAGTTTTACACAAAAATAGCTTGTAGAAACATCCTCCAAAGAACTACTTTTACTTTCTTACTTTGAGTACATTTCAGAGCCTGTACTTTTTTACTTTTACTTAAGTAGAGAAGTTGAACCAGTACTTCGACTTTTACTAAAGTATTTTTTAACATAAGTACTTGTACTTCTACTTAAGTACAGAATGTCAGTACTTTTGCCACCTCTGGTTATTATTAAACTCTGGCTCTCTTCCACAGTGTGTCTCACTCCCAACCAGGGGGGTGTCACCACTGGCTAGAACCCTGACTGGGGGTCATCTACAGTAATTGTTGGGGCTTTCTCTGTATTATCGTAGGGTCTTTAACCTTACAATATACATCGCCTTGAGGTGACTATTGTTTTGATTTGGTGCTATAATAAAAAATGAATTTGAATTTGAATTTAATTGAGACCTACACAGAAAAAGCAAATCTGCATTCACTATTGGTATGCAATTCGTGTTGGCAACTTGAATTGGTAATGCTTTCTTTTAAGGCCCACCTTATTTTTTAATACCACCATAATTATTTTTAATTCCGCTGTAATTATTTTTAATTACACCATAATTATTTTTAATTCCGCAGTAATTATTTTTACTACGGCTGAATTAAGAATAATTACGACTGAATTAAAAATAATTACGGCGAAATTAAATATAATTTAGCCGTAGTAAAAATAATTATGGCGGAATTAAAAATAATTTCGGCGGAATTCCACATAACTAAAATTTACTTACAGGATAGTTATGGCCTAAGGGCGGGCCTTAAAAGAAAGCAGTACCCTTGAATTATTCCATGGCCAAACACTACACAGAAGCACATCATACAACAACCGTGAAAACCTGCGTTGAGTGTAATACTCCATTTTCAGCAACTGCTCTTCTAAATAGTTATATTGTTACATGCATTGCACAGGTTTTTCGGTCACCTTTGGGTGGTTAGAAGAAAAAGAAATCAAATTTTCCCTTTTCTGGGCACCTGCTCTATAATCAGATGATCTTAGTTTATATGGTGGAAAATAAGGAGAAAAATAGTGCAGTGTACAGCTTTTGAGAAGTGGAGATATGACCATAACATAGTTTTACGTATATCAAGATTTTCAGAAAACTTGACCTCTGACCTTGACCTTGAGCTCAAGGTGACTGAGATTCGAACTCATCCAAGTTTTATAGTAGATGCACCTATGGTATCAAATTGAAAATCATATGTTGTCTTGTTCTCAAGTTACAATTTTCACAAAGTTTGATGTCCACGCTGCCTGGCTGTACCACCTGGTAGCCCAGGGTGATAACAATACTCCATCAGCTTTTCAGGCTGAGGGGTTAAAAAAAAAAAAAAAAAAAAAAAAAGTGAATTCATAAAAAAAAAAAAAGCACACCAGATTGGAAAGGAAATGCACACAATAGGACAAAATTTGGATTCAAAGGAATCCACACTGAGCATGAATCTCCCAGATTCCAGGGCTGTGATGTAGTTACTGCATTTAATTCACGGCAGCGCCAGACTGTGCATTGAACCCTTGGGAACACAAAACATATTTTCCTTTATCTGGGAGCCATTGTGTTATTTTTCATTGTGGCTGACATTTCAAAAGATATCTCCCTCAAAGTTCCAAGTTCACCTATCAAGTGCTGCCCTTACCCAGACAGATTAGGTGACAGTTTGTTTAAAATGTCAGCCACTCTCCCAATAACACTTGTACACATGTGGGACTTATGGGATTTACAGGTGTATGGGAAACTCATCTTGAGCAGAGTCACAAGATGAAGGATGGATCTAATGTGACGGCGCTGGGATGGTTTAGGGAAGCATGGAAAGCATTTAAACCAGTTAATGTTATCTGGTAGGAAAGGTTTTACCTGTGTCTGAATATCAATACTTAAAAACTGGATAACTATGTTAATTTTGAATGTGAATATTTTCACGTTGCCTGGATGGTAAATAGTTGCGACAATATATTTCTCTTTCTACTCCTTAGTTGTTTAAGGCATTTTGTATTTGTTCAGACATAAAATTCAAAGTCAGGTGCAAAGTTCTGTAGACTCCTCAGGGGGCTGATTGCCTTTCATTTCTAAGTCTTTAGCACTCTGCTTGAACTTATATGCGGAGCTGAACATATTCCTACTTCTGAATAATATAAGTTAATAATTATACTATACTAAGTGATTTATGCCTGTGAAATTCCCTGAACTTCAGCTTGGCCATGAAAAATGTAGGCATTCACTTCTATAATTTGAATTTCATGTCTCTTAAAAAAATAACCTTGTCCAATTTGACCTAGCCTGATGTGGTTTTACGAAAGTGTCAGTGTTTTTTTAAAGACCAGCCTTGGTCAGTTTTTTTTAACATATTATTATTAGTGTATATTGAACACTGCTCTCTGTTCTGAAGAATAAAAATATATTCATCCTTCACAACTGAAGAAAAATCCATCCTTTGCAGAGGTATTATTGTGATACCAATAATTATAAGTACTTTCTCTCTGGGTGTGGTAAATACATTTGTCTGGTATATACACAGTACCAGTCAAAGGTTTGAACACACTCAGCCATTCGCAAACACAAGCAGTGTAAAAAACCTAAACACACCCCATGATTTAATTTATCAGTCTCTCACTTTATTGTGGAGGAATTTTGGCCCACTCTCCTTTATAGTGTTGAGGTTTATTGAGGTTTATGGGGCCTTGTTTATACACAGCCCTTTTAAGGTCCAAACACAGGATTTCATTTGCGGAGAGTCCTGTGAATTTTTTTGTTTTAATGTTTAGATAAAATGTCCAGTATTTTAGGCGCTTATGATTCTATCATCACTGTTCTCTTTGTTGCCATATTTTGATGGTTACTTTAATGTTTAAAGAGGTCGTATATAAAGTTATGAGAAGCATACGGGTGCACAATAATGACAGCGAGACTAAAACAAATAAATATTGAATTAAAAACTCTTTCCTTGGGCTTTCTATGAAGCTTACAGACCAGTATCAGTACTGAAATATGAGAATAATGTCATGTTCAAATCTTGCCCCGAGTGCATAAACAAAGTTTATTAGCTTTTTCAAAAAAAAAAAAAAAAATTATCAATATTATTTTTCCATCTGGACTTAGTTAAATTTTTTCTTCCAGAAAGCACACAGGTGTTTCATGTAAACAGATCCTTGAGGTTTTGAGCCCTAGCAAGTGCATTGAAACAACAGTGTCCCCTTAGAAACTTTCAGTTTAGCTGTCCAGTAATTTGGTGCTAAGAGAATTTTTCATACCTCAAGGGAACAAGTAATTGTATCATTGTTGCACTTTTTTTTTCAGCAGACTTAAAGCACTTTGACATAGAACAATGACACATACAAAGCTGAATTTGTATTGTGAAGAAAATGAGAGTCTGGTACCTCACAATGACAATAATAACTCACCTTATCACTAAGAGGAACCTTATCCTGTTTATCTTTTGTCCTATAAAAATGTATTTGTAATCAGCCTTTCGATGCCCATTATTTAAATTGGCCTGGATAATATTTAAAAAGTGCAGCTATTACACATTGCCCTCAGGGAAAGCAACAGAAATGGCCTAATGTGATAAAATAAACTAACTAAATAAAATAAGCTTGTTAGCATCTCAACAGATTTTACTATTAGTGTGTGGTGTCCACATCCACCCACTGGCACAGCACCTGCATTTGGACAGGATCACTATGATGGAAGAGATCACTCCCATCACAATAAAAAGGTTTCATTATACAAAAAGTGATGACTCAGAGCAAGGGATTTTGCAGTGACCTTTCCCTCTACAGAAGCAGTTATGATTGGTCATTGCTGCTGACTGTAGAGGCCATTTGCGTACAGTGAGCTCATTTTCATGTTCATGAACCCAGTTTGAGATGATTTGAGACATGGTGTGCCATCCTGTTAGAAGCAGCCATCAGAATATGCGTACACTGTGGTCATAGTGGGATGTACATGGTGAGTAACAATGCTCAGACAGGCTGTGAGATTTAGATGATGCTCAGTTGGTACTAAGGGACCCAAAGTGTGAGAAAAAATTTCCTCAACACAACACAACACAACAAGGCAGGATGGATTCATGCTTTATTTATGCCAAACTCTGACTCATAGCACATTCAAAGTGTAGCCTCAGTTTCCAGTTCTTTGCTGACAGGATTGACACTCAGTGTGGTTTCCCGCCACTGTAGCTCATCCGCTTCAAAGTCTGACTTATTGTGCGCTCAGAGATGCTCTTCTGCATACCTCAGTTTTAACAAGTGGTTATTTGAGTAACTGTTGCCTTCCTATCAGCTCAAAGATGTTTGGTCCTTCTCCTCTGACCCCATCATCAAAGCATTTTTGCCTAGAGAGCTGCTGCTCACTGAATATTTTCTCTTTTTCAGACCATTCTCTGAAAAATCCCAAATGCTCAGACCAGCCCATCTGGCACCAACAACCATGCCATGTTCAGCGTCACTTAAATCACCTTTGTTCGCCATTCTGATGCTCAGTTTGAACTTCAGCAGGTCGTCTTGACCATGTCTAAATGCATCTGACTGATCAGATATTTATGTTAACAAGCAGTTTAACTTGAAGTGTCCAGTAATTGTATATATGTCTTCCATAACGGTCCCTCTTGCGGGTGTGTTGCAGTTTCAGTGTCTGTAGGGTTCTGTCAAAGTGACATAAACAGTGAGCCTGAGGCTCCGTGTGTCCACGTGAAGTGCACCAACAATACTTTTATCCTTCAATCACACTTCAAAGAAGTGTAAGAAGAGTGACTACTTTCCCACAACAGAGCATAATCCCCTCCTGCTGGCATGCTACAGTATGCAAAGCTATCATCAAGGCAAAAAACGTGTTTACACTGAGGAATCTAAAATATTTAATAAAACAAGTTTGTTGATTACATAATTCCCTATATGTTCTTTTCAAAAAAGATTTCTTTAATTTCTTTATTTTCTTTACTGCAAAAAAATATTCTGACTGGTAATCTACCTCTGAATAATTTATACTGCCGATACTAACTTTGGAAATGAGTATGCAGAGTTGAAAGAAGATTCTTTCTATATAAAACAATTCCAACGTAGCCTCCTAATCAATTCAAACAAGTGAATCCCCAAAGCCTGATAGGTTTGTGTTTTTAATTTCACAAAGCAGACATACTGAATGAGCCAACAGTACCGTGAGAAAGCAAAACTGCTTCTGCAGAGATGTACTGTATGACAGAAACAGTGTAGTTACAATGAGTATCAGTGTTTGCATAGTGTGGGCAGGCTCGGTGTGACACCACTGTCTCACCTGTCAGTCAGTCAGGACTGTCTTTTTTTCACACCTCTCCATTATACTTTGCTGCCTTGTCTGTTGAGAGGTGAACTGTATTCTCGGTGGCATCTTCAGGGGATCACAGGGGAATCGCGATTGCATTTATGAGCCCCAGCTTAAGCGACAAGTGCACGCTTATGCATATGCCCTTTCAAAACATGCCGTTGGCATCTGATCGCTTCTCCCTGAACCACGGTACAGAGCTGCTGCTCACTTTCAGGATTGCAATCTAAGGCGTTATTTAGTGGTTAAGCCTGACCTTCACAGCGGCAGATGAGTGGACTGAATTTTGAAACAGCATTATTTTGCATTTAGCCGTTAGACCTCGGCCGATGAGGACAAAGATAAGACGTTTGAATGGTTCTGCATTTGTTCTGAAGGGAGCACGCCCCATCTCCTGGAAAACACAACGTACAATGTCAGTAAAATAAAAGGTTCATTTCCGAGCAATCTCCCTGCTCTACCCATCTAGTCCACTCCACTAGCACACTAATATCTCACAGATATGCATCAACACACCGGTGTCACCATAAAATGTGTTTGAAGAAATCCCCCCAGGATAGCTAAATGGGTCTTTAGAATAATTGCTCCCATTTCTAACAGGTTTAATATATGCATTTAGTCAAGTAGCACGCTTTCCTTTGAGTAATAGTAACATTAGAACAGCTGGGCTTGTGATCCTCAAGGCAGTAATCAGCCACAGCACAGAAGCCCTTGGACATATGAAACAATATTCTTCTGCTCGCTGTTGTTACCTCAGTGGCAACATAAGAGCTCAAAGGCCAGAAGCTGTTCTGAGGCAGGTGAGCATGAAGCCTTGTAGCAACAGCAAATTTTATATTTATATTAGATGTTACACCACATCTAAGACTCCATCATAAAAGCTAACAACTTCAGTAAAACTTTAGTTGTTGTTATGTATTATATTACCCTACACAGCATATTGGATATGTATGTTTTTTGTAAGGGTAGGATCATATTTGAGTATTCATGCATTCTCTAATTCTGTTATTCGTATCCAAGATTAAATACAGGGCTGTTGGGATTTCAGGTTTTTACTACACAAGTATCGAATTCACACTAACTGTAATTTTACAGTATGTGTAGATTATTTTTTTTTTAAGTGGCTCCATGATGTAATGGTTGACAAACTCTTTTTATACAGCACATCTCCTGAAGTGAGCACTTGGGAAATATGGGCACAAAAAGTGCCTTACTTATAGATTTGTTTTTGTTTGTTTGTTTTTGTTGATTTTTTTGTTGTTGTTTTTAATGCCTTAATTAATGTGACTGTCTTGGGTTAATGTCTGAAAGTTACAGTATATACTGACTTTAATATATACCTAGTATTACATGGCATAAAGGAAAAAAAAACAACAAAAAGAAACAACAACAACAGCGATGTGCGCATTTGTGTACGTGACACAGTTAGTGCATAACTTCAGTCCGTGGATGGGTCGGATCTGATGGTAATGTTTTGTGTTCTTCTGCACATCCTACTGGTCACGTGTAGCACACATTCCAGGTTTCAGTTGGAACCGTTTGTAATAAAGCGGCCCTCTTGTGGTTGAATCCTGCGTTCCACCTGAGCTGTCAGATATTTCTCTAACGCTGAAGTTAACTCTGTGAAAAGTGGAAGAATTCAAAATTCACCAGAGAATAAGCAAAGGAGAGAGATGGAATCAAAGTTAGAGAGAGCGCGTGGGCAGCTATCCCACAAGAAAAGAAGGAATAAGACGGAAAAGACACATTCAGGGAGGAATGTGTCAAACACCCTGATAAACTGTCAGGTAGAATTAATGTGAAAGCAACCGTTTTTATGGTTTCAGCCAGACCGGGGATGACAGTGGCCTTTAGCTCGAGTGTGTCATTTGTTGGGAAGAGTAAATTAATCCTAACAAGGTGCCAAACCAATTAAAGAGGTGCTTGAGAAACGTTACCTTCTGTAAAGCATTGGGCCAGAAGAACCACAGGCAGCAAGCACGTTTGCTTGTTTGAAAGCATCTGATATGAGGATTTATTTGAGCTTACTGCAAAGCCAGAAATATGGTTGTCATGCTCAAAAGTGCCTTCATCTGTCAATTTCACAGTCAGAAGTGACATAAACATACATATTATGCTTAGATATGAATATGGGTGTAGCTTGAAATTTTGGCTTGCTCTTTGGCGTACTTTGAAAATCACACAGCCATCAGGCAAGTGCAACAACACAAAACATAGCAATTTATTCTAAAGCCAGAATACCAGTGAGGTGAGGTTTACTGCAGCAACTGCTAGTGTGGCATGTACTCCTCGCCTGGGCTCTCTCTTCTTTGTCCTCGATCAGCGTCCACTCGATCGGCACCAGTATTGTGGGAAAACGAAGCTTCTTCTTAGAGCTCACTCAAGGTTATAGTCTGTGGTATATGACACTGTTTAAAGTGTTGCACTTTTCACAAAAGATTGTACAATCACTCTTAATATTTTGAAGCAAAAAAAATGTATAATTCTCCAAATAAATGAGTTTCTCATATAATGTTTCATATAACTCTAACGGACACTACTCTAGTTTTATCCAAAGCGTGTTCTTCCCCTAAAGCTCGACAAACTTTTAGAACAGCTGTGTCACATTATTAACGTGTTAGAGGTGAGGACGCTCTCAGCATAATTATGTTTCATCTTTCATCCTCCTATTATATGAAAAATTCTTCCAGCTGTCTTACAAAGTCCAAAAATCTCCATTCAGAGCTGATAATATCTGCAAATTGCATTTGTATATAAGGGTATAATATTTTTTAAGGGTTTAATTGCTCATAGATATGTGCAGACAGCATGGCTCATTAAGGGGAATTAATACACAATGCAATTATGTAAAGGGGATGTACTGTACCTATGGGAACAATCAGGTTCACGGTGTCTCCTCTGTGGACATTATGCACAAGCACAAATGCTTGCTTTACTCATGTAGTTAGATGCAGCTGGGTGCATGTTAATCAGAGATTGTTAAGCCTGCACTTGAATTTGTTTGACAAACAGAAATGTTAAGCTGATCACTACACTTGCAGGAATATGATCACAAATTATGGTTTTCATTTCAACAATCTGAGTTTAGTAATGTCACTGTTAAATACTCATAAAAAAGAGTAATTATTATTACTCCTATCCTGAAGCTGCTTCACCACATCTACTATTTTTGTCTCACTTCAATTTTCTTTTGTATTGAGCATTACAGGAGAACAGAGCACATTTTTTTAAATCTAGATTCTGACTGTTCTGGGTGTATTTTATTTAGTCATACACACACACACACACACACACACACACACACACACACACACACACACACACACACAGAGTGCGCAAATACTGTTTAGAATTTGTATCCAGTCTTTTCATGTTCCTGCAAAATTCCATTTGGGTTCTTTGTGAGTTTTTTTTTAACATCTTTCTTTTTTCTTCTTTACCTGTTTTCAGCTTTTGAAACAAATAACTTGAGTGTATTCATGTTATTTGATGTGTGTGCATGGACAGCAACACAAAGATACAATAAGACATAAATACAGATACAGATGGGATCCATATTGAAAACTATCACATTATTATGTAAACCAAGACGTAATTAAAAATGTTTAGAAACTTTTAAAAACTCATGAAGCTCAAACATTTCTGATTAAGCAGAAACACTCTGGCATTCAGGTGGCTCGGTGGTTCAGTGGTTAGCGCTGTTGCCCCACAGATGGTTTAGTAAAATCTCCTGGTGGTTAAAGTTTTATTTATACTGGTGGAAAAAAAAACGCCAGTGAGACTCATTTTGAAAAGCTTTTTTTAAAAAAGTTGTCAGTTCAGTGTCACTTGGTTCACATCGTCTTTTTTTATTATCTAGGCTGACACACTAGAGAGCACTTACTGATTAATATAATTTTACCTATTAACATATCATTTAATGGTACATTGGCAATGTCTCAATGACTATAAAATTTCTAAAAATAAAAACACAAGTTTGTGTTTAACGTTGCTCACATCTATGAATTATTCTTTGTATGGAAAAGGAAATAATATCAGCGCTACTGATGTCCCTCAGACCATCAGCACTCATGGAAGAGAACAATGACAAAAAAGAAGAACTGAAAGATTATGACCAAAAAATGGCATAAAACATCCAAGTCCAGGCACTCAAGGTAGATTTGGAAAAGTAATAAAAGGTCTTTATTTTACTGAGCATCAGCTTGTGCCTTCTTCAGAGTGCAAAGATATGAAAAGAGCAAGTACAGCTTCACTCAACAGAGGTGTGTACATGCATTTCTTTAGCCTCTAGAGGCATCAGCTAGAAAGTACATGCTCTTCTAAAAGGCTGTTAAAAACACATTTTTTTAATACTAAGGATATTGTAAACAAAAGAAATAAAAATACACACACACACATATATATATCCAACATTAAAAGAACAGAGTCACAACAGAGCAGGTACGCTGTGACGCTAAAGCAATGTCAAACACAAAGCACTGTTAGAGCAGTTAGTGATGAAAGATAGGCAACACTGTAGCTGACCCTAATTCAGGACCAAGGTTAAAAAAAAAAAAAGAAGCTACTTTTGGCTGCTTTCTTATTTGCAAGGGATCGCCACAGTGGGTTGCTCTACATGTTTGACTGAGCAGGCTTTTTTGTTCTGTTTTTTTTTTTACTTTGGATGGGATTTGTCTCCTCCCAGGATAGGTATAAGTCCTCATTAGAACCAGGGTAACTAGTGGGTTTAAGTGCATAAATCCATTTTGCCTCTCTTTGTTTGAACCTTTTGATTTTACCTCCACTAGTGGCATTTAGAGTAATAGTTTCAATATCTGACATTCTTAAGACTGACTCACACTCCTGATGTGTTTCCATGCACGTTTGGCAATATTCATATCAAATTGCTAATACAAATGGCACACATATTTTCAGCCATGCTGTCCATCTGTCTTTTTCTTTAGTGAGCTTTGGAGGCCAGGCTCAGTGAATTGGAGACTCAGCTCCAAAACCTTAGCCAGGCCCCTGTATCTGTTTTTTTTTCTGTTTTGAGAAACGTGAAGCTAGAAACATCAGCAACCATAGTTGACTGTCTTCCAGTGGCCAGAGCAGGCAACAAAGAAAGAAATCTGAAACTGCTGGTTAAGGCTAAACTGTAAAAAAGTAATTCACGTCAGCAGTTATGACACTCAGTTATGTTATTTGGAGGTCACTAAATTTAATATTGAATCAGTGTTTAACTGGTTGCATGCCCAATGGGACCAGGAGCAACATGTTTAACCGCAAATGGCAGGCTGTCTGAGTGGTGTCCAAAAAATTATGTGGGCTTTATAGATAATTGTGAAAATTTCTGTGGAAAACCTGATCTTGTTAGGAGAGACAGCATCCATCCCATTTTGTATGGAGCAGCTCTCATTTCTAGAAATCTGGCCAAATTTATTAACCCTCCCCCGCCCCCAAATGTGACTATGCAGAGACCAGGAAGCAGAGTTGCAGTCTTACACGCCTCTCTGCAGCTTCTCTCCTCCTGCCATCCGCCCAAAACTCCATCCCAATGAAGACAGTTTCTGCTCCCAGACCACCAACAACCAGCAAAAAATAATTTGAGCATAAAAATTCATAAAGAAAGAATAATATAGCATCCTCAACTGCACCAAGGAGTAAACCTGTTAAATATGGATTGTGAAACATTAGGTTTTTCTCTCTCTCTCTCTCTCTCTGATTTAATAATTGATCAACATATTGATTTATTCTGCCTTACAGAGACCTAGTTACAGCGGGATGAATATGTTAGTTTCCCCTTTTGATTGGTACTGTACATATCATTATGTACAGCTACTTCAGCTACCTTCCGCTGAGCCAAAAAAAACGCTGCAGTGAGAGTAATGAAAGAGAGCATATTTCTCAGATATTGGCTTCTTTTCATTGGTTCTTCCCATTGGTTAAATCCTGAGTTTTTTTCTTCCCACTGTCACCAAGTGCTTGCTCATAGGGGGCCATCTGATTGTTGGAGTTTTCTCTGTATTATTGTTGGGTCTTTACCTTACAATATAAAGCACCTTGAGGTGGCTGTTGTTGTGATTTGGCACTATATAAATTGAATTGAATTGAATTGAATTGAATTGAATTAGGGCCTACACAGAATAAGCACAAGTGCATTCACTATAGGTATGCCATTTGTATTGGCAACTTGAATTATCCTATGGCCAAACACTACATGGAAGCACATCATACAACAACCATAAAAACCTGTGTTAAGTATAACAAACCATGTTATATGGTCATATAGAGCATGTATAAATACAGCCACCTCAAGTATATTCTGAAAAATACACAGACACGTCATATCTACTGTTTACTATGGTCAATTTCAATTGATCTAGTGGATCTATGGATCCTTAATATCCAAAACACAGCTCTGAAATTCTACTCAATACAGTCCATTGATCTTAAATAGGCAGCATGTGGCATCCTTTTGAGTACACTGCTGAAGTTTGGATTAAGTCCTATCCCAGTCCCACAGAGTGGTAACCTCTGGAGAAAGACATTTTACTCAAATGCTAGATTTTATTAATGTCTGTGAAAGAAGCTCTGCATTTCAAAGTGTGTACTTCTAGCTGGAGGATGTCTCACCTGTCTAAGAGACACATCAAGAGCCGAATGAAAGTGTACCACATCAAAAGTGCATCAGCACAAGTGTGTCTTCTTTTGATGGGACACAGTACGCCTCAAAGAGAAAGACTCTCCAGAACATAATAAATTCCTTTTCCTGTATTGACTCCTTTCTTTTCCTTATATTTGATACATGACAGATGCTATAGAATATTAACCCTCACATTCTAACATCCTCCATCAGCCCAAACTGCCGATGGAGCATGATGGGAGGTAGTCAAAGCACGAGCAGCTGCGCTTTGTCAGTAATACCACAAACCCTGAAGAGGAAAAAGTGGCAATCTTACATTGTTTTTTTTTTTTTGTAACTGCCCTATCTGCCTGGCAGTTTGTGAAAAATAAAATCAATACGTGGTTCTTGCACGTGGATATGGGCACTCAATTTTTCCATGAAATCCAACACAATGTTCTAGTTAATAAAAAATATGTCACATGTTTGGTTTACTCGGAAAATTACTGAAGCAATATCAAGTGGTAGAGCAACAACTAAAATAGATAAACGACCCTCTTACTCATCTTAAAAGCTTAATTAAACTGTTCCTCCAGGACCACTTGTAAATCCAAAGTCTCTGATTTCATGTTTGCGCTGATGCCAAAACAAAGCCACAAGCTGAAAATGAAGTTATCTCATGCTTTCGTTTTGTACAACAAATGTGCATTGACGCGAAGCAAGAGATAAAGTTTTACATTATTTTACCAACAGCTGTTAAACCATATTGGTTGTATTATGAATTCGTTTGTTATACTTTTGTGAATCGTGCCTATTTTTTCATGCCTATTGGTCTTGAAGGGCCCTGAAGGGCTTTGAAGAACTTTGACCATGACCAACATCTTTAAGGTGGTAACAAGCACTGGGATATACTGCTACCTACATACTTGTCTGTATAGGTTTAAGAAGATTCATTCAATTACCGTCTGCAGAATTGAAATCTTCCATCACCACATGACAGAATTGTAGGATTGGGTGCACTTTTCTTTTCTTTTCTGCATCTACTCTACTGCCATCTTGTAGCCACAATCGGCTAATGTTGCGGAAAGCCCGACTTGTTTCGTGTTCATAGGTAACTGATGTCTTAAAAATAGACACCCTCTCTATTTTTAAGATTAGGCTTAAAACTTTCCTTTTTGATCAAGCTTATAGTTTGGGCTGGATCAGGTGACCCTGAATCACCCCTTAGTTATGCTGCCATAGGCCTAGGCTGCTGGGGCGTTCCCATAATGCACTGTTTCTTTTCATTCACCTTATTTACTTTTTTTTATACTACACTCTGCATTTAATCATTAATTGTTATTAATCTCTGGCTCTCTTCCACAGCATGTCTTTTTTTTCTCTCCCCTCAGCCCAGATGACTGCCCCTCCCTGAGCCTGGTTCTGCTGGAGGTTTCTTCCTGTTAAAAGGGAGTTTTTCCTTCCCACTTTTGCATTTCCAAATGCTTGCTCATAGGGGGTCATTTTGACTGTTGGGTTCTGTATTATTGTAGGGTCTTTTCCCACAATACAAAGAGCCTTGAGGCGACTGTTGTGATTTGGCGCTATATAAATAAAATTGAATTGAAGAAAAAAAAATTTAACTGTAGCTTTGTCCATTTCATGGGTGTGTCCATTTTCCATTAACAATGACAAGCTGGGAAAACTGGGAGGCCAGCATTTTTTAATTTTTAATTTTTTTTTTTTTTTGTTTTCCACATGCACATTGTGGATAAACCTCATAAAGAATCATTAAGTTAACGAGCTTCAGTGATTCATCATTGTAACATATGAGTTTCTTCTTGCTAACCACCGTGGCCAACAGCTGTGATGTAGGGAAAATCTCAATAACAAGCTGGACTGGAGTACAAACACAGACGTCCTTTATAAGAAGGGCCAGAGTCGACTACACCTGCTGAGAAGACTGAGGTCCTTTGGTGTCTGCAGGACTCTGTTAAAGACTTTTTATGACTCAGTGGTAGCATCTGCCCTTTTCTACGCAGTGGCCTGCTGGGGGGGTGGATGCACCGAAAGGGACAGGAGCAGGATCGACAAACTGGTGCGGAGGTCTAGCTCTGTGTTGGGATGTCCTCTAGAGTCTGTGATGTTGGTGGGTGAGAGGAGGATGTTAGCAAAGCTGACATCCATCATGGACAACCCCCATCACCCTCTTCATGAGACCGTGGGTGAACTGAGCAGCTCCTTTAGTCAGAGACTGAAACATCCTCGCTGCAGGAAGGAGCGCTTTCGCAGGTCATTCATCCCAACAGTAGTTAGACTGTATAACACATCATAATGTCTTGAGTCACTTGGACACTTTACCTCCACTGCCATCACTTTATCCATATAGTCAGATACAGTTTATTTATTACACTCACCCATATAATGCATACCGTGTATGCTGTGTACCTTACCGGCTACAAATGTATATAATATTTTGATATCTGTATATAGTGTTTTGACGTGTGTGTATATGTGTGTATATGTAAATGTGGGTATTGACACTGATATATATATTTATGTATATAGTGCTTATGTATATGTGTATAGATTTTTGCTATTTTATTTTATTCTATTCTATTTTAGTTTTTAGTTTAGTTACTTGTTCTTACTCATTCTTTTCATTTTTTCTCTGTATTGGGCTGCTGTAATGCACAAATGTCCCCGTCGTGGGATCATTAAAGTTTTATCTTATCTTATCTTATCTTAAATGGAGTGTAAAAAAGTTTTTAATAACATCTTTAGTGCATGAAAGAGAGCAGGGGCAGCAGCTCTGACCAAGTCTGGTCTAATAGAACATGCAAGTTTACCAGTTCAGGAAGTACCAGATCAAGACCTAGGCCTGTGTTTTTGGGCTCATAAGCAACTTTTTTTCAGAGATATTTTATTTTATTTCAGAGATTTTTATAGAATATGATGCTGGACATTTAACAGAAAATAAAACATTTAAAATGAGTTCAACCAGTAACATTAATCCATTAAATATTGATGGAGAACATTATTTTCATTTTTACTTTTTATATTTTATGCATAATTTTCCAATAATGCTGATTTATGTGTGTTTTATTGCCAAAGGAATGGTTTGAAAAATTTGTCCACCACTTGTCATTGTCAGCTAATGGTAATTCATTTTTGGTAATATAGCAGATATTTATTTAATTTAAAAGAAATAATATTCATTTAATCATTGCAATATTTTTACAGTATTTACAATAATATTTGTACATTTTTTCAGGAAGGAATGCAGAAAGGTGAAGATGTCCATGTAGAGTGCAGGAAGGTGCAAGAGGCTTAAAAGAATAAACTGTTAAACAGTGGAGGAATATGTTTTTGTTTGTGTGGGGGTCATTTCTGCTTGTCCTTGTGTAAAAGTCACTGCATCCCACCATTTGGCCACATGCTAAACTAGAGGGTGTACCCTCTATATAAAAAACACATCCATTAATTACAGGTGACTGAACAATTCTTAAGACAAATCTGAGACTTTTGGCATAAATATCACAACACAAGAAAGTCCTGGAGGTTAAGTTTAACCAAAACTCCAGACTCAAGCATGACATCATACTCATGTCACAAAATTTGGTGTCCACAACAGTATACAATGCAAAAAAAAAAAAAAAATTAAGGAAAGTTTTCTGAAAAATCAAAGTTCATGCATGCAAGCAGGAGTAAAAACTAAAGTGAAACCAACAACAATATCAGCCAAGAGTCCAAAACACAAAAAACCTACAATCCCAGGGACCATGACAGCATGTTAGCCACTGTATCACTGACAAAGCATAAATTCATGCACTTTTAAATCCTTCACTGCCTATAGGTAGTTTTTTTGTAAAATAGTTAGCTTTCAAATGTGACCCACATGTAATATTTATATTATTTATGAAAGCATATTTAGAGTGAAAGCATTGCAGAATTTGCAGGATAAACTATTATAATAGTAAAAATTTATTATATAGAAGGTGATTACATATTCAACACGATTAGAAGATCAATCAAATATCACCCCATGTATTAAGATTGGTAAGTGTTTATAATTTTCATTGCTTGTGTTATTAATTTTGATAAGCTATTCCTGGAAGATGGCATAAACTGAAAACAAGGAAAATTCTAATATCATAAATAAACATTAATTATATCAAGAGGGTGGGGTGGGGGGAAGAAACATACTCATTTTTCATCTTTAAACAGCCTTGTTATCTTGTCACTGGTTGTGCCTTTACCATTAACTTGCAAGCAGGGAAATATGAAGGAGCAAACAATGAACATGACAAAATGTGAAATTCCCCAGCGTCTCTCAAGGTCTCATTTCCCTGGCAGCTGCTGGGGAGCAGGAAAGATAGATCCTCTATCAACAGCCTTTGGGAGGAGGGTTGCACTTTTTTTTTGCCAGGCAATTTATCTACATTCAGTCAGCCTAAGTTTCAAAGCAGCTTTATTCCTCTATAATGTATCTAAGAGACAAAAAAATAAAATAAATTACAAATAAGTAAATGCTCCAACTGTGAAGTCAATTTAATCTCAAGGATTGAGATCATTAAAAGCAACCTGCAGTGAATTATGCCCAGAATGAATTACCACAACCCTTCATTGTGAAGAGAGCTGCTATGTGCGGGTCACCTGTCATGCACACATATTCACGTGCTCAATCACAGCAGCAATGATCCCCAAAGCTGCTACAGTTGAGTCACAGGAAAGTAATCACCAATTCTAATAATACCCAGATTTGACTATCCTTGCAAATGGTGAATAGACCTCAATCATCTTACAAATTGCCAGACTTGAGGTTATAAATTTAAGAACATAATTTTTCATGGAAAGACTGATGGACTAAATTTCACATGCTGTTCTTAGACCGCAGAGTTTGGAGCAGGTCACAAGTGCCTCTCACAGTAGATGCACACAAAATACTGATCAAGCGAGCCATGTTCATAAAGATCTCCTGCTCTGTTTAAAGCAATATCTCTTCTGTTTTCTCACAGCTGTGGTATACTGCCCAAGCTTCTGTCAACTTGGCAAGTTAATCAAACAACGTCCTGCCAAGTGTACGGAGGAACACTTCCTCACCTTCCTCAACACTAAGAAAACCCACAGGCTGAAATGTGTCAGTTTCTTTTTGCTGCCTTGTGATATTAAAAGCATTACATACACAGCTGTGAGCTGACATCCCCATTATTTGTTATTCCTTGCCTATTTTTTGGTGTTAGTACAGCATTTTGAACATGGTGCCTGCAAAAAGCTGCTAGAACAGGTTAAGCACACTGTCGCTGCTCCTGGGATTTCATTTTATGAACAGGGGCTTTGGTGGAATTTCTTTGTAGTGAAGGAGTTTAGCCATCTCTGTTCTGCAGGAGCAGCTAGAAAGAGGCAAAAGCTGCTTCTGAGGGTGACCGTGACTTTCTTTGGCTCCTGCCTTTCTGCACACCTGGCCCTCCAAAGGGGTTATACCCTGATCCAGACTTAAAACAAGTCCTTTTAGGACTAATGGGCTGCATTCCTTTGACCCCCACCACTGAGACAGGGATGCTGGTCACCACTGCTGATGCTGTTTACAGAGGGTGAGAAAGCTCTTCGTCAAGCTGTGTTCATGCTACAGGTATTGCCAGCTGTGAAGCTGGAGCAAGCTTTTACTTAGCTCAGGACACTCCAGATAACTATCATGACTCATTATACACTATAAAGATAGTTTTGGTATAGTGGATCTCTAAATGCACCACACACAGCAGGATCTCTCCAGTCATGTTTCACAGCTGTCACTGGTGCAGTGCTTTACACCCCATTTTCACCTGCTAACACAAGTTATGATTGGGGAGCCAAAATATCTGCCAGCGATCTCATTCACAAAAGCACTAAAGTTATTAACTAAATAAGAACAAAAAGAAAATTACCAGTTTGACCAAGTCACTGGATGAATTATAAAAACAAATGATCACACCTTGTGACAGCTTTATGGTGCACTGTGGGACAGTTTTTAAATTAAGTTGCCATATACATCCATTCCAGAGATATTAAAAGTGCACTGCTCAAAAAATTTAAAGGAACACTTTGAAAACACATCAGATTTTAATGGAAAAAAAAATTATGCTGGATATCTATACTGATATGGATTGGATAATGTGTTAGGTACAAATGGATACCACATTATTTGATGGAAATGAAAATTATTATTAACCTACAGGGAGCTGAATTCAAAGACACCATAAATCACAATGAAAAAAATCATGCAGCAAGATAGTTCATTCTGGCAAAATTTCATTGCAGCAACTCAAAATGGTACTCAGCAGTTTGCATGGCACCCATGTGCTTGTACCTGATGCCTGACAATGTTGGGTCATGTTCCTAATGAGAAGAAGTATGGTGTCCTGATGCTCTCCTCCCAGGGCATCACTGAGCTCATGGTCAATCAGAGGTGCAACCTGGCGGTGTCAGATTGATTGAAACATAATGTCCCAGAGGTGCAACATTTAGGATTTAGTCAGGCGAGTGACATGACACAAGGCATTGCCGTGCACCAGGAAGAACCCAGGACCCACTGCACCACTGTAGGGTCTGACAATAGCCTAGCCTGCAGAGGTTTGTGTATCCCTAAACCAGTCATGCCGAATTATGTTACAAGCAGTACAACATTCTCCACAGCTTCTCCAGACTCTTTCACGTGTGTTACATGTGCTCAGGCTGAACCTGCTCTCATCTTTGAAAAGCACAGGGTGCCAGTGGTGGACCTGCCAATTCTGGTATTCTATGGCAAATGGCAATCAGGCTCCACGGTTCCAGGAAGTGAGCACGGGGTCCATTGGAGGATGACGGGCCATCAGGCCACCCTCACGAAGTCTGTTTCTGATTGTTTGGTCGGAGACATTCACACCAGTGGCCTGCTAGAGGTTATTAGGGCTCTGCCAGTGTCATCCTGTTCCTCCTTGTACAAAGGAGCAGATACCGGTCCTACAGACCTAAGGACCTTCTAAAGCTTTTCTTTTCAGCTGCTACTTAACTGAACAATATCTCAGAAGTTTAACTGAAATGATGCTGTACTCTGATTAAAAGGTGTTCCTTTAATTTTTTTGAGCAGTATATGATGAATGCGTTTTGTTATTGTAGATTATTGATGAGAGAGGATTTAAACCCCAAAGGGTTTAAGGCCCAGAGGATTGAACAAAAGAAAAAAAAACACTGATATACAGCAGGACTAATTTGCATAATTATTAATCCCTAATGCATTTGTGTTGAACCCCTTTGCAGTACTCGCAATCAGCCAAAGGTGTTGAAGAAGGTTTTGTTTGTTTGTTTTATATGAAAATGCAGTATTTATCATATTTAGGTGAAAAGAAGCAAAGCAGTACAAAAGCTGTATGATATAAAATTCCCAAAATTGTCTCATTAAGCCATATGGAGCCTCAATGATAATGCTTTGGCACCAGCATGCTTTGTTGGAGCCAGAAGTGGCCATAGGTGGAGTGCTAATGCTAATGCTAGCAAGTTTCATGAACTGTACAGGTAAACGTACTTATATACCAATTTTTAGTACAAGCCTTATTCACCCAGTCTCTCTCTCTCTCTCTCTCTCTCACACACACACACACACACACATACATGCATCTAACATTCACGCACACACTCACATGGATGCATCAGGGCCAACTCGAGGTTCAGTATCTTGCCTAAGGATCAGGGTTATTATAGTTAACGAAAACGAACGAAATAACGAAAACTGAAATTGAAAAAACATTGTCGTTAACTGAAATAAATAAAAACTAAAATTAAAAGGAAGAAACGATAACTAACTAAAACTGAATTGTGAGTTTACAAAACTAACTAAAACTAACTGCAATTATAGATATTGTTATTTTTTCAAAAGTCTTGTGGATTGATATGAAATCATTTTTTTCTCTCTGAGTTTAAGCTCGGAACGCCGTCGGGCAAATGGGTGCGCATGTGCGTGCGTGCGCACACCGCGCTGCTCCTCAGAGAGTCCCATGTGGTGTTTTTTTTTTTTTTTTTTTTTTTACTATGATAGCACAGATAGCAGCGAGTGTCTTGTTGTGGATGATGTTGTGGATGATGTACGGAACACTTCTTAGTCAGGAAAAAAAACACCAACATCAAAGTAGACCTGAGAAGCGCACACAAGGCAGCTACGGAAACCGCTCTCATCCTACAAGGCAACCCGGCCTCCACCTCCAGAGAAACGTGACTACTCGTCGGGTCAACGCAGCCCACAACGTTGTGTTTAGTCCTTTTGCGTTTCCGGCTACTTTATCAGACTAATAATCAAAGCATCAATATAAGGACTCACAAATGTCAGCAAATTCCGGGAGGGAGCTGCTGAAACTATGGGAATGGACGTGAAGAAATGAAGAAAGTGAAAAAACAGGGACAAATATGTTTGCACCCTAAAAACTGAGCACAAAGAGCAAGGACCAAAAAAAACCCCCCAGCACACAACCACAAGGTAATTAACACACGCAATCCAGCTATACATGCATAAATGCGGACATGAGGTCGGACACTTCCGTAGGCTACATAGGCCGCAAAGACCCTGCAAGTCTAATCAGCGAGCATCTAACCAAGCTAGCTCCAAAACAGAAGCAGCATCAGGTGGAGAGAACATCAGGATGCAGCTGGATTTGAGCTTTGACTCCTTCAAGGAGTTTGTTTTTGTCAAACACCATATGTAGCTGTTGTTAATCTGCTGCACTGAGGCTGAACTTTATTTGGAGTTTATTGTAGAATTTATCGAGTTTTGGAGTTCATATTGTTAGCAGTTTCTCCCTGTTGATGTTCATGTGTGTCCTTAATATTACACACATTTAGCATGTAGTTCTGCTGTCTGTGAACAGTTGGTTGCTGAATTTATTTCTTTAAAGGGTATCTTTATAGCGTACCTGATTAAGTATGAAAATACTAAAACTAATACTGAAACTAACTAAAACTAAGCATAAAACCAAAAATAAAAACTAATAAAAACGAGCAAAACCACTCTGAAAACTAATTAAAACTAACTGAATTAGAGAAAAAAAAGTAAAAACTAACTAAAACTAAACTATAATGTAAAATCCAAAACTATTATAACCCTGCTAAGGATACTTCAATATGGGGTAACCAGGATCAAACCAGACAACCTGCTCTATCTCCTGTGGCACAGCCGCCCCGAGCTGCAACACACAGACAAGTGTGGTAATACTAATGAAATACTCACCAAAACTTGAAGTACAATCATCTTCGCAGGTCTGTACTACACAACAGTTCATATTATTTTTCAGACAATTCCATTATTATGCTCCAAAACAGGTCCAGTTCACTTACTCCAATTAGTGGAGACAGCAGCAGCCATGATTCTAATTTTAAGCTTTAACAAAATCCAAACGGTTGTATTAAAATAAAAATTTTCACCATTTTTTCACACTCCATACATACACTTACTATGAACGGGAAAATTATGCTCTGAGGCCAAAACTCTTTTTAGTCCAGGGTGTAGGAATGCTTCTTAACACTCTTAAATTGGGCATTTTAACATGGGTGTCTGTGGAGCTTGACGGGCTTTTGGAGCCTGTATAATGTTCTCTAGAGGAACTGCAGTTTTTGGCATTTCCATGTTGGTCTTATTTTTAAACCAGGAGGTTGTTATTGGGAAAATACATTTATACGAGAATAGTGCAAAATTTTCATACTGCACACAAAATGTATCTTTTTACAAGGTGTGCAGCGCACAGCAGGGTTTATTATCTCAGGTAAAATAGCTTTTTGGAGAAAAGAACAGCTCATTTTGTGATAATTTCTTATTAATAATATAGCATAGATTAGGGTTGATATTAATATCTGGTTCCTTGTCTAGTGTGTGACAATTAAATAAAAACTAATCTGTCTAATCATTTGTCTAATCAATATTAGACAAATGAGGAAAAAACATGAAACAATCACTGTAAAAAACAGATTTCTACATGCTGTAACATGTTGTATAAATATTTATTATTACTAAATTCAGAATTTCAAGAGATTTAAATTCCTAAAAAATTACTGGCTACTACCTGTGTGTACTTTTTAAAAAGACAATCTGCATTAACAACATGTAACTGATAGTCGTCATGACACAGAGACTTGAAAACAAATAACTTACTTTGATCTTTGATGTTTTAATGAGCTTTCACATAATTACCTCACCCACCGATGGGTGTACGAAGGTTATGGATTTTGGTCAAGTTGGTCTGTCTGTGGGCAGGATTACTCAGAAAATTATGAACGGATCTCGATGAAAGTTTCTGAAATTGTTGGGGGTGCTACAAAGAACAGCTGATTACATTTTGGTAGTGTAGTATCGACACAGAAAATTTGGGATGGGTGATGTATGCACACTAATGAGTTTCCTTCTAGTTAGGTATTTCATTAACCTCTTAACATACATCATCCATCCCTCACTCCAAAAGTAATCCTTCTGGAGTGAGGGGTAGGGTAGAGTTTTCTTTTAGTCACAGGTCCAGTTTTTAGAAGCTAGAAAATATTGCATTACAAAACAGGGTTCATACATTTACAGTATTTCTGTAGTTTTTTTTTTTCATTTGGCTTTTCCAAACACGTGAAAATTACAGGGTCAAGGAGTGAATGTTAACCTCTTAAGTCTAAGTCATTATAGGTGATAACCTTAGCCTGACCCTATATATTAGAGAAAGACAAAATTGACTTGTTTTTGATGCTGTCAGTTAGAATGTTTATTTTCTGCGTTTGCTGACTGCCAAGACTTGAAGATTTTAATAAAACAAAAATTACATATTCTGATTGTTCAGAGCTAGGGTCAGGGCTGCATTTAGGGTTAAGGTCAGAGGGGGTACGAGTCATCACCAACAATGACTGATATTCAGACGTCAGAGTGGTAACTGAACTCTAACCCTGGTTGTGACACCAGTGACCAGTTACATGTTAAGATTCATTAACACTAACTCCTATAGCTTTACTAAAACATATGATGACTATATTGTGAGAGTTCTAGTCTTCTCTGTTTCCTGCGTTAAGTTCTAATTAATATCATGTGCCGTGTCTTCACTGGCAGTGCATCATGGAGGGGATGTTCCTGAATGTCTAATCCACCCCTGGTATGCTTCAGAAGAAATATCTCCACACCACACATTCATGGCATCCAGTAAGGACATCTGCTCACTTGGATGGTGGTCTTGAACCTCCCACATCATCTATGCAGCAAAAACAGTTTAGGTTGATATATTCTTTTTAATGTTAAATTAGAAAGTGAGTTAATCTCAAATCAATATCACTGTTTATGATTAATGTGTGCTAAACTTGCACTTGGAAGTTTGTAGTTGTAAGATGGTTTGTAAACTGTTAAACAACGGGAAATTTTATACTTAAAAGATTATGGTGGAGGGCTACTTAGGGTCAGAGCTCCAACTGGGGAATTGGTAATAATTTGATTCATCCTGACCTTAAAGACAGCACGTGTTCTGTCTACAGACATAAACATTAGGTGACTGATATATTAGGTAATTAAGGCCCTAGTGTCATAGGTCTGGAGACCAGCCAGCACTGGTCTGATAACCACCTGCTGCAGCGAAAAAAAGGGAAATTCCCTGACTGGTTGTGAGTGGTTAATGGTGTGAAATCACTTGCTAAAACCCCAGTTGTACAGGCGGTGACAAAGGAAAGGTGCAAATTCAGCAACAGACTGGGAAGTGGTTGTGGGAGGCGTGGCACGTCTCAAAACGTGTTGCTTGCAACATAAGTCTTACCTTTTATTGTAAAGGTGATGTCACATTTTCAAGTTTCACTGTTTGCAGACAAGCCACTGTCTTCTATACTATGGGCAACCAGAGAAATCTGCTAGCAATCAAAGCAATCACAAGGAGGTTTTTGGAGTGCAATTTCACCAATTTCACCTAGTGACAACCAGCTCATCAACTAGTCAGGGAGTTTTCAGTGTTCCTCTACGCCTGAAATGACATGGGATATCTGAGACATTTAAAGTTATCTAATACTGTGAGAAGACTGCTTCTTATATACATTGTTTAGCCTCCTCTTTTTTTATATAGTTGCATCTAAACTCTGCTGTAAGTATTGGTTTGCTACTTGCAATAAGAATGTAAAACTCACAGAATTAATTGAATACATTCCACAAAAACTTTTAATGACTGAACTTTAACCATAACAATAAAGTACAATTTATATTATGGCTTGGAAAAATAATGGTTTTCTATTTATTGAGATATACATTCACATTGCCATTGCTAATAAACACTTTAGATTTAGAGCTTTGGAAATCAGTAAACTGACACTGACTATTTGGCTGTGAGACTGCGTAGTTCTTACTTTGTGACTTTTATACAGGTTATTGTGTGGATTAGTTCAGAGGTTGCCACTGGAGTGCAGTGGGCAGTACTGGAGTGGGAATACAAGTAGGTGTTCATCAGACTTATTCACACATAAGTCTTTCATCAGACACAAAGACACATAGCAACACAGCCCTGGATGGGGCTGTCTGGCAAGAAAGAAAGGCCCAGACAGTCTTGAATGATGATCATTTATAAGTATCAAATGCAGAAATCCTGGTAATTTCAGATGTTACATCCCCACCCTAGGGGTAACCTAGACGTAACATGCTTTACTGCTGCCCCACTTTTCCCACTCCAAAGAAAGAGCCAGAAACACAGAATGATTCAAGATATTGAGCAGAGGTTTATTTGCTTTGGAGATGAGCCATAAACAGAACACCAAACAAGCTTCCAATAAACTGTACTCTGTCCTAACAAATAGAAAAAAATCTAATGAAAATTCTCTAAACAATAAACAACAACAACAAAAAAACGGTGTTCAACTAAAAAGCTAATAAGCTTTTTGCACACCATGTGGCTTGGTGTGCTAATAACCTGTGAGAAAAAGTTCAATATTTACAGTGGACGGTGAGTATGAAAACCTGAGTGTGCTCACTGCACAGATATAAGAATCCACAAACTCTCAGGTTCAAATTCCCAGAACCACACTACTTACACAACACTCTCAAAACAGCAAACAAACTAATGCTGGCTCATTGCTGGGTGCAGAACAGGTGAGGAGATGGGCAAGGTGGAATTTAAGAGGCTGTTGTACATCCAATGGTCTGGTTCAGTGACAGTAAACATTAAATTAGCCAATGACAGGACTCCACCTTTCTCACCATCAAAATACAGATTGTGGTAAAAATGGAGCAGGCTTGAGAAAAGTGAGGGAAATCATGGTACTTAAGCGTGGGATAAGCTCTGAAAATGTGTTACTGTAACTTAACTCTTGCTATCCATTGTGCTTATCTCGCTGGTTGTTTGGGGTGAACATCCTTAGGTTTCTAATATGACTTTGCTTCACCTTAGCTGTGAATGCACCATTAGAGATAGGGTGAGGGGGGTCAATTGCTCAGGAGGAGCTCAGAGTAGCCCCGTTGGTTTTCCATATCAAAAGGAGCCAGTTGAGGTGTTGCCAGGACACCTCCTAGCTGAGGTGTTTCATGTATTTTACCAGAAGATGCATGAGACACCTCAGATAGGAGCAGGAGACCAAGAACACACTGGAGAGATTATGTCACTTGACTGGCTTCAGTGTCCCCCATGAAGGGCTGGAAGTGGTAGATAGGAGGTCTGGGCCTCTCTGCTCAGTTCTGTGACCCACACCCAGATAAGGGGTAGAAAATGCATGACTTTTGAGTCGTTTCCCTAGTAAGTAACTCACATTTAGTTACTACTGTACATTCCCAAGTTTCTGTTAAAATTTTAAACATGCCTCAAGCCACTGGTGGCCTCAGCTCCAGAACACGCAAGGCTCACATCACAACCTGTAACTATTAATCTGAGACCTGCAGTCTAGCAGGGTGCTCACAGCATTTTCGTTTCAATTGGACCCCCTGGTAAGTGCAGCTAGCCATGAGCAACACTTTTTGACAGCTTCCTTTTAGTGAGCAAACAAATCCATGCAGTGTTGAAATCAAGAACAGTCGTTTGAGAGTCGCATGTGCAGGCAGTCCGATCCTAACAAGGGCCCCCGCTCCGCTCTGAACCAACCTGATCTGCATAACCATCTGTAAACCAACGTTGTTTAGGGAAGGATTTTTGTATGCCGAAGCCAAATGCTGCTGGATTTCCTGATCTCTATATTGATTTATGTCTGGGGTTGAGCAGGTTAATTAAATGTGAATAGCGTGGCAGCAACATTATATTGAGCCCACAGTAAAGGCAAGTGGAGTGACTGTTTGAGTTGCTACAACAGCAATCAATGCAAAATAACGAGGGAATATCTGTCAGCGTGCCCCAAATGGATGGGGTGGAGTGTGATGTGCAGACGAATTAAGCAGCTGCTATAAGACACTTGGGCTGTGTCTGAGGTTTAGCTGTGCATTAGTAATGAGTTAGTGGATTAACAGGAGGAAGATTCTTTGACACTTTCAGGTTACCTGTGGAAAATGCCAACACACATCATAAGGATTATAAGGGACAGCATGAGGAAAATATGAATAAGAAAACAAAGACCTGTGCTTGCGTCTTACACCGCCACTCTCAAGTTATGCATTCAGAAAAAACAATCTGTTTTTGTTTTTGTTTTTTTACGATTTGAGACTGCAGAAAAGTTCACAAACAGGAAGATGACTTCCAAAACCATGCTAACAAATTATATTTCATATGTGCCCTGTGGACTAGTTTTTATTACTGCATCTACAGCTCGCTGAGTCTTCTCAAATCTGCCTCTCAGTGGGTCATAAAGTGTGAAATCGGTGTTCACACATTTTTGACAAATCATCTGACAGCATGACTGTAAAAAGAATTGGAGCACTCGTGTCAGAGATGGTGGCTGTTTTTAATACACTACAACAGCCAAAAAAAAAAAAAAAAGTTTCTGGATTAAAAATTCTGAGTTTTTCAGGCTTTGAGTTAATAACCAGATTATGTCTGGTCAGTTTGATTTATATTACATCAGGCTGCTGGGCCCTGTTTTCATGTATAAAGGGCCTACCTGTTATTGTTCCCAGGGGATCAAATACAGCCATTTTGTCCAAACCTCTGGTGTCTCAGACATACACACAAAGTGTCCTTTTGTATCTGTGTCTGATGCACCAAGTTTAGGTAATAATTAGATGGCCTCTATGTCCCAATAGGTTGCCTTTGCTCCTGAAACACACAGGAAGGCAGCAAATGTTTGCTCCTCCTGTCACATGCAAACATGCCCTGAGCAAAGCATGAGGAAATATGAGCATTACAACTATCTGTTCAGTCTGATTAGCTTTAGTTGTTTCTAGTTGTTTCTGGTCCCTGTACAACAGGGCTCTTCAACTCCAGGCCTTGAGAGCCACTGTCCTGCAAGTTTTAGATGTGTCCCTGATCCAACACACCTGAATCAAATGGCTGAATTACCTCCTCAGTATGCAGTCAAGTTCTCCAGAGTCCTGCTAATGACTTCTATATTTGACTCAGGTGTATTGAAGCAGAGACACATCTAAAACCTGCAGGACAGGGGCACCTGAGGCCTGGAGTTGAAGAGCCCTGCTGTACACCCATTGCAAAAGCTTGGTTCACATTGCCAGCAGTTAAGTCAGACTGGATAGACAAGGCTGCTCTTTGTCACCAAATCTGTTCATAATATTTATGGACAGAACTTTTAGGCACAGCCAGTGTGTGGGGGTTAGATTGTTTGGCGGTCTCAGGATCTCATCGCTGCTTTTTTGTAGATGATGCACTTCTCTTGGCTTCAAGCCATGGTCTCCCACTTGAACCCGAGAGGTTTGCAGCTGAGTGTGAAGTGGCTGGATGAGAATGAGCACCTCCAAGTCTGAGGCCTTGGTTCTCAGCTGGAAAAGGGTGGAGTGCCTGCACCAGGACAGCGATGAGTTGCTTCCCAAAGTGGAGAAGTTTAAGTATCTCGGGGTCTTGTTCATGAGTGAGGGGAGAGTGCAGAGGGAGACTGGCAGATGGACAGGTTTGGCATCTGCAGTAATGTAGATACTGTACTGGTCTACGTGGTGACGAGAAACCTGATCCTGATGGTGCTGATTTATAGGTTGATCGACATTCTGACCCTCACTTATGGTCATGAGCTCTGGGTAATAACTGGAAAAATGAGACTGCAGATACAAACAGAAATGAGCTTCCTCTGAAACACACCTGGGCTCTCCTTGACCCCTAGCAATACAGTGAGAAGACTGGTCATTTGGGAGGGACTCAGAATAGAACCTCTAGTCCTCCACATAGAAATGAGACACATGTGAATAAAAGCAAAAGTAAAATGTGAGTGAAAATGAAACAAATCAGTGAGTGATAACAGAGCAAAACAAGGGTCACTGTACAAATACTTAGGTATTTGACTTTGACCTAGATGTTACTTCAAAAAAGCACAAAACATCATTAAGGGACTGCTCTCACCCTGGTTAGTCTACAGTTCAAACAAATGGTCACCATTTATTTGAACTGTAGACTCACCTGCAGATTCAGAGTCTTTCACTGCATGAAAAGTTGGTTTTTCGACAGTTTCTTGCATGTAATATTGCCACGTGCCTTGAGCTTTAGGGCTCTCAGCAGGAGGCTTTGGCCAGAACAATAAACTGTAGGGAAACTGCCGTGGACTCTCTGTGTCAGTGCTCCCTCAGCTCCCCCCTCTCCTCAGGTCTAGGGCAGGCTCTCATATGTAAAGGAGGTTTCTGTGAGTCATACAAATGCAAATCAGTGGTCACCAGTACTCACCAGTGGTCTACCCCTCCCAAGACTTGTAAGCAGCATATTTTTATTTTAAGATATATATATAATCAAATTTACATTGTCATCTTTTAAGCCTTTTTCCATTACAATGTGACTACACATAAATTATACAGCAAAACATTCAAACAAGACTAAACTTAGAAGAAATCATTCCAATTTATAAATTAGTATTATCTAGTTGGAAATATACTTTTGGACGTTTTCAGCTTTTGTCCCTTTTTCCAATAAGGCTGTGAGCTTCTGTCTTGTGAGCCTTTGTCATGGAGTTTTTTGTGAACCCTGAACTTTAGTGGACTGAGGGAGATAAACAAAGGCTATAACTTGATGTTGGTGACACCACAAGCATTATTTTCATTGAAAAGCATACTCAGTTTTCAGTCTAATTCACTGTAACAAAAAGTCTGTCACACCATCATCCTCTTCTGTACAGTGGCTTCCCAGCTAGCATTGAACATTCAGACAACATCCCATGAATGCTGCCATAAACGTTCAGTGAATGTTCACATGCATTAATGACATTAAAGACTACCAAGGCAGATGTAATAAGAAAACATATAAACAAAAATATAAACTTTTATTTTGCTATACATGGATGTACATAAGAGATATCAGCAAAACCTTCATGAGAAAATGTAAAAAAAAAAAAAAAAAAAGTAAAAATTTTAATGCAACAGTCACCTTCTCAGTTGTCCTGCTTAAACGGACAGTGGATGTGTGTCTTCCAGCTCATAGGAGGTCGTTTTGACTGTGGGGTTTTCTATGTATTATTGTAGGGTCTTTACCCACAATACAAAGCACCTTGAGGCGACTGTTTGTTGTGATTTGGCGCTATATAAATAAAATTTAATTGAATTCAAATGAAATGAATTGAATTCCGTGTGGCAGCTTCCTCGCCTGTGATTGGACAATACAGATCACGTGCGGGATCACGCTGAAGGAAATCGGTGCGGTCGTTCTCTTCCGTTCAAACTGAATGGCGTTCTTTGTCTACGCTGCTTTCCTGGTACGACAATGGAGGACGTCGTTTATATTTTCAACGCCCCAGAAGCTCCTCGTGAAAGAGGGCCTCTCTACCTGCCAGCTTCAACCTGCCAGCTGCAGACGAGAAGACACTGCTGGCTGCAATGAGTGGGTTATCGCCTCAGTTACTCAAGATGGCGTCTATTGTGTAGAGACTCGATGCTCTGGACTCTAAGCACGCAGTATTCAATGTGTGGAGGAGAGAAGAACTTAAAATGTTTTTACTCTTATTTATTTTCACCTTCATTCTCCACAGACTGTGTTCGCCTCACAACGCGAGTGTGAGTGTTCCTAATACGTGGACCGTGATATAATTGTGTGTAAGTATCTATTCGTGTTGTTTGTGTGTTTTTTGCCTGGATATGTTTATGTATGCACTGTGTTTACACTATTTATTTACAATGTACAAAAATGTTTTCCAGCTTCTTGCAAAAACTTCGAGACGGTACGCTGCAGCTCCACTACAGTCAGCCTCACGTTCCGGAAAAGGCGGCAGCCATTAAAAATCCTGCTCGGTGTCGTGCAAGAAGGAAGCCGGTAAGACGTGTTGGATTGTATTGTTGGTCTGCTGTATTTGTGTAGTTAGCTTGTAAATGCAGTTTTATTTTTGGAAAATATTACTTGTTTTTTTTAACTTCATATAAAATCTGGCTTCTTTTGAACAACCCAAAATGTATATAAAAAGGTGATGCAGTGAAGGTGAAAATAATTAACACTGAATGTTTATAGTTTTAGCAGCTGTAACATTTTGGGACCTAAAGATAAAAAGTGTATAATCAGTTTAAAGGTGCCTCAAGGGTTAATGACCAAAATCACTTAAGTACTTTTATCAATGTTACATTTTTTCAAAGTACTTGTTCATTTGTCTTTTATTCACAGGATGCACAGGAGTTGGTACTTTGTCACATAACCATTGTTTTTGATGACAAAGATGGGCTGATTAATTTTTTTTTTTTGCATTCAGGGTCTTATCTGCTATGCTACTTTCAGTGTAGTTTCCTGATTTTTCACAATATTTCATATAGTTTCATAATGACTTAATTTGTGCTCTGTGTCAACAGCTGCTGGAGGCGAGGGCGAGTGTCCTGGCAGTGAAGGAGGTTGCCTTCTGGGACGGTGTCACCACTGACCTCATGTTGGATGAGGAGGATGGCGTCTCAGAGGGCGTATTGGGCTGGATTAAGACCCCCAAGCTTCTGCAGCCAGGAGCTCAGTGACCTTTGTGCCAAACTGCAAGACAGACTAGAACAGGGGTAGGGAACTCCCGGCCTCGAGAGCCGGTGTCCTGCAGGTTTTAGATGTGTCCCTGATCCAGCACACCTGACTCAAATGACTGAATTACCTCCTCAGTCTGCAGTCAAATTCTCCAGAGTCCTGCTAATGACTTTTATATGTGATTCAGGTGTGCTGGATCAGGGACACATCTAAAACCTGCAGGACACCGGCTCTCAAGGCCTGGAGTTCCCTACCCCTGGACTAGAAGCTAAATACAAATACAACGCCATGCACCATAAGTGTTTGTATGCTGGACCATGCTCTGAGAGAAAGCCACCACCACATGGCCCAGAAGTAGCAAAGCATTATAGTCATAATGTTTTTGTTTTTTTATATATATTATATGATGTGTGTGTATGTGCATATTGCCTTGTAAATAAAATAAATAAATAAATAAAAAAAATTCAAACTTGTGCCTCACAATTTGTTTCTCTTAACTGAATTCCTTTTAGTTGAGGTTATTAGCACGGCATGAATACAACATAACATACAAGGTATATCACAGAAATAATAATTAAAAATAATTTTTATTACTGGGTTATTATTTATTAGGGAGGGGCTTACCCAGGCCTGTCTTTATAAAGGCCAATGGGAGGGACAGATCTACCAGCCAATCACATGTGAGTGCTGAATTGTGATTCCATTTTTTTCATCCAATGACAGAGAAGCCACGTGGGTCTGTTGCCGCTGCTTCGGCTTGCAGCGCTACTATTCATATGTAATGTAGTCAACGCCGGCCGGCTCCCCCGTACCTTTACCCCCCGCTGCTTCTGGTGGTACGTAAACGACCATATCCGTCTCAGGCGAACGAAAATGCGCATCCCCGTATGCTGACGAAAGCTGCCATTTACTGGGGGCGCCCGCTTCAGTATACGGGGACGAATATGCTTCTTTTCGTGCAGTGTTTTGTCCTGAACACTTACATGCAATGAATGCACAGATACATGACTACAGGTATTTATTGCCTATTTATAGATATTTAGAGGTTATATATTGGTCTTTTATTATTAGTATTGTCCTGTGCTTTATGTTTGACACCAAATTGTAGTTGCATTATTAATTCTGTTTTTTACTTTGACAACAACAATAAAGCTGTTCAATTCAGTTCAATTCAATTCAAAACACAGAGATGAGGCAGTGAAATTATGAGACCTGACATTCAAAGAATTCTGAATGGTGAAATGTTTGGGAGATTTCTACAACAGGGTCCTTCTATGAAAAATAGAAAAAAAACTTTGCTGTATCAACAGAAAGCTCGTTTCTGGTTCTGTTTCATGGACATTAATTTGGTGCAGTTTGCTACTAAAACAATATTAATGCTTAAAGGTGGTTATAGAGAAAATCGTGCTGAAGATTCTATACACCTACAAAATAGGTACATTTTTAACATTTCAATGACTTCTGAAACCAAAGTTGATAGAGAATACTTCAAAATAACTGCCCAAATAAATATCCAAATGCCTTTTTTAAGAAGGCTGCAAAGTTGCAAGACTTAAGATGACAATCTCTTGCCATTCTCGTCAAAATTTCACAGCCAACAGACAACAACCTGCTACAGTCTGCTTCATCCTCTCGCTTTAGGGAGAGTCTCATTCAGTATGAACCCAAACACCACTTTCAAGCCAATGTTCACTGTTAACGAGGGTCTGCCACTATATCCGCGCTCAGACATTTGCAAACAGGCATCCAGCAGGTGTGCCTCTAGATTAAAAGTCAGCAGAAGTCTTTTGAGGCAGCACACTGTGGTTAAAAGACTGTCTTGCTTATTTAGCATTTCATTCTTATAATAATGTGTAGCCCACCTGAGGTATTCAGCTACTAACCCTGTTTATTTGATTTAAGTGCGATATTCATTGGTTCCATTAGAGGGCGCCTGGGTATGCTTGTTTATATGCACGTACTCAGGAGTTGTGTGAATGTAACCTAATGTCTACTATGTGGGTACATGTTGTATCATGACTGTTAGATGAAACGGATATGTGTGCTAATATTACTGTTGTGACTTGTGTGTGTTGTTAAGTATAATTTATTTGATTATTAATATTCACTGAATTTAACATGATTGTACATAATTACACAAGGTAAAGTGAAATGTGTTTAAGTGGCAAGTATGATTTATTTTGAAGAAGGAAGAGTCTTATTTTGAAGAGTTACTAACAGGATCGGGTTTGTCTGTGCCGTTATCTTGTCAGCTGATGTTTGTTGTTGCTAGGATACGATCATCTGTTCTGTTGTTCAACTGTTGCTCCTTGCTCGTTAATAAAAACTGAACTTTAACCGTTCAGAAAAAGACATCGGAGCGTCCGTCATGATTGCAGAAGCCTTCACTACGTAACATTTTTGGTGCCGAAACCCGGGAATAAGGACTTTATTTATTTTCTGAACGAAGTGAAGCGCTAACGGCGCAGTTTAGCAGCCAGCATGACGGAAGGATTGGAGCGGTTAAAGAGGAAACGGGCGACCATCCGTACCGCTACGACCAAACTGTTGACCCGACTGGAGGACGAGGTGGGCAAGGAGAGTCCAGACACTAACAAATTACGTGAGTTCCTGGCACTTTTATTATCAAAGGAGGAAATTTTATTGGATTTGGACAAGGGCATAGAAGATGAAACTCCTATGGAAGAGCTGGACACTGAGATAATAAACTCACAGGATTACATGGAACGGATTATCACTTGGAAGGTCCGCACTACCAACATAATTGGGTCACAGGAGAGCACTAGAGACATCCCGAGAGCACGCGTGAGTGATGTAAGCAACGGTTCATTTTCATCACAGTCAAGACAAAACTTCCAAAGCTAATGATAACGAAGTATGATGGGGAAATAAGCCAGTGGCAGGAATTCTGGTCACAGTATGAAGCAGCTGTTCACAGAAATGATGCACTATATAAGACGGACAAGTTTACTTACCTCAGATCCTACCTGACTGGAACAGCTGCTAGGACTATTGCAGGGCTGACATTGACAGATGTCAACTATGATGCTGCAATAGAGTTACTCCAGAATCGCTTTGGGAGAAAGGATATTGTGATAAGTGCCCACATGTCCAAACTACTGAACTTAACACCTGTGAAAAGATCTTCTGATGTTGCAGCTTTAAGGCACTTGTATGATGAATGTGAGATCCAGATACGCAGCTTGGAGTCCCTTGGAGTGCAGAGTGATACGTACGGCTGCCTGCTCTGTCCAGTGCTGCTACAGCTCATTCCAGAAGACATAGCGCTTGCTTACACGCGGCAAACAGACTCAACAAACGAATGGAAGGTCCCAGAGCTGATTCAGTTTCTGCAAAATGAAGTGCAAAGCAGAGAACGGGCGCTTCAGCTTACCAGACCAGGCCACACATCGAAGGACCTGAGCCCACAACAGAAGCATGTGGGTAAGCCGTCCTACGCCTGCGATAAACCCAGAAAGTGGAGCATCCCATCAGCGACTGCTTTGCACACGGCCAACGTCGTGCCCCGGTCCTGTGTGTATTGTGACAGTAATGACCATAAACCAGAGAACTGTCCTGATTATACAGTAAGTGCACGGAAAGATAAGCTGAAAAAATTAGGACGGTGTTATGTCTGCTTAGGCCCAAAACATATTGCAAAATACTGCAGAGTGAAGAATTTGTGCATGCAATGCAATCGAAAACACCACTTGTCAGTTTGTGAGCAGTCTGAAGCTAAGCCAGATACTGACACCACCAGTAATAGTGGAAATACAGAAGCTGTGTTGTCTTCATTGACAAGCTCTGTAAAGGTTAAGACAAATACTCAGAACGCAGTTGTCATGGCCCGAGGAAGGAGAGGACACACAGGCAGTTGCTGATGAGAAAAGGTGTAAGTTTATTTTTAGTGAACTGTGAGAAATGTGAGCGCAGGAATGTCCAGGGAATGAGGGGGGAGCGGCAGCTGAGAGCGGGTGGTGAGGTCCGAGGTGCTGGAAGGAATCCAGAGAGAGGAGGGGAGGAAGGGCAGGTGAGTGAGCGAACAGGTGAGTTCCAACTGCCGCAGCAGGCACGGCGTGGGAGGCAGTGACAGGACCAGAAGGCTTCCGAGCGAGCGGGCTGGAACGGACACGAGGATCTGGGAGAGACAACGCAGAGCAGGTAAGTCATGAGAATCATACATGAAAGCAAGTCACAGGATTGAGGCCGACACTAACTGAAAAGTTGTCAATGATCCAGCGATGAGTCGAGGTCTGCTGTCATCTTAAGAAGGCTGTGATGATTGCCTCAATGGAGAACAGGTGTGGAGCAGCTCCATGGAGGGACCGCCCTCACATACCAGAATCCACAGGGCATGACAGCAGTATTGCTCCAAACAGTTAAGACATGGGCTGTAGGCCCAAGGGAGAGAAAGATAATTCGCTGTCTGTTAGATGGAGGCAGCCAGCGTAGTTTCATTCACAGAAACATTGTCTGAGCCCTAGGACTGCCAATTGTAAGGCAAGAGACACTAAACCTCCATGTTTTTGGTTCCACCACTCCTCTAACAGAAAAATGCAATGTTGTGAGGGTCAAGCTTGAAAATATGTGGAACACTGAACAGAAACTTGAGATAGAAGCTATAGAGACCCCTGAGGTGTGTACTGCTGTGATAAAGGTCCCAAGTGAGCCCATTCAAGCAGAGATTAAAAAAAGAGGGCTGCAACTTGCGGACTTCCCCCTAGAAGGTGCTAATGAACAAGAGCTGCAGGTGTTAATAGGAGCAGACTACTACTGGCAGGCTGTTACTGGAAAGGTCCAAAGGGTCACAGATTCACTAGTGGCGGTCGAAAGCCTTTTTGGATGGGCTTTACAGGGACCAGTGACTACCTCCAGTATTACTGACACCACGTGTATGCACATCAGTTTGACTGAAGACACCCAGCTCTCTAAGCAGTTACATGCATTCTGGGAGGTGGAGTCTCTTGGTATTGTAAACAAACAGTCAAAAAGTCCAGAAGACTCAGATATTCTGCAAAGCTTTGGACAGACAACCACTTTTGAAAATGGACGCTACCAAGTTGAGTTACCCTGGCGATGTGACAAAGACCAGCTTCCAGACAACTTTAGGGTAGCAAAGGGATGCTTCGAGAGCTTAATGAGAAAGCTGAAAACTGACGCAACCTTGTTCGACAGATACAACAATGTAATAGAGGACTATCTGCAAAAAGGTATCTGTGAGGAAGTTTCAGATGGCAACCCAGTGGCAGCGAACCAAGAGACTGTGAAATATTACATGCCACATCATGCTGTTGTAAAAGAGAACAAGGCCACAACTAAACAGAGTGGTTTTTGATGCATCTTCCCATGATAAAGACAGCCCATCCCTCAATGACTGTCTCCACACTGGGCCTAACCTGAACCCAAACCTGCTAGATGTACTCATTAAGTTCCGATTGCATGAGATAGCATTTACTGCTGATATAGCTAAGGCTTTTCTTCAGATTTCTCTTGCAGAAAAGGACAGAGACACTGTTAGATTCCTGTGGATGCATGGACCTCAAGATAAGGACTGTAAAAATGAGGTACGTGTCCTGAGAATGAACAGAGTTGTTTTTGGAGTGTCTCCCAGCCCATTCCTGCTTGCTGCCACCATTAGAAAACATCTCAAACACTTTGAAACGGAACAGCCAAGGACAGTACAAACTCTCAGAGACTCTATGTATGTAGACGACTTCATTTCAAGCTCACCTACTGTGCAGGAAGCTCTACATGTGACAACTGCAGCAAAGGGCATTCTTTCTCAGGCTGGCATGAACCTCTGCAAATGGGTTACCAACTCACCTGACCTGAGAGCCATGTGGAAAGAGACTGGAGTAGAGTTCACCGGGGATACAGAGTCCTGTGGAAATGTCCTTGAAGTACTGGGACTTGTTTGGAGACCGGAACAAGATGATTTTGTGTTTGATCAAAGGGGGCTAATGGACATTTTAAAGGACAAAGGAAATACAAAGAGAAGTGTACTACGGACATCAGCCCGCATATTTGACCCTATTGGGTTTCTTACTCCATTTACAGTCTGAGTGAAGTGCCTTTTCCAAGAAATGTGGGAGAGAGGGCTCAGTTGGGATGAACCATTACCCACTGATTTGGCAGAGAAATGGGAACAGTGGTGTACAGAGGTACCACTGTTGCACCTGGTGGCTATTCCCAGGTGGTACCACATCGACATTCACCAAGAGTCTCACAATGTCAGGTTACATGTCTACTGTGATGCAAGTGAAAGGGCTTACAGTGCTGTGGCATATCTACAAGGACAAAATGACCAAGGAGAGACTGTTACCAGTTTTGTGGCCTCTAAATCATGAGTTGCACCACTAAAGAGGATGACATTACCTCGCTTGGAGCTTATGGGTGCACTTATTGGAGCAAGATTAGGGCACAGCCTTCTTAAACCACTGAACATGGAGAAAAACCAGCTCAACATGTGGACGGACTCAATGATCACTCTTCACTGGATCCGCAGCTCAGCCCAGCGATGGAAACCATTTGTGGCCAACAGAGTGACTGAAATACAAGGGCTCACAAACCCAGAGTTGTGGTCCCACTGTGCTGGCAAAATGAATCCTGCTGACCTGCCTTCGCGGGGTCAGCATGCACAGACCCTTATTGAGAGCCAGCTGTTGTGGAATGGACCCACTTCACTGTCCACTGATGAAAACGAACTGGACATTTATAATGACTATGTAGTGAATGAGGTGAACACTGAGCTGAAATCTAAGTATGAGACTGTTGTACAGCTCACTAGCACTGAGCAAACTGAACCTCTGTTAAACTTAGAAAGGTACAGCAAGCTTAAGACTGTGCTAAGAATCACTGCATGGGTAAAACGGTTTGTTACCAACACAAGGTCTTGTCAGAAGGTTCAGGGAGAGTTAACTACAGAGGAAATTATTGCTGCTGAAATGTACTGGATAAAGGCTACACAAGAGAGTTGTTTTAGCTCTGAAATGGCCCAGCTAAGATCAAAGCAAGATCTGAAGGTAGCTTCTAAAATCAAGGATTTGATACCATTTTTAGATGAAAATGGTCTACTAAGCATTGGGGGAAGACTGCAGAACTCAGATCTTAGTTTCAGAGAACAACACCCCTGGATACTACCAACAAGTCAAAGGTATTGTGAGTTATTAGTTCAGTCATGTCATGAAAGGGTGATGCATTCTGGTGTAAGAGACACATTGATCCAAGTTAGAGAACAATACTGGATTTTAAGAGGGAGACAGCTTGTAAGACGCATTGTTTCAAGCTGTTACGTTTGAAGAAAACTAAAGGTGAAGGCAGCACAGCAGATTACTGCTCCTTTACCTCGAGACAGAGTAACCGAATCACCTCCCTTTGAAGTCACTGGTGTAGATTTTGCTGGACCCTTGTATGTTAAAACTAAGGGGGAGCCAGTAAAAGCATACATAGCACTGTTGACATGTGCAGTAACAAGAGCAGTACATTTAGAGTTGGTTTCAGATCAGACTACTGACAATTTCTTATTGGCCTTAAATTCAATTCAATTTTATTTATATAGCGCCAAATCACAACAAACTGTCGCCTCAAGGCGCTTTGTATTGTGGGTAAAGACCCTACAATAATACAGAGAAAACCCAACAGTCAAAACGACCCCCTATGAGCAAGCACTTGGCGACAGTGGAAAGGAAAAACTCCCTTTTAACAGGAAGAAACCTCCAGCAGAACCAGGCTCAGGGAGGGGCAGTCATCTGCCGCGACCAGTTGGGCTGAGGGGAGAGAAAGACATGCTGTGGAAGAGAGCCAGAGATTAATATCAATTAATGATTAAATGCAGAGTGGAGTATAAACAAAGAGTGGAGTATAAACAAAGTCTTGCAATGAATTAAAGAGATTCATTGCAAGACGAGGGCTATGTAGGGTCATATACTCTGACAATGCTAAAACTTTCAAAAGGGGAGCCAAAGATTTAAGTGAGTTATGGCAAAATATCCAAGGGTCAGCACTCACAGAGTTTTTCTCTGACAAGGGAATCACATGGAAGTTTATCGCTGAGCAAGCAGCTTGGTGGGGGGGCTTCTGGGAAAGACTTGTGAGATCTGTGAAAACATGCTTAAGAAAGGTACTGGGGAAGGCATCTTTAAACTTTGAGGAACTCACAACTGTTCTTACCGAAGTTGAGGCAGTGTTAAACTCTAGGCCTCTGTCTTACGTACCTAGTGATGCATTAGAACCCCAGCCACTTACCCCGTCTCATTTCCTAGTTGGTAAACGCTTAACCTCTTTGCCACCAAAGATTATTCCCTCACCTCACCCAAATCAGGTACTCACTGCAAACCGTGAGCAGCTAGATAGAAGGTGGAAATACCGACAGAGACTTTTGACCAGCTTTTGCAACAGCTGGCGCAGAGACTACTTGATGGACTTGAAATCAGCTCACAAGGTAAACACTTCTACTCCAACAGCACTTAAAGTAGGAGATGTTGTTCTCATAGGGGAGGACAATACACCCAGACAAATATGGAAACTGGGCAGAATTGTAGAGGTCTTTCCAGGCAGAGATGGTCTCATACATTCATGTAATGTTTGTACTTCTACAGGTGGTCTGTTACGAAGGCCTATTCAGTTATTGTATCCTTTAGAAGTATGTTAAAAGGGTCAATCCTATATTGATGAACAGTTGTTCATCGGGCGGGAGGATGTTGTGACTTGTGTGTGTTGTTAAGTATAATTTATTTGATTATTAATATTCACTGAATTTAACATGATTGTACATAATTACACAAGGTAAAGTGAAATGTGTTTAAGTGGCAAGTATGATTTATTTTGAAGAAGGAAGAGTCTTATTTTGAAGAGTTACTAACAGGATCGGGTTTGTCTGTGCCGTTATCTTGTCAGCTGATGTTTGTTGTTGCTAGGATACGATCATCTGTTCTGTTGTTCAACTGTTGCTCCTTGCTCGTTAATAAAAACTGAACTTTAACCGTTCAGAAAAAGACATCGGAGCGTCCGTCATGCAACAGTTGAACAACAGAACAGATGATGTTGATGAACTGTCATCCATCCGTTTTGTTACCACCCTACACACGCGCATTTAACCATGCTAGCTTTCCGTGTAGCTCGCGAGCTGAAAAAGTGTGGGCACCCCTGTATTAGACTATTGTGTGGTTTGTTTTATAGTGTGATGCTGTTACTCCGAGTAAAGGATGGAGTGCTGTTGCTCCATTGAGGACACTAAGATTAGATAGTGTCATGACGATTAGACCAGGAACAGTGATGATACTTTCTACACTGTTGTGTAGCCCCCCAGAGAACTTGAATTGGATAATATCCAAAGGATTACAGATAAGAGTCATCTAAACACACTACTGGCTAGTTACGGGAAGTTCAAACAACTGTACATTGCACAAGGGGAACTCTTTCCTTTGGAGAACTCGAACTCTGAACATTGCACAAAGGAAACTTTTCTTTGGAAAATCAGAATTATCATTTTATTGTTCATGCATTTCATGTTGCAAACTGTCTTTATCCTGTTAAGACGTGAGGTAATAAACTCTTGCTGTTCTACTGTTCAACAATTTGTGGTGATATATTAGGCTTAACTGCTCCTCATCCGGGCCTAATAGATGTTAGTGCCTGAAACTGCACTGGTCCATGCGAAGGGTGCTACACAATTCTTGGTGAGCCAGCCAGGAGGAGCAGTGTTGAAAGAAAAGAACAACAAATTTAGGGGTGAACAGCCTGTTTCTTACCTCACCTGTAGATACTGACATTTTAAGGTCAAAATGGAGGTCATTCAAACACAAAATGTTAAAGTACCTAACTCTGTTTTGGTGAAGCCTATAACTGGTACTGAGCTTGACAATGAAGTGGTTGAATATTTAGCACATATTGGTTCTATTGAGCGAGTTATTAAAGTAACCAGTAAGACCCACAATTTAAAGAGTCTGCCATAGTGGAATTCAAATCAAGTGAATCCATCCAGTTCCTACAGGATAGTTTGCCCTGCGAAAGAACTAGCAGTGGTCCTACTGTTGTCCATAACATTCAGTTGTTATCTGAGATGTATGCTACTGATTCAAGCATTACCAATGATTACTTAACTCAGCTTCAAGGTATGGCTAAGCTTGCTGGTTTTGGTTTTGAAAAAGTCTTGCTGGATGAGTTAGCTCGAATCCAGAAGTCCACCACAAACCTTAAAGTTACAGATGTGTCTGCTACATCTCAAGAACCACAGCCCTCGAGCAATGTGGCTCTACCTGAACAAAATGCAAATGAAAGCCCTCTCTCTAGAGGCGATGATATTTTGAACAACTCACCTGAACATAACTTACCACTATCTGTTATGAGTGCAGGAGCAACTGCTCCACCTAAAAAAGAGACAGTGCGCTTAAATGCCAAACAGCTTACTACCCCAGAAATACAAAAGGTAGTAGTCGAGCATGTTATAAAAAACACTGACTTTCCTTCACATAGCCATGCTAAAATCCGACCCTTCTCAGGAAGAATGCCTTGTCTTTACCCTGAGTCTGACTATGACACATGGCGTAGTAATGTTGAATTCATCTTTCTGACTCCACTATGTCCAATCAGCAGAAGGTGAGAAAAATCATTGAGAGTCTTGTCCCGCCTGCTGCTAACATTGTTAGGCACCTTGGGCCTAATTCATCTCCCTATGATTCCCTCTCCTTACTTGATTCAGCATATGACACTGTTGATGATGGTGATGAGCTTTTCGCTAAGTTCCTAGATACCAATCAAAACCCGGTTGAAAAGTCCTCTGAGTATTTACAACACTTGCAAATGACTCTGAACATAGTTATCAAAAGAGGTGGCGTAGTTCCCAGTGACTCAGACCATCAACTACTGAAGCAATTTTGTAGAGGCTGTTGGTAGAATTCTTCCTTTGTTGTGACAATTCTTAATTTGATCTTTCTTTAATACTAGCTTTGATATTAGAACTCTCAGTGCACTGCTAGAATTAGGACGTTGTTCTCATAATTCTGAATATGATCTTTCAATACTGGCTTTGAGCTTAGAATTCTCAATGTGTTGGTAGACTTCTTCCTTTGTTGTGACAATTCTTAGAATTCTTAGAAGCTTAGAATTCTCAATGTGTTGGTAGAATTCTTCCTTTGTTGTGACAATTGTTAAAATTCTAAGACATTTAGAATTCTCAATGTGTTAGTAGAATTTTTCCTTTGTTGTGAGAATTCTCAATGTGTTGATAGACTTTTTGCTTTGTTGTGACAATTCTTAATTTGATCTTTCTTTAATACTAGCTTTGATATTAAAAGTCTCAGTGCACTGCTAGAATTAAGACATTGTTCTCACAATTCTGAATATGATCTTTGAATACTGGCTTTGCGCTTAGAATTCTGTGTGTTGGTAGAATTCTTCATTTGTTGTGACAATTCTTAGAAGTTTAGAATTCTCAATGTGTTGGTAGAATTCTTCCTTTGTTGTGACAATTCTTAGAATTCTTAGAAGCTTAGAATTGTCAGTGTGTCGGTAGAATTCTTCCATTGTTGTGACAATTGTTAAAATTCTAAGACGCTTAGAATTCTCAATGTTTTGGTAGAATTCTTTCATTGTTGTGACAATTCTTAGAATTCTTAGAAGTTTAGAATTCTCAGTGTGTTGGTAGAATTCTTTCTTTGTTGTGACAATTCTTAATTTGATCTTTCTTTAATACTAGCTTTGATATTAGAATTCTCAGTGAACTGCTAGAATTAAGACATTGTTCTCACAATTCTGAATATGATCTTTGAATACTGGCTTTATGCTTAGAATTCTCAGTGTGTTGGTAGACTTCTTCCTTTGTTGTGACAATTCTTAGAATTCTTAGAAGCTTAGAATTGTCAGTGTGTTGGTAGAATTCTTACTTTGTTGTGACAATTCTTAGAATTCTTAGAAGTTTAGAATGCTCAGTGTGTTGGTAGAATTCTTCCTTTGTTGTGACAATTCTTAATTTGATCTTTCTTTAATACTAGCTTTGATATTAGAATTCTCAGTGCACTGCTAGAATTAAGACATTGTTCTCACAATTCTGAATATGATCTTTGAAAACTGGCTTTGAGCTTAGAACTCTCAGTGTGTTGGTAGAATTCTTCCTTTGTTGTGACAATTCTTAGAAGTTTAGAATTCTCAATGTTTTGGTAGAATTCTTCCTTTGTTGTGACAATTCTTAGAATTCTCAGTGTGTTGGTAGAATTCTTTCTTTGTTGTGACAATTCTTAATTTGATCTTTCTTTAATACTAGCTTTGATATTAAAACTCTCAGTACACTGCTAGAATTAAGACATTGTTCTCACAATTCTGAATATTATCTTTGAATACTGGCTTTGAGCTTAGAATTCTCAGTGTGTTGGTAGAATTCTTCCTTTGTTGTGACAATTCTTAATTTGATCTTTCTTTAATACTAGCTTTAATATTAGAATTCTCAGTGCACTTCTAGAATTAAGACATTGTTCTCACAATTCTGAATATGATCTTTGAATACTGGCTTTGAGCTTAGAATTCTCAGTGTGTTGGTAGAATTCTTCCTTTGTTGTGACAATTCTTAGATTTCTTAGAAGTTTAGAATGCTCAGTGTGTTGGTAGAATTCTTCCTTTGTTGTGACAATTCTTAATTTGATCTTTCTTTAATAGAATAGAATAGAATGCCTTTATTGTCATTATACAGGATGTACAATGAGATTGGATACTAGCTTTGATAGTATTCTCAGTGCACTGCTAGAATTAAGACATTGTTCTCACAATTCTGAATATGATCTTTTAATACTGGCTTTATGCTTAGAATTCTCAGTGTGTTGGTAGACTTCTTCCTTTGTTGTGACAATTCTTAGAATTCTTAGAAGCTTAGAATTGTCAGTGTGTTGGTAGAATTCTTCCTTTGTTGTGACAATTCTTAATTTGATCTTTCTTTAATACTAGCTTTAATATTAGAATTATAAGTGCACTGCTAGAATTAAGACATTGTTCTCACAATTCTGAATATGATCTTTCAATACTGGCTTTGAGCTTAGAATTTTCAGTGTGTTGGTAGAATTCTTCCTTTGTTGTGACAATTCTTAGATTTCTTATAAGTTTAGAATTCTCAGTGTGTTGGTAGAATTCTTCCTTTGTTGTGACAATTCTTAATTTGATCTTTCTTTAATAGAATAGAAAAGAATGCCTTTATTGTCATTATACAGGATGTACAATGAGATTGGATACTAGCTTTGATAGTATTCTCAGTGCACTGCTAGAATTAAGACATTGTTCTCACAATTCTGAATATGATCTTTGAATACTGGCTTTATGCTTAGAATTCTCAGTGTGTTGGTAGAATTCTTCCTTTGTTGTGACAATTCTTAGAATCTTAGAATTGTCAGTGTGTTGGTAGAATTCTTACTTTGTTGTGACAATTCTTAGAATTCTTAGAAGTTTAGAATGCTCAGTGTGTTGGTAGAATTCTTCCTTTGTTGTGACAATTCTTAATTTGATCTTTCTTTAATACTAGCTTTGATATTAAAAGTCTCAGTGCACTGCTAGAATTAAGACATTGTTCTCACAATTCTGAATATGATCTTTGAAAACTGGCTTTGAGCTTAGAATTCTCAGTGTGTTGGTAGAATTCTTCCTGTGTTGTGACAATTCTTAGAAGTTTAGAATTCTCAATGTTTTGGTAGAATTCTTCCTTTGTTGTGACAATTCTTAGAATTCTCAGTGTGTTGGTAGAATTCTTTCTTTGTTGTGACAATTCTTAATTTGATCTTTCTTTAATACTAGCTTTGATATTAAAACTCTCAGTACACTGCTAGAATTAAGACATTGTTCTCACAATTCTGAATATTATCTTTGAATACTGGCTTTGAGCTTAGAATTCTCAGTGTGTTGGTAGAATTCTTCCTTTGTTGTGACAATTCTTAATTTGATCTTTCTTTAATACTAGCTTTAATATTAGAATTCTCAGTGCACTGCTAGAATTAAGACATTGTTCTCACAATTCTGAATATGATCTTTGAATACTGGCTTTGAGCTTAGAATTCTCAGTGTGTTGGTAGAATTCTTCCTTTGTTGTGACAATTCTTAGATTTCTTCGAAGTTTAGAATGCTCAGTGTGTTGGTAGAATTCTTCCTTTGTTGTGACAATTCTTAATTTGATCTTTCTTTAATAGAATAGAATAGAATGCCTTTATTGTCATTATACAGGATGTACAATGAGATTGGATACTAGCTTTGATAGTATTCTCAGTGCACTGCTAGAATTAAGACATTGTTCTCACAATTCTGAATATGATCTTTGAATACTGGCTTTATGCTTAGAATTCTCAGTGTGTTGGTAGAATTCTTCCTTTGTTGTGACAATTCTTAGAATTCTTAGAAGCTTAGAATTGTCAGTGTGTTGGTAGAATTCTTCCTTTGTTGTGACAATTCTTAATTTGATCTTTCTTTAATACTAGCTTTAATATTAGAATTCTCAGTGCACTGCTAGAATTAAGACATTGTTCTCACAATTCTGAATATGATCTTTGAATACTGGCTTTGAGCTTAGAATTTTCAGTGTGTTGGTAGTATTCTTCCTTTGTTGTGACAATTCTTAGATTTCTTCGAAGTTTAGAATTCTCAGTGTGTTGGTAGAATTCTTCCTTTGTTGTGACAATTCTTAATTTGATCTTTCTTTAATAGAATAGAAAAGAATGCCTTTATTGTCATTATACAGGATGTACAATGAGATTGGATACTAGCTTTGATAGTATTCTCAGTGCACTGCTAGAATTAAGACATTGTTCTCACAATTCTGAATATGATCTTTGAATACTGGCTTTATGCTTAGAATTCTCAGTGTGTTGGTAGACTTCTTCCTTTGTTGTGACAATTCTTAGAATTCTTAGAAGCTTAGAATTGTCAGTGTGTTGGTAGAATTCTTACTTTGTTGTGACAATTCTTAGAATTCTTAGAAGTTTAGAATGCTCAGTGTGTTGGTAGAATTCTTCCTTTGTTGTGACAATTCTTAATTTGATCTTTCTTTAATACTAGCTTTGATATTAGAATTCTCAGTGCACTGCTAGAATTAAGACATTGTTCTCACAATTCTGAATATGATCTTTGAAAACTGGCTTTGAGCTTAGAACTCTCAGTGTGTTGGTAGAATTCTTCCTTTGTTGTGACAATTCTTAGAAGTTTAGAATTCTCAATGTTTTGGTAGAATTCTTCCTTTGTTGTGACAATTCTTAGAATTCTCAGTGTGTTGGTAGAATTCTTTCTTTGTTGTGACAATTCTTAATTTGATCTTTCTTTAATACTAGCTTTAATATTAGAATTCTCAGTGCACTGCTAGAATTAAGACATTGTTCTCACAATTCTGAATATGATCTTTGAATACTGGCTTTGAGCTTAGAATTCTCAGTGTGTTGGTAGAATTCTTCCTTTGTTGTGACAATTCTTAGATTTCTTAGAAGTTTAGAATGCTCAGTGTGTTGGTAGAATTCTTCCTTTGTTGTGACAATTCTTAATTTGATCTTTCTTTAATAGAATAGAATAGAATGCCTTTATTGTCATTATACAGGATGTACAATGAGATTGGATACTAGCTTTGATATTAGTATTCTCAGTGCACTGCTAGAATTAAGACATTGTTCTCACAATTCTGAATATGATCTTTCAATACTGGCTTTGAGCTTAGAAGTCTCAGTGTGTTGGTAGAATTCTTCCTTTGTTGTGACAATTCTTAATTTGATCTTTCTTTAATACTAGCTTTGATATTAGAACTCTCAGTGCACTGCTAGAATTAGGACGTTGTTCTCACAATTCTGAATATGATCTTTCAATACTGGCTTTGAGCTTAGAATTCTCAATGTTTTGGTAGAATTCTTCCTTTGTTGTGACAATTCTTAATTTGATCTTTCTTTAATACTAGCTTTGATATTAGAACTCTCAGTGCACTGCTAGAATTAAGACATTGTTCCCACAATTCTGAATATGATCTTTGAATACTGGCTTTGCGCTTAGAATTCTCAGTGTGTTGGTAGACTTCTTCCTTTGTTGTGACAATTCTTAGAATTCTTAGAAGCTTAGAATTCTCAATGTGTTGGTAGAATTCTTCCTTTGTTGTGACAATTCTTAGAATTCTTAGAAGCTTAGAATTGTCAGTGTGTCGGTAGTATTCTTCCATTGTTGTGACAATTGTTAAAATTCTAAGACGCTTAGAATTCTCAATGTTTTGGTAGAATTCTTTCATTGTTGTGACAATTCTTAGAATTCTTAGAAGTTTAGAATTCTCAGTGTGTTGGTAGAATTCTTTCTTTGTTGTGACAATTCTTAATTTGATCTTTCTTTAATACTAGCTTTGATATTAGAATTCTCAGTGAACTGCTAGAATCAAGACATTGTTCTCACAATTCTGAATATGATCTTTGAATACTGGCTTTATGCTTAGAATTCTCAGTGTGTTGGTAGACTTCTTCCTTTGTTGTGACAATTCTTAGAATTCTTAGAAGCTTAGAATTGTCAGTGTGTTGGTAGAATTCTTACTTTGTTGTGACAATTCTCAGAATTCTTAGAAGTTTAGAATGCTCAGTGTGTTGGTAGAATTCTTCCTTTGTTGTGACAATTCTTAATTTGATCTTTCTTTAATACTAGCTTTGATATTAGAATTCTCAGTGCACTGCTAGAATTAAGACATTGTTCTCACAATTCTGAATATGATCTTTGAAAACTGGCTTTGAGCTTAGAATTCTCAGTGTGTTGGTAGAATTCTTCCTTTGTTGTGACAATTCTTAGAAGTTTAGAATTCTCAATGTTTTGGTAGAATTCTTCCTTTGTTGTGACAATTCTTAGAATTCTCAGTGTGTTGGTAGAATTCTTTCTTTGTTGTGACAATTCTTAATTTGATCTTTCTTTAATACTAGCTTTGATATTAAAACTCTCAGTACACTGCTAGAATTAAGACATTGTTCTCACAATTCTGAATATTATCTTTGAATACTGGCTTTGAGCTTAGAATTCTCAGTGTGTTGGTAGAATTCTTCCTTTGTTGTGACAATTCTTAATTTGATCTTTCTTTAATACTAGCTTTAATATTAGAATTCTCAGTGCACTGCTAGAATTAAGACATTGTTCTCACAATTCTGAATATGATCTTTCAATACTGGCTTTGAGCTTAGAATTCTCAGTGTGTTGGTAGAATTCTTCCTTTGTTGTGACAATTCTTAGATTTCTTAGAAGTTTAGAATGCTCAGTGTGTTGGTAGAATTCTTCCTTTGTTGTGACAATTCTTAATTTGATCTTTCTTTAATAGAATAGAATAGAATGCCTTTATTGTCATTATACAGGATGTACAATGAGATTGGATACTAGCTTTGATATTAGTATTCTCAGTGCACTGCTAGAATTAAGACATTGTTCTCACAATTCTGAATATGATCTTTCAATACTGGCTTTGAGCTTAGAATTCTCAGTGTGTTGGTAGAATTCTTCCTTTGTTGTGACAATTCTTAGAAGCTTAGAATTCTCAATGTTTTGGTAGAATTCTTCCTTTGTTGTGACAATTCTTAGAATTCTTAGAAGTTTAGAATTCTCAGTGTGTTGGTAGACTTCTTCCTTTGTTGTGACAATTCTCAGAATTCTTAGAAGCTTAGAATTCTCAATGTGTTGGTAGAATTCTTCCTTTGTTGTGACAATTGTTAAAATTCTAAGACATTTAGAATTCTCAATGTGTTAGTAGATTTTTTCTTTGTTGTGAGAATTCTCAATGTGTTGATAGACTTTTTCCTTTGTTGTGACAATTCTTAATTTGATCTTTCTTTAATACTAGCTTTGATATTAAAACTCTCAGTGCACTGCTAGAATTAAGACATTGTTCTCACAATTCTGAATATGATCTTTGAATACTGGCTTTGAGCTTAGAATTCTCAGTGTGTTGGTAGAATTCTTCTTTTGTTGTGACAATTCTTAGAAGCTTAGAATTCTCAATGTGTTGGTAGAATGCTTCATTTGTTGTGACAATTCTTAGAATTCTTAGAAGCTTGGAATTCTCAGTGAGTTGGTAGAATTCTTCCTTTGTTGTAACAATTCTTAATTTGATCTTTCTTTAATACTAGCTTTTTACATTAGAACTCTCAGTGCACTGCTAGAATTAAGACATTGTTCTCACAATTCTGAACATGATCTTTGAATACTGGCTTTGCACTTAGAATTCTCAGTGTGTTGGTAGACATCTTCCTTTGTTGTGACAATTCTTAGAATTCTTAGAAGCTTAGAATTGTCAGTGTGTTGGTAGAATTCTTCCTTTGTTGTGACAATTCTTAATTTGATCTTTCTTTAATACTAGCTTTGATATTAGAATTCTCAGTGCACTGCTAGAATTAAGACATTGTTCTCACAATTCTGAATATGATCTTTGAATACTGGCTTTGAGCTTAGAACTCTCAGTGTGTTGGTAGAATTCTTTCTTTGTTGTGACAATTCTTAGAAGTTTAGAATTCTCAATGTTTTGGTAGAATTCTTCCTTTGTTGTGACAATTCTTAGAATTCTTAGAAGTTTAGAATTCTCAGTGTGTTGGTAGAATTCTTTCTTTGTTGTGACAATTCTTAATTTGATCTTTCTTTAATACTAGCTTTGAAATTAAAACTCTCAGTACACTGCTAGAATTAAGACATTGTTCTCACAATTCTGAATATTATCTTTGAATACTGGCTTTGAGCTTAGAATTCTCAGTGTGTTGGTAGAATTCTTCCTTTGTTGTGACAATTCTTAATTTGATCTTTCTTTAATACTAGCTTTAATATTAGAATTCTCAGTGCACTGCTAGAATTAAGACATTGTTCTCACAATTCTGAATATGATCTTTGAATACTGGCTTTGAGCTTAGAATTCTCAGTGTGTTGGTAGAATTCTTCCTTTGTTGTGACAATTCTTAGAAGCTTAGAATTCTCAATGTGTGGGTAGAATTCTTCCTTTGTTGTGATAATTCTTAGAATTCTTATAAGCTTAGAATTCTCAATGTGTTGGCAGACTTCTTCCTTTGTTGTGACAATTCTTAGAAGCTTAGAATTCTCAATGTGTTGGTAGAATTCTTCCTTTGTTGTGACAATTCTTAGATTTCTTAGAAGTTTAGAATGCTCAGTGTGTTGGTAAAATTCTTCCTTTGTTGTGACAATTCTTAATTTGATCTTTCTTCAATAGAATAGAATAGAATGCCTTTATTGTCATTATACAGGATGTACAATGAGATTGGATACTAGCTTTGATATTAGTATTCTCAGTGCACTGCTAGAATTAAGACATTGTTCTCACAATTCTGAATATGATCTTTGAATACTGGCTTTGAGCTTAGAATTCTCAGTGTGTTGGTAGAATTCTTCCTTTGTTGTGACAATTCTTAGAAGCTTAGAATTCTCAATGTTTTGGTAGAATTCTTCCTTTGTTGTGACAATTCTTAGAATTCTTAGAAGTTTAGAATTCTCAGTGTGTTGGTAGAATTCTTCCTTTGTTGTGACAATTCTTAGAGTTCTTAGAAGCTTAGAATTCTCAATGTGTTGGTAGAATTCTTCCTTTGTTGTGACAATTGTTAAAATTCTAAGACATTTAGAATTCTCAATGTGTTAGTAGAATTTTTCCTTTGTTGTGAGAATTCTCAATGTGTTGATAGACTTTTTCCTTTGTTGTGACAATTCTTAATTTGATCTGTCTTTAATACTAGCTTTGATATTAAAACTCTCAGTGCACTGCTAGAATTAAGACATTGTTCTCACAATTCTGAATATGATCTTTGAATACTGGCTTTGAGCTTAGAATTCTCAGTGTGTTGGTAGAATTCTTCTTTTGTTGTGACAATTCTTAGAAGCTTAGAATTCTCAATGTCTTGGTAGAATTCTTCCTTTGTTGTGATAATTCTTAGAATTCTTAGAAGCTTAGAATTCTCAGTGTGTTGGTAGAATTCTTCTTTTGTTGTGACAATTCTTAGAAGCTTAGAATTCTCAATGTGTTGGTAGAATTCTTCCTTTGTTGTGACAATTCTTAATTTGATCTTTCTTTAATAGAATATGTAACCCACCTAAGTCAGTGCATTATAGGTTTAAAGTTATTTTCTTTGTTTTATGGTGTAGTATCTGTGTTTCACCAGTAGATGGGATGTATGTGCTACTGACCCACTTACCGCCATCTTGGAAAAACGTCAGTCCAACGCATTACTGACGGGAGAGAGCACTGAGTACAGAGAGATGAGATCGTGTAAAGAAAAATGTTATTAGAGTGGTAGTTTTTGGCATTTGATGACATACCTGATCCCAAGAGGTATTGAAGAACGAGGATTTGTCCAGTTCTTTTGATTTCTGTTCTCCGGTGAGTGTTGTATATGACTTGTGTATCAGAGTACTGTGATTAGTTAAACCAAGCTAGCGATGCTATGGTGACTTGCTTCACTATACCACAAGTTTTGATGTAATTGTATTTGTCTGCATTATACTGTGAAATGATTACTTAAAACCAATCGGAGAAAGTGTGAAACTATGTGTAGGACTGAACTTGATGACAAGAAATGATCATAAGCAGGCAGTTACACTACCGCATGACATGCTAGTGCTATGTGTGATACGTGATGCAGTAGTATGACACTGTGTAATGACCTGTAAACTGCTGCATAGATTATTGCAGTTGTGAATGAGTTTTACCAGATCTGGTGTTATTAATTTCTGTCTGAAAAGAGTGATATTGATGTTAATGTTCACCTGCTTGTGCAGGTTGGTTTTTTGTTTACCTGATTCAAGTTGGGACTGGTTAGACGTGGAGCCACGACTGTGTCCGTGAGCCGCTGACGTACTGGATGCCCTAAAATATCTCCACAGTGGACCCATTCGTATTCCAGCCCTCATCACAGACAGATAAGCTTGAACCATTGTGCACAAAATCACACTACCCGGGTAGTTTTATATTTTTGGAGCTCTGAGCTATTTTTTATTATTTTGTGGACATTTTATAATCCATTTTTGGATCCTCTTTTTTTTGGGTAAAAGACTGAAACAAATGTAAAGAAGGATTTAAAGGACAATACATGGTGAATATATAAAGTGTAAGGACTGAATTACAAGAACTGAACTAAACAAAGGGTTGCAGGAAAAGAAAGAAATTATTAATTTTTGGTATTCATTTGGTTGTTGAATAAATGCCGGCTTTGTTTACTTACAAGCAATTGTCTGATTTCATCTCACCTATACTCCTCCTTTAGGATCTAGAGTAGTGAGTGCGTGTATTACTGCTTTATACACGTTACATCCATTTCTGTAGCGAGCCAGCCAGGAGGAGTAGGTAGATTTAAAATGAGAAGTTAAAGCTAAATCTATTTTTTGCCGGTATACATTGCCAGTTTATTTCCTTGTCCAAGTGTTCATATTTTTTGGGAAACAAAACATTTTATTGCATGCAAACATGGATTTTGAAACAGAGTATGGTATGGATATGAAGAAGTGTGTGTATGTTGAAGGTATTGCCGCATCTGACACAGATGAACAGATTTCTGAGTTCTGTTCAACTTTTGGGCCAGTAAACAAAGTGTTGAGGGTAACACAAACAGGCCAGAGTTCTGGTGTAAAAGCTTTAGTTGAGTTTCAATCTGAAGAACCAGTTACAAAATTAGCTCCTACCCTCCCACAGCTTTACCCCAGCACTGAGAATACTAATATTATGTGGCGTGTAGATGTAGTCTACAAAGGCAATCGGACCCCTAAGCAGTTCACCCCTGCTGGGTCCTCAGCCTCTTTTGGCCATGGAGACCACCTAAACTCAGATAGTGAAGCAGATGCTGATGACAGCAGAACACCTTTACTGCCCTGAACACGCACTAGAATTGACCTCACAGAACAAGACACCTCTAATTTTGGAACAAAGGCAAAACTTTGGGCAAACATGATTCAGCCAACTACATCGAATGATCAAAAAACTTCAGACAAGGAAATTCTTAACCCTCCTGAAGTTCAGAAAATTATTGTAGAGCACGTGATTAAGAATGACAGCTCCAATACACAGAGCCAAAGCTCAAAATGGCTTCGTCCCTTTTCAGGGAAGTTTCCAAAGCCTCCCAATGAGGTTGATTTTGAAACATGGTCCCTCCACGTTGAACTTATGATGCAGGATAACCCAAATGTTGACATGCAACGAAGAAAAATGCTAGAAAGTCTACTCCCACCCGCTTCTGACTTAGTGAGACAGCTTGGTCCATATGCAGCCCCCAGTGAGTATGTCAAACTTCTTGAATCGGCGTATGGACTAGTTGAAGATGGAGAAGAGATCTTTGCACGCTTTCTAAGCACCCACCAGAATGCAGGTGAGAAGGCCTCTGACTTTCTACAGTGACTGCAAGTGCTGCTGACTACAGCCATACAGAGAGGTGGAGTAACACACAAAGACGCTAGCAAGCACTTAATCAGACAATTTCAGTGGGGATGTTGGGATCAGTCCCTACTCCTTGCATTACAATTAGAGCTCAAATCAGACACACCCCCTAAATTTTCAGACTTCTTGTTGCACTTGCGAACAGAAGAAGACAGGAGAGCTGTAAAGCATGATCGTATGCAACGCCATTTAGGGGGCACAAAAACCAAGTCAACTGTAAATGTGCAGCTGGTGCCTGAGACAACTCCCAATTGTGAACCAAGTACTGGTATTCTTCAGACATACATCACACAGACAGAGGACTTAAGGAAACAGGTAGCTGAACTAAAAATGCAGCTTACCAAAAAGAGAGAACAGCGGAAACAGAAAGGTGCTAAAGAAACACACCTAAAGCCTGAACCATCCCCAGTTGGAGTAACTGAGGCTGAAGTCCAGCACCTCATGCCTAGACCACGACCAAAAGCATGGTTCTGTTTCAAATGTGGCAATGATGGGCATATTGCTCGTGAATGTGCAAACCCAGCTAACAAGTCATTAGTGGACCAAAAGTACAGAGAGTTAAAGGAGCGGCAGGATGAATGGCAAAACCGTTATGGTCATTCAAACAGGAAAGGGTCGCAGTGGAGGGACTGACTGCACCCAATAAAGAACAATGTCCCTTGTCAACCCAAAATTTCACACCAGCCACTTGTGAAAGTCACTCTGCGACTGAGCTATGTAACAGTAAACTTCCAAAAGGATTAGTAGGGCCGAAGTATATAGCCACAGTGACTATTGAAGGAGTCCAGTGCAGCAGCCTAATCGATTCGGCTTCCCAGGTGACAACCATTTCAAAATCATTTCATGACAACCATCTTGCACACCAGCCCATCTTTCCCATACAAGACCTTTTAGATCTTGAAGGTGCTGGTGGTCAGGAAGTCCCCTACCTGGGATATATCCAAGTCTCGATTGATTTCCCAGAGAATATCACAGGAACACCAGACAAAGTAGACACACTTGCACTTGTTGTTCCTGACCACAGATCAAATATGCACGTTCCGTTGCTAATAGGCACGAATGTATTGGACCCTCTGTATGAAAGGTATGCACTGACCTTGGATGAGCACATCGCTCACCCACCCAAGCGCAGTCATGAATCCCCTTTAGCCAGACATTTGTATCATAGGTTTAGGATAAACCAGACACATGGCACTGTTGGCAGTGTCAAGCTGCAAAGCAAAAAGTGTATTAAAATTCCTGCAGGGGAAAGAGCAGTGTTAAATGGGTACATAAGAAGGGTCCCAGTAGCAGGGGGTACCACTCTCTTAGTTGAACCTCCTCAGTCAAACTTACCTGCTGGTCTCCTGTTTTGCAGCTACATCATGACAAGTCCATCACGTTCCTCCTTCAAGTTACCTGTCCTTGTCAAAAATGAAACTGCACACGACATCAGAATGCCTGCGGGCTACATGATAGCAGAGGTCTCACTTCCAAAGGCTGTAACACCACTGCCAGTAAGTGACACTAAGAGTACATCAGATGAATCACCCCACTTCGCACCAAATCTTGCGGCATGCAGTTCAATGCAGACGTCTGATTCTTGTAAACTCACTTTCGATTTCTCTGATTCACCCCTACCGGAGGAGTGGAAAGAGAGAGTTACCAAGAAACTCCATTCAATGTCAGACGTTTTTGCATTAAATGACCTTGATTATGGCCACACCACTGAAGTCAAACACAGAATCAGATTGTCCGACCCTACTCCATTCAAACAAAGGCCTCGGCCAATCCATCCTTCTGACTATGAGGCTGTCAGACTTCACTTGAAAGAGCTCCAAGATGCTAACATTATCCGAGAATCAGTGAGCCCATTTGCTTCTCCTATTGTTGTGGTGAAGAAAAAGAATGGCACCATTAGGTTGTGTGTTGATTATCGCAAGCTAAACAGCCAAAAAATCAAGGATGCCTACGCATTGCCTAACATAGAAGAAGCTTTCTCGGTCTTGACAGGTTCTAAATGGTTCTCTATTATGGATCTGAAGTCTGGATATTACCAGGTGGAAGTAGAGGAAGAAGATAAGTGCAAAACTGCTTTTGTGACACCAATGGGATTCTGGGAGTTTAACAGAATGCCCCAGGGGGTTATGAATGCTCCAAGTACCTTTCAAAGGGTCATGGAGAAGTGCATGGGACCCATGAATTTGAGTGAGGTCTTGGTCTTCCTTGACGACCTTATTGTTTTTTCTGCCACACTTGAGGAGCACGAGCAACGGCTCCTAAAAGTACTTGATAGGCTCCGAGAATTTGGCTTAAAGCTGTCACCTGAAAAATGCCAGTTCTTCAGAAAGTCTGTCAAATACCTGGGTCATGTTGTGTCCAAAAAAGGGGTTGAGACAGACCCAGCCAAGATAGCAGCCCTTACCACCTGGCCCAGACCAAACAATATCAAAGAGCTCAAGTCTTTTCTTGGCTTTGCTGGATATTATCGGAGGTTTATAAAAGACTACTCCAAAATTGCAAGACCTCTTAATGACTTAACTGCTGGTCATATGCCACCAAAGAGAAAGTCATTTAACAACACTAAGCCCTCCACCAGTGCAGAGTTCAAGAAACCATTTGATGAGAGATGGACTCCTGCTTGTGAGGATGCTTTTAAGACTCTTATTCAAAAACTCACAACAGCTCCCATTCTTGGATTTGCGGATCCTAAAAAAACATTCATTGTCCACACCGATGCCAGCTTGCATGGTCTTGGCGCAGCATTATATCAGGAGCAAGAGGGCAACTTGAGGGTGATAGCCTATGCAAGCAGAGGACTGTCACGCTGTGAACGGAGATATCCTGCTCACAAACTAGAATTCCTGTCTCTTAAATGGGCTGTCACCGAAAAGTTCTTTGATTATTTGTATGGAGCGCGATTCACAGTGGTGACAGATAACAACCCACTGACGTATATATTGACATCTGCTAAACTTGATGCAGCAGGCCACCGCTGGTTGGCTGCACTCTCCAGCTTTAATTTTAACATCCAGTATAGAGCTGGCAAAAAGAACCAAGACACAGATGGTCTTTCGAGGCGTCCACACCCACAAGACACTAACATACCTGACATCAGTTCACAAGATGAAGATGATCGGATTAAAAGGTTCATTGATCAGTTCTTGCAGGATGATAAAGATCCCGTTTTCCCTGCTGAGGCTGTAAAAGCACTGTGTCAGAGGCATGAGCTTAACTCAAGACCTGATGCAGAAACAGAGCTACAGCCACTTGTGCCAGTAGAATGCCTAGCCATTGAGGCATCTGCACTACCTGACATGTTCTGCCAAACAGATATACTTGGATCCTGTACTCTGCCAAAGATGTCTCTTGAAGATTGGGCACGTGAACAGAGACACGATCCGGTTATAAGCCGTGTGATTGACATTGTAAAGGCAGGAAAACGCCTTTCATACAAAAAGAGGCAACATGAAAGTCGAGAGGTTCAGTTGTTGCTGAGAGCAGTGAATCAATTAGTGTTGACTAATGCGGTTCTGTACAGGAAGCTTTTTGATCAGGGTAAACCCTGTTATCAGCTCGTTCTCCCAATGAACTTCAGACACCAAGCCCTTGAACACCTTCATGATGCTGTTGGACATTTGGGTGTTGATAGAACATTGGATCTGATCCGCACCCGGTTCTTTTGGCCCCGTATGGCTCTGGATGTAAACACAAAGATCAAGACCTGTGAAAGGTGTGTGCAAAGAAAAGCACGAGCTGAAAAGAGTGCCCCTCTGGTAAATATTAAAACCAGTCGTCCTTTGGAATTAGTCTGTATGGACTACCTTTCGCTCGAGCCAGACGGAAAAGGAACAAAGAATATATTGGTCATAACCGACCATTTCACTAAATATGCAGTAGCAGTCCCGACAGCAGATCAGAAGGCAAAAACCGTGGCAAAAGCCCTCTGGAACAATTTCTTCATTCATTATGGATTCCCAGAGCGCTTACATAGTGATCAGGGCCGTGACTTTGAGTCCGCTCTCATTAAAGACTTATGTTCGCTGCTCCATGTTAAAAAAACTAGAACTACACCCTACCATCCACGTGGCAATCCCGTGGAGCGGTTTAATCGAACCCTTCTTGGAATGCTGGGAACACTAGAAGAGGGAGACAAAGCTAGGTGGAAAGATTTTGTGCAGCCTCTTGTGCATGCGTACAACTGCACTAAAAATGATACCACCGGCTTTTCCCCCTATCAGCTTATGTTCGGTCGTCAGCCGCGCCTTCCCATAGACATAGCCTTTGGGCTAAACCCAGATCGGTGTAGTAGCGTGTCCCATTCTGAATATGTCAAAAAACTAACAGAAAGCCTAACAGAAAGCTATCGGCTAGCTACAGAGCATAGCCAAAAGCAAGCATTACAAAACAAAAGAAGGTTTGACAACAAAGTGAGAGAGTCCACTCTGGCTGCAGGTGACAGAGTCCTTGTGAGGAATGTTGGCCTCAGAGGCAAACATAAGATTGCAGATCGCTGGAGTGAGACAATATACTGTGTTGTTAAGCAGATACCAGACTCACCAGTTTATGTTGTTGTCCCCGAGAATGGGAATGGGCCTGAGAGAGTCCTTCATCGGGATTTGCTTTTACCTTGTGGATTTTTGCCATCTACCTTTGAGGAAGTGAACCCTGGTAACTCAAAACCCAAAGTGGTACAAAAAGAGTCCCAGCTTCCTGTTCATTTGGGGTATGAGGAGGAACTGGACCCACCTGATACTGAGGATGGAATTCAGTATTATTCTTCTTATGACCAGCATGAGAGAAACGACACCCAAACAAACTATGAACCAAGAGAGCCAGTTTTGGAGGATGCTGGGTTAGCAGAAAATCCAGATTCTGAAATACCACCCCAAACTGCTTTACATGGAGAGAATACACCTGAACAATCAGAAGGTGAAATTGAAAGCACAGGTTCACAGTCATTTTCATTGAACCCTGAGGCTACAGTTTTCCAACCAATGCTACCTTCAGAAGTTGAACAAAATGAGCCAACGCCTGTCCATCAAACTGTTTTACCTGATGGTAGTCTTCCTGATTCGCTGGTAAATACTCCAAGCGAAAATCATAGTCATTGCAAAGGGATGGAAAATGGAAAGGAAGATGCCAGTGGAAATGACAGTGGAAATGAGCATGCAGATTTGACACAAAGTGATTGTGACACAGAAACAGAACTAAGAAGATATTCCAGAGAAAGAGTAGCCCCAAGAAGGCTAACCTACCCCACGTTGGGGAACACATTAGTGACTGTTATGCATTCAATCTTGCAGGGATTAGACCAAGCCCTGACTGACACTTTCAATTTTGACCCAATAGCTATCAACACTTTTTCCCTTTAAAATAGTGCTGTGTGCAACATGCAAGGATGCATGCTGATTTAGGGGGGGAGGATGTAACCCACCTAAGTCAGTGCATTATAGGTCTAAAGTTATTTTCTTTGTTTTATGGTGTAGTATCTGTGTTTCACGAGTAGATGGGATGTATGTGCTACTGACACACTTACCGCCATCTTGGAAAAACGTCAGTCCAACGCATTACTGACGGGAGAGAGCACTGAGTACAGAGAGATGAGATCGTGTAAAGAAAAATGTTATTAGAGTGGTAGTTTTTGGCATTTGATGACATACCTGATCCCAAGAGGTATTGAAGAACGAGGATTTGTCCAGTTCTTTTGATTTCTGTTCTCCGGTGAGTGTTGTATATGACTTGTGTATCAGAGTACTGCGATTAGTTAAACCAAGCTAGCAATGCTATGGTGACTTGCTTCACCATACCACAAGTTTTGATGTAATTGTATTTGTCTGCATTATACTGTGAAATGATTACTTAAAACCAATCGGAGAAAGTGTGAAACTATGTGTAGGACAGAACTTGATGACAAGAAATGATCATAAGCAGGCAGTTACACTACTGCATGACATGCTAGTGCTATGTGTGATACGTGATGCAGTAGTATGACACTGTGTAATGACCTGTAAACTGCTGCATAGATTATTGCAGTTGTGAATGAGTTTTACCAGATCTGGTGTTATTAATTTCTGTCTGAAAAGAGTGATATTGATGTTAATGTTCACCTGCTTGTGCAGGTTGGTTTTTTGTTTACCTGATTCAAGTTGGGACTGGTTAGACGTGGAGCCACGACTGTGTCCGTGAGCCGCTGACGTACTGGATGCCCTAAAATATCTCCACAGTGGACCCATTCGTATTCCAGCCCTCATCACAGACAGATAAGCTTGAACCATTGTGCACAAAATCACACTACCCGGGTAGTTTTATATTTTTGGAGCTCTGAGCTATTTTTTATTATTTTGTGGACATTTTATAATCCATTTTTGGATCCTCTTTTTTTTGGGTAAAAGACTGAAACAAATGTAAAGAAGGATTTAAAGGACAATACATGGTGAATATATAAAGTGTAAGGACTGAACTACAAGAACTGAACTAAACAAAGGGTTGCAGGAAAAGAAAGAAATTATTAATTTTTGGTATTCATTTGGTTGTTGAATAAATGCCGGCTTTGTTTACTTACAAGCAATTGTCTGATTTCATCTCACCTATACTCCTCCTTTAGGATCTAGAGTAGTGAGTGCGTGTATTACTGCTTTATACACGTTACAAATAGAATAGAATGCCTTTATTGTCATTATACAGGATGTATAATGAGATTGGATACTAGCTTTGATATTAGTATTCTCAGTGCACTGCTAAAATTAAGACATTGTTCTCACAATTCTGAATATGATCTTTAAATACTGGCTTTGAGCTTAGAATTCTCAGTGTGTTGGTAGAATTCTTCCTTTGTTGTGACAATTCTTAGAAGTTTAGAATTCTCAGTGAGTTGGTAGAATTCTTCCTTTGTTGTGACAATTGTTAAAATTCTAAGACGCTTAGAATTCTCAATGTTTTGGTAGAATTCTTCCTTTGTTGTGACAATTCTTAGAATTCTTAGAAGTTTAGAATTCTCAGTGTGTTGGTAGAATTCTTTCTTTGTTGTGACAATTCTTAATTTGATCTTTCTTTAATACTAGCTTTGATATTAGAATTCTCAGTGCACTGCTAGAATTAAGACATTGTTCTCACAATTCTGAATATGATCTTTGAATACTGGCTTTGAGCTTAGAATTCTCAGTGTGTTGGTAGAATTCTTCCTTTGTTGTGACAATTCTTAGAAGCTTAGAATTCTCAATGTGTTGGTAGAATTCTTCCTTTGTTGTGACAATTCTTAGAATATTCTTAGAACCTTAGAATTCTCAATGTGTTGGTAGAATTCTTTCTTTGTTGTGACAATTCTTAATTTGATCTTTCTTTAATACTAGCTTTGATATTAAAAGTCTCAGTGCACTGCTAGAATTAAGACATTGTTCTCACAATTCTGAATATGATCTTTGAATACTGGCTTTGAGCTTAGAATTCTGTGTGTTGGTAGAATTCTTCCTTTGTTGTGACAATTCTTAAAAGCTTAGAATTCTCAATGTGTTGGTAGAATTCTTCCTTTGTTGTGATAATTCTTAGAATTCTTAGAAGCTTAGAATTCTCAATGTGTTTGTAGAATTCTTCCTTTGTTGTGAGAATTCTCAATGTGTTGATAGAATTTTTCCTTTGTTGTGACAATTCTTAATTTGATCTTTCTTTAAAACTAGCTTTGATATTAGAACTCTCAGTGCACTGCAAGAATTAAGACATTGTTCTCAAATTCTGAATATGATCTTTGAATACTGGCTTTGCGCTTAGAATTCTCAATGTGTTGGTAGACTTCTTCCTTTGTTGTGATAAGTTTTAGAATTCTTAGAAGCTTAGAATTCTCAATGTGTTTGTAGAATTCTTTCTTTGTTGTGACAATTGTTAAAATTCTAAGAAGCTTAGAATTCTCAATGTTTTGGTAGAATTCTTCCTTTGTTGAGACAATTCTTAATTTGATCTTTCTTTAATAGAATAGAATAGAATGCCTTTATTGTCATTATACAGGATGTACAATGAGATTGGTTACTAGCTTTGATATTAGTATTCTCAGTGCACTGCCTCCCGGGTGCCGTTGTTCTCTGTTCCATTTGTTCCATTTGCTCCATTTGCTCCATTTGCTCCTGTGACACTACCTGCGCGACACCGGTAGAAGGCGCTGCGCGACACCGGCAGAAAGCTCAGAGCTTCGGACAAACCGTAAGTACAGATTCATTAAATTTTTCTTTCTTTCCTTTATTTTAATGGAAAAACTGAGAAAACCGCTCACAAATCTATTATTTCAGACTCGCAGGAGGTTCTCTGAGCTAACCGAGCTGTTTGTTTACTCTGACTTTATTTGTTGCTTTACGATGTTTAGCTAATGTAGCGGCTGGGATTTAACGTCCGCACACAGTCACTTATTAATATTACTGCGATTTATCAAACACACTGTCAGTGACTGTGGTATAGTTCATACGTTTAAACTGTATATATTCACTTGTTGTTACACGGCCAAACTCCATCACGTCTGTAGCTGCTTAGAACTTGTTTATACTTGACTAAAAAATGACTGAAATGATAAATGCATGATGTGAGCATGATTCTCACTCACTGTGTTTTCTCCTATCAGTTTCACCAGCTTTTAACCGAATAAGTGAGTTTTCTTTCAAAAACAGTTTCACCAGCTTTTAAATGAAAAAGTGAGTTTGAATTTTCACTGTAATCACTCCATTTAATCTCTCACACACTCAGCAGCTTTCTGACTTATCTCGAAGCGCTCTTGCAGTCACACTTTTGTCTTCTCTTTAGGTGGAGCATCCTAAATTTAGGAGGACCCCCTCAGCAAGGAGGCTACAGGGCAAAGGGTCCGGAGGAGGTGGGTGCAGAGGCCTGTGCCCACGTTGCCTCAGAGGGTGGCGATGCCAGCAACGCCACCCTCACGCTGAGCCGGTGGAAGGTTCAGTTTGGCCGTTACCAGGGTCAGACCTTCCACTGGCTGATGGAGAACGACGTGGGCTACGCTGTCAACCTGGTTGCCTCCCACCAGAAGGAGCGAGAGAGGACAGGTTCTCAGTCCCCACTCATGGCCAACAAGGTGTGCTCTGTCAGCCAGATTCATTCATACTCAACAGTCTGATGACAGCTTTAACACTTCTGTGTGTGCTCGTAGGACGCCTTCACCCGCTACGCCTCAGCGTACCCTGACTTTGTGGAGGCGGTCAGGTTCCACCGTGCGTTTGAGGAGGCGCGTGCGAAGTCCCTCCAGCCTGGTCAGGAGGGACAGGCTCTTGTTGGCTTTGGGGACTTCAAATTTGAGACCCTGCAGGGCCTTTATGAGTCTCAGGAGCCCAAGAAGAAACGGTATGTTGTAGCTGAGATAAAATTATTTCCATATTAACATCTAAGTCAGCTTCTTCCTGAATAACCTCAGTTATAAGTTTTAAGTTTGCCTCATCTCTGCAGGTTTGTCAACTACCTGCGAAGGACGGCACCAGCTCCTGGGTCACAGATGGAGAACGCCGTCCGTTATGTCAAGAAGAGAGACCGACAGAGAGCGAGTGCTGCTACAGCCGCCACCAGCAGCAGCAGCAGCACAGCCTCTGTCTCAGCTGCAAAGATGGGGCCCAAAAGCACTTCACAGTACGCATTTCATTTAGTGTTTGTCTGCCTTTGATCACCTGAACATATTTGAAGAAGAAATGCTCATGTTGTGTCCTGTTTCAGGTTTGCAGCCTTTGTTTCCGGGCGACGTTCTCTGTCTGTGGTGGAAATGCAGGCAAAAGTTAAGAAACTGGCGGCCCCTAAACCTGTGTTTCCAGGTAAGCTGAAGTTCTGCTTCACTAAAACACAAAACTGCTGTTTGCTTTTTTCTTCAAACCTCATTTTTTGTGTGTTCTTGTTCCAGCTTCCTTCACACCAGCTCTTCCCACCAGGACATCTGAAGAACCTACAAATGAAGAGCTGGTTCAGGCAGCAGTTCACACTGAGGAGTGTAAGTAACTGAACTTTTATCCATCTCACATTTTTATAATAACAGAAAGACTTGCATTCATGTTCTCTGCTGTTTTTATTCTTTCTTTCTTATATTTTGATGCAAACACAGAAGAGGGGAAAGCAGATGAAGGTTTGTGTTTCATTAAATACTCGGTGGGTTTCCTCTCTGCTCACTAACTGAGCTGCTGCCATTCAGCTTTGACATCACAGCTAATCAGAGCACCCTCAGATAATTAATCTCATTATTTAAACACGTGGCTTCTCCTCCACCTTCCTGCATTCCTCCATCAACAAGTACAGTCCTCCACCTTCATCTGAACACTTTCCACTCCGTCCTCCCCTGGCCCCTGTGTCTCTCTGCTCTCCTGCTTCTACTCTGTCTTTACTTTAAAAATCAAACTCTTCGTGAACTAAATCATCTGTTTCTCTTTCATTCAGCAGCCTCTGACGTACAGGCACCTCGCTCACAGCACCTGCATCCACCTCCTACCACTTCATCACAGGAGGAGCCAACAGATGAGGAGCTGCTGGAGGCCTCACAGGAGCTGGATCCAAGTGTGGACACAACAGCTCCTGCTGCTCCTCCCCATGAGGCTCCCCCTCCATCTCTGGCCGCTCCCCCTCCATCTCTGGTGATGCGATGTTATCGGGGTGGAGTACCTGTACCAGCAAACAGGCGTCGTGCTTGAGGATGTCAGCCTGGACCCTGACACTCCGGATGAGGCTGCTGCCGTTGACACCCTCATGGAGGTGGATGAGGGGATCGAGGAGGACGTCGGGGACCCCACCATCTTTAAACCTGATCCACCCCCGACCACCAGCACAGTGGCAGCAGCTCAGTCAGCTGATCCAGCTGAAGCACCCAAGTCTGAGCCATCTACTCCAGCTGCCCCCCATCAACATGCCCCTCCTGAGGCCCCTGAGGTCCAGGCTCCTGCTCCTCAGCACTCCTCAGACTCTAAGGTAACACTCTGTGCTACACACATTGCTAATGAGGATGTCACTGTGGAAACTGTCCTATTTTATGCTGCTTTCCTCTTCACCCTCCTTTTGTGTCTTATATTACTCTCAGGATGAGGTCCATGGTCCTGAAGGTCAGCCCGGGTATCAGAGGTATAAGAACTGACATTAAACTATTTTGTCTCTATGTTAAAGTTTATCGTAGGATGCAGATCAGGAGTCTAAAGGCAGCTTATGTTGATTTTTCAGGTTCTGCAGACGCCAGAAATCCTGCGAGAGGGCTGTGCAGGAGCAGGGACTTGGAATGGTTCCTGCTCCAGCTGCTGCTGACCAGCCTCTCCCAGCAGCTAAAGGGCTGTCCTTGGAGCAGGTGGGACAAGGACAGCCCTTTACTTCCGGCATCCCAGAGGAACAGCCTGGACCCTCCAGCAGGGGACTGCCACCTCCACCAGACCAGCCTCGACCCGTCACTGTCATTCTTCTATCTCTGCTGAGACCTCTGCTGCCCACCTCAGGCTCTGCCGCTCCCCCGGCTCCTCTTCTTGGACCACCGGGTGTTCCCTGCACTACCGCCTACAGGAAGAGGAAGGTGGTGGAGGCTTCTCCTGCTGCTGCTGCTGGGCAGGGTCCCCCCCAAGGACAGAAAGCCCGCTGGCTGTACGCCTGCAGCAAGTGTGGCCAGCCTAGAAGGCTCGACACTGGCCACACTCGCATTGCAGGTGTGTCCTACTGTGCGGCTGTCGGTGGGAAGACTGTGGAGGAGTGGAAGGAGGACATGAAACGGTGTGACCCCCCAAAGCCGTGAACATGTTCATTTTGTTCTGTATTCAAGTTATTTTACTAATGTTTTCTTTTAATTAAAGATGCATCTTCGTTGACACTTCTTTCCTTCATTGTTCTGCATGGAAAAACAACCTGACAAGGTCAACAGGTCAAACAGTTCATATACACTTTATTTACAACACACCTGCTTTCATAGCAGTTTCTGAGAGGTGATTTCAGCTCCTGAACACTGAATTACAGTTATTCACAGTTACATCATGGACTTCGAAGAAGAAGAAACAGCCTTTATTGTCCCACAGAGGGGAAATTTGGGAGTTCATTTCAAGAACCAAAAAAAATAAATAAAAAAAAGTCAGTATCCTGCCTTAACCACACATTTTAGTTCTTCACTCACACCGAGTGTCAAACTGAGTCATGTTGAAGCAGAAAGAAAAAATCTGCAGAGCGACATCAGAGGTGTTGCGGACAGACAAAAGCACACACAGTGCTACGTCCCTACTTTAACACATTTTAATACACAGCGTGGAGCTAAAAATACGTTTTCATAATATTTTGGCCTTTAAGGCTCCTAAAGGAGGCCTTGCGATCTCCATCTATTAGCAGGTAACAAGTTACTGCAGCAGCAGTAGTGCAGAAAGTGAGGATGCTCTGATGCAGGATCTGTGTGAGGACAGCCATCTCATTCAGTCTGAAGTGCTCTCTCCGTTTATTGTTCGCAGCCTACAAACTCCAGATAGATACTTTATTGATCCCGCGAGGGAAATTATTGAGTTACAGCAGCAAGAACATAGTACAATCTACACTAAACAGACACAGTTGCAAAAAGATGTAATACAGAAGTGTGTCTGTGTGGATTCTCAGTCATCCAGGTCATAGTAGTCTCTGGAGCTTGAAAAAAGGCGACTGGGGATCTTGACTGGTGTGACTGGTGTGTTCACCTGTCACAAAGGTGTTGTAAAAGGACATTCTTTAACAGCAGCGGGGTTTATCTTCCTGGACTCTTTTCTGTCCTCCTGCTGGAGTGAAGGATGAGAGTCCATCTGGTCCCGGCGCAGGACCGAAGCAGCATCCAAACCGGCCTGCTGTTCAGAAGCCAACAGGGACACTTTTATTTATTGTAACCTCGTTACTGTTTATCCTCTGTGCAATACCTTTGCTGATGCTACACTCAATTTTCCCGTCGTGGGACTAATAAAGGGATTTCTTACCTTCCTTCTCAAACTATAAATTATATATAATTTCATATATAATAGTGATAGAACAAAATGAAAATATTAAAATCTAAGTAAAGAAAAGTAACAGACTGACAATGTGCAGGAGAGTAGTGCAAATTGCATTAATAAACATATGTACGTTATGAACCTGAAAGACAGTTGCACAAAGATATCGTACGGTTTGATAAACTCCGTTCTTTAACAGCAGCGGGGCTTATCTTTCCTTCTTTTCCCACGCTAACTTTGGCTGACATCCTTGTGCCGAGCTGGGATCGAACCGACGACCTTCTGCTTCTCAGCAAACCCATGGCGCAGGACCCCCCCTCTCCCCCTCTCCCCACAGAGAAGAACGGACAGCAGCTTCACTGCTAGAATTAAGACATTGTTCTCACAATTCTGAACATGATCTTTGAATACTGGCTTTGCACTTAGAATTCTCAGTGTGTTGGTAGACATCTTCCTTTGTTGTGACAATTCTTAGAATTCTTAGAAGCTTAGAAATGTCAGTGTGTTGGTAGAATTCTTCCTTTGTTGTGACAATTCTTAATTTGATCTTTCTTTAATACTAGCTTCAATATTAGAATTCTCAGTGCACTTCTAGAATTAAGACATTGTTCTCACAATTCTGAATATGATCTTTGAATACTGGCTTTGAGCTTAGAATTCTCAGTGTGTTGGTAGAATTCTTCCTTTGTTGTGATAAGTTTTAGAATTCTTAGAAGCTTAGAATTCTCAATGTGTTGGTAGAATTCTTCCTCTGTTGTGACAATTCTTAGAAGCTTAGAATTCTCAATGTGTTGGTAGAATTCTTCCTTTGTTGTGACAATTCTTAATTTGATCTTTCTTTAATAGAATAGAATAGAATGCCTTTATTGTCATTATACAGGATGTACAATGAGATTGGATACTAGCTTTGATATTAGTATTCTCAGTGCACTGCTAGAATTAAGACATTGTTCTCACAATTCTGAATATGATCTTTGAATACTGGCTTTGAGCTTAGAATTCTCAGTGTGTTGGTAGAATTCTTCCTTTGTTGTGACAATTCTTAGAAGTTTAGAATTCTCAGTGAGTTGGTAGAATTCTTCCTTTGTTGCGACAATTGTTAAAATTCTAAGATGCTTAGAATTCTCAATGTTTTGGTAGAATTCTTTCTTTGTTGTGACAATTCTTAATTTGATCTTTCTTTAATAGAATAGAATAGAATGCCTTTATTGTCATTATACAGGATGTACAATGAGATTGGATACTAGCTTTGATATTAGTATTCTCAGTGCACTGCTATAATTAAGACATTGTTCTCACAATTCTGAATATGATCTTTGAATAATGGTTTTGAGCTTAGAATTCTCAGTGTGTTGGTAGAATTCTTCCTTGTTGTGACAATTCTTAGAAGTTTAGAATTCTCAGTGAGTTGGTAGAATTCTTTCTTTGTTGTGACAATTATTAAAATTCTAAGATGCTTAGAATTCTCAATGTTTTGGTAGAATTCTTCCTTTGTTGTGACAATTGTTAAATTCTAAGACGCTTAGAATTCTCAATGTTTTGGTAGAATTCTTTCTTTGTTGTGACAATTCTTAATTTGATCTTTCTTTAATACGAGTTTTGATATTAAAAACTCTCAGTACACTGCTAGAATTAAGACATTGTTCTCACATTCTGAAGATGATCTTTGAATACTGGCTTTGAGCTTAGAATTCTCAGTGTGTTGGTAGAATTCTTCCTTTGTTGCGACAATTTTTAAAATTCTAAGATGCTTAGAATTCTCAATGTTTTGGTAGAATTCTTTCTTTGTTGTGACAATTCTTAATTTGATCTTTCTTTAATAGAATAGAATAGAATGCCTTTATTGTCATTATACAGGATGTACAATGAGATTGGATACTAGCTTTGATATTAGTATTCTCAGTGCACTGCTATAATTAAGACATTGTTCTCACAATTCTGAATATGATCTTTGAATAATGGTTTTGAGCTTAGAATTCTCAGTGTGTTGGTAGAATTCTTCCTTTGTTGTGACAATTCTTAGAAGTTTAGAATTCTCAGTGAGTTGGTAGAATTCTTTCTTTGTTGTGACAATTATTAAAATTCTAAGATGCTTAGAATTCTCAATGTTTTGGTAGAATTCTTCCTTTGTTGTGACAATTGTTAAAATTCTAAGACGCTTAGAATTCTCAATGTTTTGGTAGAATTCTTTCTTTGTTGTGACAATTCTTAATTTGATCTTTCTTTAATACGAGTTTTGATATTAAAACTCTCAGTACACTGCTAGAATTAAGACATTGTTCTCACAATTCTGAAGATGATCTTTGAATACTGGCTTTGAGCTTAGAATTCTCAGTGTGTTGGTAGAATTCTTCCTTTGTTGTGACAATTCTTAGAATTCTTAGAAGCTTAGAATCTCAATGTGTTGGTAGAATTCTTCCTCTGCTGTGACAATTCTTAGAAGCTTAGAATTATCAATGTGTTGGGAGAATTCTTCCTTTGTTGTGACAATTCTTAATTCGATCTTTCTTTAATACTAGCTTTGATATTAGAATTCTCAGTGCACTGCTAGAATTAAGACATTGTTCTCACAATTCTGAATATGATCTTTGAATACTGGCTTTGAGCTTAGAATTCTCAGTGTGTTGGTAGAATTCTTCTTTTGTTGTGACAATTCTTAGAAGCTTAGAATTCTCAATGTGTTGGTAGAATTCTTCCTTTGTTGTGATAATTCTTAGAACTCTTGGAAGCTTGGAATTCTCAATGTGTTTGTAGAATTCTTCCTTTGCTGTGAGAATTCTCAATGTGTTGATAGAATTTTTCCTTTGTTGTGACAATTCTTAATTTGATCTTTCTTTAAAACTAGCTTTGATATTAGAACTCTCAGTGCACTGCTAGAATTAAGACATTGTTCTCACAATTCTGAATATGATCTTTCAATACTGGCTTTGCACTTAGAATTCTCAGTGTGTTGTAGACATCTTCCTTTGTTGTGACAATTCTTAGAATTCTTAGAAGCTTAGAAATGTCAGTGTGTTGGTAGAATTCTTCCTTTGTTGTGACAATTCTTAATTTGATCTTTCTTTAATACTAGCTTCAATATTAGAATTCTCAGTGCACTTCTAGAATTAAGACATTGTTCTCACAATTCTGAATATGATCTTTGAATACTGGCTTTGAGCTTAGAATTCTCAGTGTGTTGGTAGAATTCTTCCTTTGTTGTGATAATTCTTAGAATTCTTAGAAGCTTAGAATTCTCAATGTGTTGGTAGAATTCTTCCTCTGTTGTGACAATTCTTAGAAGCTTAGAATTCTCAATGTGTTGGTAGAATTCTTCCTTTGTTGTGACAATTCTTAATTTGATCTTTCTTTAATAGAATAGAATAGAATGCCTTCATTGTCATTATACAGGATGTACAATGAGATTGGATACTAGCTTTGATATTAGTATTCTCAGTGCACTGCTAGAATTAAGACATTGTTCTCACAATTCTGAATATGATCTTTGAATACTGGCTTTGGGCTTAGAATTCTCAGTGTGTTGGTAGAATTCTTCCTTTGTTGTGACAATTCTTAGAAGTTTAGAATTCTCAGTGAGTTGGTAGAATTCTTTCTTTGTTGTGACAATTATTAAAATTCTAAGACGCTTAGAATTCTCAATGTTTTGGTAGAATTCTTCCTTTGTTGTGACAATTGTTAAAATTCTAAGACTCTTAGAATTCTCAATGTTTTGGTAGAATTCTTTCTTTGTTGTGACAATTCTTAATTTGATCTTTCTTTAATACGAGCTTGATATTAAAACTCTCAGTACACTGCTAGAATTAAGACATTGTTCTCACAATTCTGAAGATGATCTTTGAATACTGGCTTTGAGCTTAGAATTCTCAGTGTGTTGGTAGAATTCTTCCTTTGTTGTGACAATTCTTGGAATTCTTAGAAGCTTAGAATCTCAATGTGTTGGTAGAATTCTTCCTCTGCTGTGACAATTCTTAGAAGCTTAGAATTCTCAATGTGTTGGGAGAATTCTTCCTTTGTTGTGACAATTCTTAATTTGATCTTTCTTTAATACTAGCTTTGATATTAAAACTCTCAGTACACTGCTAGAATTAAGACATTGTTCTCACATTTCTGAATATGATCTTTGAATACTGGCTTTGAGCTTAGAATTCTCAGTGTGTTGGTAGAATTCTTCCTTTGTTGTGACAATTCTTAGAATTCTTAGAAGCATAGAATCTCAATGTGTTGGTAGAATTCTTCCTTTGTTGTGACAATTCTTAGAAGCTTAGAATTCTTAATGTGTTGGGAGAATTCTTCCTTTGTTGTGACACTTATTATTTTGATCTTTCTTTAATACTAGCTTTGATATTAGAATTCTCAGTGCACTGCTAGTATTAAGACATTGTTCTCACAATTCTGAATATGATCTTTGAATACTGGCTTTGAGCTTAGAATTCTCAGTGTGTTGGTAGAATTCTTCCTTTGTTGTGACAATTCTTAGAAGCTTAGAATTCTCAGTGTGTTGGTAGAATTCTTCCTTTGTTGTGACAATTCTTAGAAGCTTAGAATTCTCAATGTGTTGGTAGAATTCTTCCTCTGTTGTGACAATTCTTAGAAGCTTAGAATTCTAAATGTGTTGGTAGAATTCTTCCTTTGTTGTGACAATTCTTAGAATTCTTAGAAGTTTAGAATGCTCAGTGTGTTGGTAGAATTCTTCCTTTGTTGTGACAATTCTTAATTTGATCTTTCTTTAATAGAATAGAATAGAATGCCTTTATTGTCATTATACAGGACATACAATAAGATTGGATACTAGCTTTGATATTAGTATTCTCAGTGCACTGCCAGAATTAAGACATTGTTCTCACAATTCTGAATATGATCTTTGAAGACTGGTTTTGAGCTTAGAATTCTCAGTGTGTTGGTAGAATTCTTCCTTTGTTGTGACAATTGTTAAAATTCTAAGACGCTTAGAATTCTCAATGTTTTGGTAGAATTCTTCCTTTGTTGTGACAATTCTTAGAATTCTTAGAAGTTTTGAATTCTCAGTGAGTTGGTAGAATTCTTCCTTTGTTGTGACAATTGTTAAAATTCTAAGATGCTTAGAATTCTCAATGTTTTGGTAGAATTCTTTCTTTGTTGTGACAATTCTTAATTTGATCTTTCTTTAATACGAGCTTTGATATTAAAACTCTCAGTACACTGCTAGAATTAAGACATTGTTCTCACAATTCTGAATATGATCTTTGAATACTGGCTTTGAGCTTAGAATTCTCAGTGTGTTGGTAGAATGATTCCTTTGTTGTGACAATTCTTAGAATTCTTAGAAGCATAGAATCTCAATGTGTTGGTAGAATTCTTCCTTTGTTGTAACAATTCTTAATTTGATCTTTGTTTAATGCTAGCTTTTTATATTAGAACTCTCAGTACACTGCTAGAATTAAGACATTGTTCTCACAATTCTGAATATGATCTTTGAATACTGGTTTTGAGCTTAGAGTTCTCAGTGTGTTGGTAGAATTCTTTCTTTGTTGTGATAATTCTTAGAATTCTTAGAAGCTTTGAATTCTCAATGTGTTTGTAGAATTCTTCCTTTGTTGTGACAATTCTTAGAATATTCTTAGAAGCTTAGAATTCTCAATGTGTTGGTAGAGTTCTTCCTTTGTTGTGATAATTCTTAGAATTCTTAGAATTCTTAGAAGCTTAGAATTCTAAATGTGTTTGTAGAATTCTTCCTTTGTTGTGATAATTCTTAGAACTCTTAGAAGCTTAGAATTCTCAATGTGTTTGTAGAATTCTTCCTTTGCTGGGAGAATTCTCAATGTGTTGATAGAATTTTTCCTTTGTTGTGACAATTCTTAATTTGATCTTTCTTTAAAACTAGCTTTGATATTAGAACTCTCAGTGCACTGCTAGAATTAAGACATTGTTCTCACAATTCTGGATATGATCTTTGAATACTGGCTTTGAGCTTAGAATTCTCAGTGTGTTGGTAGAATTCTTCCTTTGTTTTGACAATTCTTAGAAGCTTAGAATTCTCAATGTGTTGGTAGAATGCTTCCTTTGTTGTGACAATTCTTAGAATTCTTGGAAGCTTAGAATCTCAATGTGTTGGTAGAATTCTTCCTTTGTTGTAACAATTCTTAATTTGATCTTTCTTTAATACTAGCTTTTTACATTAGAACTCTCAGTGCACTGCTAGAATTAAGACATTGTTCTCACAAATCTGAATATGATCTTTGAATACTGGCTTTGCGCTTAGAATTCTCAATGTGTTGGTAGACTTCTTCCTTTGTTGTGATAAGTTTTAGAATTCTTAGAAGCTTAGAATTCTCAATGTGTTTGTAGAATTCTTTCTTTGTTGTGACAATTCTTAATTTGATCTTTCTTTAATACTAGCTTTGATATTAAAACTCTCAGTGCACTGCTAGAATTAAGACATTGTTCTCACAATTCTGCATATGATCTTTGAATACTGGCTTTGAGCTTAGAATTCTCAGTGTGTTGGTAGACATCTTCCTTTGTTGTGACAATTCTTAGAATTCTTAGAAGCTTAGAATTGTCAGTGTGTTGGTAGAATTCTTCCTTTGTTGTGACAATTGTTAAAATTCTAAGACGCTTAGAATTCTCAATGTTTTGGTAGAATTCTTCCTTTGTTGTGCCAATTCTTAATTTGATCTTTCTTTAATACTAGCTTCAATATTAGAATTCTCAGTGCACTTCTAGAATTAAGACATTGTTCTCACAATTCTGAATATGATCTTTGAATACTGGCTTTGAGCTTAGAATTCTCAGTGTGTTGGTAGAATTCTTCCTTTGTTGTGACAATTCTTAGAAGCTTAGAATTCTCAATGTGTTGGTAGAATTCTTCCTTTGTACTGACAATTCTTAGAATATTCTTAGAAGCTTAGAATTCTCAATGTGTTGGTAGAATTCTTCCTCTGTTGTGACAATTCTTAGAAGCTTAGAATTCTCAATGTGTTGTTAGAATTCTTCCTTTGTTGTGACAATTCTTAGAATTCTTAGAAGTTTAGAATGCTCAGTGTGTTGGTAGAATTCTTCCTTTGTTGTGACAATTCTTAATTTGATCTTTCTTTAATTGAATAGAATAGAATGCCTTTATTGTCATTATACAGGATGTACAATAAGATTGGATACTAGCTTTGACATTAGTATTCTCAGTGCACTGCTAGAATTAAGACATTGTTCTCACAATTCTGAATATGATCTTTGAATACTGGCTTTGAGCTTAGAACTCTCAGTGTGTTGGTTGAATTCTTCCTTTGTTGTGACAATTGTTAAAATTCTAAGACGCTTAGAATTCTCAATGTTTTGGTAGAATTCTTCCTTTGTTGTGACAATTCTTAATTTGATCTTTCTTTAATAGAATAGAATGCCTTTATTGTCATTATACAGGATGTACAATGAGATTGGATACTAGCTTTGATATTAGTATTCTCAGTGCACTGCTAGAATTAAGACATTGTTCTCACAATTCTGAATATGATCTTTGAATACTGGCTTTGAGCTTAGAATTCTCAGTGTGTTGGTAGAATTCTTCCTTTGTTGTGACAATTCTTAGAAGTTTAGAATTCTCAGTGAGTTGGTAGAATTCTTCCTTTGTTGCGACAATTGTTAAAATTCTAAGATTCTTAGAATTCTCAATGTTTTGGTAGAATTCTTTCTTTGTTGTGACAATTCTTAATTTGATCTTTCTTTAATAGAATAGAATAGAATGCCTTTATTGTCATTATACAGGATGTACAATGAGATTGGATACTAGCTTTGATATTAGTATTCTCAGTGCACTGCTATAATTAAGACATTGTTCTCACAATTCTGAATATGATCTTTGAATAATGGTTTTGAGCTTAGAATTCTCAGTGTGTTGGTAGAATTCTTCCTTTGTTGTGACAATTCTTAGAAGTTTAGAATTCTCAGTGAGTTGGTAGAATTCTTTCTTTGTTGTGACAATTATTAAAATTCTAAGATGCTTAGAATTCTCAATGTTTTGGTAGAATTCTTCCTTTGTTGTGACAATTGTTAAAATTCTAAGACGCTTAGAATTCTCAATGTTTTGGTAGAATTCTTTCTTTGTTGTGACAATTCTTAATTTGATCTTTCTTTAATACGAGTTTTGATATTAAAACTCTCAGTACACTGCTAGAATTAAGACATTGTTCTCACAATTCTGAAGATGATCTTTGAATACTGGCTTTGAGCTTAGAATTCTCAGTGTGTTGGTAGAATTCTTCCTTTGTTGCGACAATTTTTAAAATTCTAAGATGCTTAGAATTCTCAATGTTTTGGTAGAATTCTTTCTTTGTTGTGACAATTCTTAATTTGATCTTTCTTTAATAGAATAGAATAGAATGCCTTTATTGTCATTATACAGGATGTACAATGAGATTGGATACTAGCTTTGATATTAGTATTCTCAGTGCACTGCTATAATTAAGACATTGTTCTCACAATTCTGAATATGATCTTTGAATAATGGTTTGAGCTTAGAATTCTCAGTGTGTTGGTAGAATTCTTCCTTTGTTGTGACAATTCTTAGAAGTTTAGAATTCTCAGTGAGTTGGTAGAATTCTTTCTTTGTTGTGACAATTATTAAAATTCTAAGATGCTTAGAATTCTCAATGTTTTGGTAGAATTCTTCCTTTGTTGTGACAATTGTTAAAATTCTAAGACGCTTAGAATTCTCAATGTTTTGGTAGAATTCTTTCTTTGTTGTGACAATTCTTAATTTGATCTTTCTTTAATACGAGTTTTGATATTAAAACTCTCAGTACACCGCTAGAATTAAGACATTGTTCTCACAATTCTGAAGATGATCTTTGAATACTGGCTTTGAGCTTAGAATTCTCAGTGTGTTGGTAGAATTCTTCCTTTGTTGTGACAATTCTTAGAATTCTTAGAAGCTTAGAATCTCAATGTGTTGGTAGAATTCTTCCTATGATGTGACAATTCTTAGAAGCTTAGAATTATCAATGTGTTGGGAGAATTCTTCCTTTGTTGTGACAATTCTTAATTCGATCTTTCTTTATTACTAGCTTTGATATTAGAATTCTCAGTGCACTGCTAGAATTAAGACATTGTTCTCACAATTCTGAATATGATCTTTGAATACTGGCTTTGAGCTTAGAATTCTCAGTGTGTTGGTAGAATTCTTCTTTTGTTGTGACAATTCTTAGAAGCTTAGAATTCTCAATGTGTTGGTAGAATTCTTCCTTTGTTGTGATAATTCTTAGAACTCTTGGAAGCTTGGAATTCTCAATGTGTTTGTAGAATTCTTCCTTTGCTGTGAGAATTCTCAATGTGTTGATAGAATTTTTCCTTTGTTGTGACAATTCTTAATTTGATCTTTCTTTAAAACTAGCTTTGATATTAGAACTCTCAGTGCACTGCTAGAATTAAGACATTGTTCTCACAATTCTGAATATGATCTTTCAATACTGGCTTTGCACTTAGAATTCTCAGTGTGTTGTAGAATTCTTCCTTTGTTGTGACAATTCTTAATTTGATCGTTCTTTAATACTAGCTTCAATATTAGAATTCTCAGTGCACTTCTAGAATTAAGACATTGTTCTCACAATTCTGAATATGATCTTTGAATACTGGCTTTGAGCTTAGAATTCTCAGTGTGTTGGTAGAATTCTTCCTTTGTTGTGATAAGTTTTAGAATTCTTAGAAGCTTAGAATTCTCAATGTGTTGGTAGAATTCTTCCTCTGTTGTGACAATTCTTAGAAGCTTAGAATTCTCAATGTGTTGGTAGAATTCTTCCTTTGTTGTGACAATTCTTAATTTGATCTTTCTTTAATAGAATAGAATAGAATGCCTTCATTGTCATTATACAGGATGTACAATGAGATTGGATACTAGCTTTGATATTAGTATTCTCAGTGCACTGCTAGAATTAAGACATTGTTCTCACAATTCTGAATATGATCTTTGAATACTGGCTTTGAGCTTAGAATTCTCAGTGTGTTGGTAGAATTCTTCCTTTGTTGTGACAATTCTTAGAAGTTTAGAATTCTCAGTGAGTTGGTAGAATTCTTTCTTTGTTGTGACAATTATTAAAATTCTAAGACGCTTAGAATTCTCAATGTTTTGGTAGAATTCTTCCTTTGTTGTGACAATTGTTAAAATTCTAAGACGCTTAGAATTCTCAATGTTTTGGTAGAATTCTTTCTTTGTTGTGACAATTCTTAATTTGATCTTTCTTTAATACGAGCTTTGATATTAAAACTCTCAGTACACTGCTAGAATTAAGACATTGTTCTCACAATTCTGAAGATGATCTTTGAATACTGGCTTTGAGCTTAGAATTCTCAGTGTGTTGGTAGAATTCTTCCTTTGTTGTGACAATTCTTGGAATTCTTAGAAGCTTAGAATCTCAATGTGTTGGTAGAATTCTTCCTCTGCTGTGACAATTCTTAGAAGCTTAGAATTATCAATGTGTTGGGAGAATTCTTCCTTTGTTGTGACAATTCTTAATTCGATCTTTCTTTAATACTAGCTTTGATATTAGAATTCTCAGTGCACTGCTAGAATTAAGACATTGTTCTCACAATTCTGAATATGATCTTTGAATACTGGCTTTGAGCTTAGAATTCTCAGTGTGTTGGTAGAATTCTTCTTTTGTTGTGACAATTCTTAGAAGCTTAGAATTCTTAATGTGTTTGTAGAATTCTTCCTTTGTTGTGACAATTCTTAGAATATTCTTAGAACCTTAGAATTCTCAATGTGTTGATAGAATTTTTCCTTTGTTGTGACTATTCTTAATTTGATCTTTCTTTAAAACTAGCTTGATATTAGAACTCTCAGTGCACTGCTAGAATTAAGACATTGTTCTCACAATTCTGAATATGATCTTTGAATACTGGTTTTGAGCTTAGAATTCTCAGTGTGTTGGTAGAATTCTTCCTTTGTTGTGACAATTCTTAGAAGTTTAGAATTCTCAGTGAGTTGGTAGAATTCTTCCTTTGTTGTGACAATTATTAAAATTCTAAGACGCTTAGAATTCTCAATGTTTTGGTAGAATTCTTTCTTTGTTGTGACAATTCTTAATTTGATCTTTCTTTAATACGAGCTTTGATATTAAAACTCTCAGTACACTGCTAGAATTAAGACATTGTTCTCACAATTCTGAAGATGATCTTTGAATACTGGCTTTGAGCTTAGAATTCTCAGTGAGTTGGTAGAATTCTTCCTTTGTTGTGACAATTCTTAGAATTCTTAGAAGCTTAGAATCTCAATGTGTTGGTAGAAATCTTCCTCTGCTGTGACAATTCTTAGAAGCTTAGAATTCTCAATGTGTTGGGAGAATTCTTCCTTTGTTGTGACAATTCTTAATTTGATCTTTCTTTAATACTAGCTTTGATATTAAAACTCTCAGTACACTGCTAGAATTAAGACATTGTTCTCACAATTCTGAATATGATCTTTGAATACTGGCTTGAGCTTAGAATTCTCAGTGTGTTGGTAGAATTCTTCCTTTGTTGTGACAATTCTTAGAATTCTTAGAAGCATAGAAATCTCAATGTGTTGGTAGAATTCTTCCTTTGTTGTGACAATTCTTAGAAGCTTAGAATTCTTAATGTGTTGGGAGAATTCTTCCTTTGTTGTGACACTTATTATTTTGATCTTTCTTTAATACTAGCTTTGATATTAGAATTCTCAGTGCACTGCTAGTATTAAGACATTGTTCTCAC